>NW_027507789.1:224410848-224773373 GCF_037356315.1 Lithobates pipiens
TATTGCTGAGAAGCTTTGAGATTCACATCTGTTTCATTGCTCATCCTATTTCCTGGTTCTTCATTGGGACTTCTGCACGATTTCAAAGCCACAGGTCAGTAAGATTTGCACATCCGCATTCATTGCGGCTTGCGACTTTGTTTAACCACTTTATATCCAGAAGATTTACCCCCCTTATTTTGGAAAAATATTTTTTTTTTTTACTTTCTGCTATAAAACATATCCAATAAAAAAATGTATGCAATCAAATTTCTTCATCAATTTAGGCCAATATGTATTTTGCTACATATTTTTGGTAAACAGAAACCCAATAAGCATATATTGATTGGTTTGCACAAAAGTTATAGCGTCTACAAGCTATGGGATATATTTATGGAATTTTTATTTTATCTTTGAATTTTTTTACAAGTAATGCGGCAATCAGCGACTTATAGCTGGACTGTGACATTGCAGCGGACAAATTGGACACTAACTGAGACTGGGCACTTTTTCAGGAACCAATGGCATTAATACACACTAAAAATATGCACTGTTACTGTACTAATGACACTGGCTGGGAAGGGGGTTAACATCAGGGGTGATCAAAGGGTTAACTGTGTGCCTAGTCAGTGTTTGTGAACTGTGTGCTTTTACTAGGGGAAGACATTGATCAATGTTCCTGCTTAACAGGAACACAGGATCAATGCCTTCCCTACTGACAGAACGGCAATCTGCCTTGTTTACATAGGCAGATCACTGCTCTGGCTCTCTGCCAAATGATTGGAGGGCGCAGGCGGACATCGAGTCTGTGGTACCCGCAGATCAGCTCCCGTTGTGTATAACCACAGGGGGAGCGGGTCACCAGCGGCACACATGCACTCCCCAGACCCGTAAGTGCAGAATCACGTACTAGGTACCTGATCTTGTGCAGCAAAGCTGCTTTGCCACCATATATGCAAGTTATATGGTCGGCAAATGGTTAACCGAAGTCTATGAAAGTCACAATGAAAAAAAAAAAGTAGCGCAGGAGCCTTTTTTAAAGTTGCTACCAGTGGCGGCCCCTCCATAAGGGGCACAGGGACGCCGCACCCCCTAATCTCCATGCGCCCAGGCCCCTAATCTCCATGCAGGGCGCCGGACGCATTGGATTTTAATGGGGGTGTTTTTTTTATTTTTATCCCAAGCACATGATTAGAGACAGACTTCAAAAAAGGGTGTGCTCGGGACGTAAGTGCTCACCCACTAGTGTGACAATGAATATTCGCTATTGTCTTCCTGCTTCTCCTCCCGGCTAATCAGGAAGCGGGTCTAAAGACCTGATTGACCCGAGAGGAGAAGTGATCGTATCGTCCGCCGAGGAGGAGGAGAGGACGCAAGGGAAGCTGCCACGAAGCGAGGAGGAGGAGATGCAGGGTGAAGACGAGGAGAAGGAATCGCTGCTCGTGACCTAGATGGGATAAGTGCGGGGCTGGTGGGCTGACGATTGAGTGATGGGGGTGGGTGGGGGGGGGGGCTGCGACCAACCGACTGAGGGGGGGTTAGTGGGCGCTTTTTGCTGCCCCCTCCCAAAAAATGGAACACCGGCTGCCACTGAGTGCCGAAGCCTTTTTCAAAGTTGCTGCGACAATCGCAGCAATTGCCGACAATGGGGTGGAGACGGTCAAATCGCATGACAAACCTCACTGGTGTGAACGAGGTTGGCAATATTTTGTACTGTTTATTCCTGAGCGCTGTTTATAATTTTCAGTTGATGTAATATTTTTATTGATGGTAATCCAAAGAGCTCTATGATTCATTCATTTTGCACTAGTTTATTCATTTTAGTTATTTTATTCACTTATTGCACCATTTTATTTGCAGTGTTCGCACTGTTCTCCTTTGTGGGATTGTAGGAGGGTGCTTGGCACCATTTAACCACTTAAAGAGGAGTTTCCCCTGAAAAAAAAAAAATTAAAAGTCAGCAGCTACAAATACTGCAGCTGCTGACTTTTAATAATCGGACGCTTACCTGTCCCGGGGGTCCGGCGATGCGGGGGAACGAAGCCCCGCTCTTCCCCCTCTCCTCTCGGCGGCGCCGGCATTCTAACTGTGGGCACCCGGCTGTGGCTTCACAGCCGGGCGCCGCGTGCCGTGATTGGCCGTACAGTCATCTGGGACCTGTCACGTGTCCCAGGTGACTGACAGGAGGGAGGAGCTGAGCCCTTCCTGCGCCGAGGGGAATGCCGCGTACACACAAGCGAATTGTCCGGCGTACTTAGTCCGGCAAACAATTCAGCGGATAGTCCGGTCGACTTTCTACCGAACGGACTTGGCCACACACGGACACACAGAAAGTCCGGCGTTTGCTAGCGTGATGACGTACAGCACGTATGACGGGACTAGAAAAAGGAAGTTCAATAGCCAGTAGCCAATAGCTTCCTTTTTCGTACTTGCTTCTGAGCATGCATCATTCTTAGTCCGCCGGACTAGCATACTGACGAACATATTGTCCGCTGAAACCCAAGTCCGACGGGAAGATTGGAGTGCAAAAATACTTTCTTAGTCTGCCGGACTTCACGCTGGAAAAGTCCGCTGAAGCCCACACACGATCGAATTGTCCGCTGAAATGCGTTTCGGCGGAATAAGTACGCCGGGCAATCTTATCGTGTGTACGTGGCAGAAGTGACATCAGGAGCCCAAGCACTGAAGGAGGCAGACTACGAGGGACCCCCTAGCAACAGGCATTTAGAGGTGAGTTAAATTATTTATTTTTCCAAATTATTATTATTTTTTTTTAGGAATTTTAATAATTTTTTTTTTGTGTGTGTGGAACACCACTTTAAGGACCAAGCCGCTTTTTGAGATTTGTTTACAAGTTAAAAAACATTTTTTTTTTTTGCTAGAAAATTACGTAGAGCCCCAAATAATTATATATATATATATTTTTTTCAAACACATTAGAGAATAAAATGGCGGTCATTGCAATACTTTCTGTCACACTGACACTTACAAGTGCACTTTTTTGGGAAAAAAATAAATAAGACAGCAGTAAAGTTAGCCTAATTTTTTTTTTTTATATTGTGAAAGATAATGTTACGCTGATTAAATTGATACCCAACATGTCACGCTTCAAAATTGCTCGTGGAATGGCGACAAACTTTTACCATTAAAAATCTCCATAGGCGACGTTTAAAAAAATTATGCAGGTTGTATGTTTTGAGTTACAGAGGAGGTCTATGGCTAGAATTATTGCTCTCGCTCTACCGATCACGGCGATACCTCACATGTGCGGCTTGAACACCGTTTTCATATGTGGGCGCTACTCACGTATGCGTTCGCTTCTGTGCGCAATCTCGGCGGGACGGAGCGAGTTTAAAAAAAAAAAAAAAAATTCTTATTTATTTTACCTTTTATTTTTTATTTTTACATTGTTCTTAAAAAAAAATTGTGTCACTTTTATTCCTATTAGAAGGAATGTAAACATCCCTTGTAATAGAAAAAAAGCATGACAGGTCCTCCTAAATATGAGGTCTGGGGTCAAAAAGATCCTCAGATCTCAAATTTACACTTAAATGCAATAAAAAAAAAAAGATCATTTAAAAAAATTTTTTTTTGTTAAATGGCCCGTTAAGAGCTGTGGGTGGAAGTAACATCGCTTCTGCCTTGCAATTATATTATTATTATTATTATTATTATACAGGATTTATATAGCACCGACAGTTTACGCAGTAAACAGTACAATACAATACAATTCAAGACAGGGGGAATCAGAGGGCCCTAGTCGTTAGAGCTTACAATCTAGGAGGGAGGGTCAAGTTATACAAAAGGGTAATAGCTATGGGGGATGAGCTAATGGAGAAAATAGTGCAGTTATTAGATGGAGGCAGGATAGGCTTCTCTGAAGAGGAAAGTTTTCAAGGATCACCTAAAAGTAGATAAAGACATTCTGACAGATTGGGGTAGTGAGTTCCAGAGGATGGGGGAGGCTCGGGAGAAGTCCTGGAGGCAGATACGGGAGGAGGTGACGAGGGAGCTAGAGTCTAGAGAGGAGGAGGTCTTGAGAGGAAGGAAGAGGGCGATTAGGTTGGTATTTTGAGACTAGGCTAGTGATATGGGGATGCATCTTCCCCTCACTCGTGTCCATGTCAGGCTAGGGAGAGGATCCGATCGCCTCCCAGCGGCAGAGGTCACCGGAGTGCAGCGGGAGGGGAGGGCCACCTCCCGCCGTTGATAAAAGTGATTTTGCGGCGAATCCGCCGCAGAGACCATTTTTATCTTGAAGCGGACCACCCGCTGAAGAAGTGCTAGCTGCTGCCACAACAACGATACTCCTCTTCAAAGTACCGATGTATAACGACGGCGGGCAGTCCGCAAGTGGTTAAATCCTGGAAGAGTTCCCATAAGCGCAGAGTATTGTGTTTTTTCACAGTAAAAAAAAATAAATAAATAAAAAATCCCTAAAACATATTGAGATTAAATTATTGGGTTTTCATAAACTCAAAGCTTATCGCACCTCCGGCTAAGTCACATCTGACCCAAACACAATCTTCGAAGGGTGTGTCCTCTTGTAATGAAGTTCCATCTTCCGCAAGAGAAAATAGAGTCCTACCTGTCTGCTCCTGAACAGAACCCGAGCCGCATTACAGAGCCGTGAATCATTCTCCATCTTCTTTAATTCATCTAAGATTTCAGCACCTCAGGACAAGTGTGTCTGGAGCGCTGGGCCGGGCCTTGGGAGAAGGGAACCGGCTCAGGAAGTGGAGGCTCGAGGCCTAAAGTATTTAAACTTTTTGTGCAAGTCAACACTTCAAATTTATGAATGTCTTGAGCAAATATTTATGGGGCCGTTTCCTCCCCTTGTAGGCAGAGGGCCCGGACATGTGATCATTTGTCAGAAGCGCTATTAGACACAAGGAAAGGCTGTCAAAGGGGAGTTTTAGGGTTCTCGGGGCTGTTAATAAATGGGCTGAATTAATGGAGGTTATTGCTGAATATTATGGCATGTCAGACTGATTTACCTCTTCTCAGGACTGAGTGTTTCCTTTTCAAACCTGCAGTGCTAGAATTTTCCTTTCCTTATACATAAACCTGAATAGATACAATGTAGATGTTCCTTTCCTTAGAAATAAACCTAAATAGAGACAATGTAGATGTTCCTTTCCTTAGAAATAAACCTAAAAAGATACATTGTAGATGTTCCTTTCCTTCGAAATAAACCTAAATAGAGACAATGTAGATGTTCCTTTCCTTCTAAATAAACCTAAATAGATACAATGTAGATGTTCCTTTCCTTCAAAATAAACCTAAATAGATACAATGTAGATGTTCCTTTCCTTATAAATAAACCTAAATAGATACAATGTAGATGTTCCTTTCCTTCGAAATAAACCTAAATAGATACAATGTAGATGTTCCTTTCCTTCAAAATAAACCTAAATAGATACAATGTAGATGTTCCTTTCCTTAAACATAAACCTAAATAGATACAATATAGATGTTCCTTTCCTTAGAAAAAATCCTAAATAGATACAATGTAGATGTCCCTTTCCTTATAAATAAACCTAAATAGATACAATGTATACAGTAGGGTTGCCACTTTTTCTTCAAGTCAAACCTGAACACTTTATCAGGGCACAGCAATTTTATTTTTAATAGTATAAACTATACTTATATTTTGCAATTAAATAACATTTCTAATCATATGACGTTAATCACAAGAGTCCTCCTTTTACATCAGAGTCCACAGAGTTCCCCTTTTACATCTGAATCTGCAGAGTTCCCCTTTTACATCTCACTAAAATCAAAATAAGTGCAGCGCTAAATACAAAGTATCCCCTGAGGGATATATATAGTACATTCAATAAACAATATATAAATAATGTGCAATATGCAAAATGTGTTATTTACAGTATATAAATAATAGCAGGTAAAAAAAACAAGGGGAAATCGATTGTTAGTGTTGGCTTTGGGCTGTGTGAAAGAGTGTGCAACAGACACTCTCGGAAAATGCCGCGTACACACGATCAGACTTTCCGGCAGACTTGGTCCAGCAGAACGGAATCCGTTGGACAATTCCCTCGTGTGTGGGCTGCAACTGACTTTTTTTCCCTAAAAGTCCAATGAACCTAGAAATAAAACATGTTTCAAATCTATCCGACGGACTAAAAATCGTGAAAACCGTTCCTCTGTGTCCTGGTCCGACGGACCAAATACGACACAAGGGCAGCCATTGGCTACTGGCTATTGAACTTCCTTGATTAGTCCCGTTTACGTCATCACGTTCAAAACGGACCTAGTCCGGTCATGTGTGGCAAAGTCCGTTCATTCAGAAAGACCGTCGGAACTCTGCCGAAAGTCCGTAAGGGAAGACCGTCGGACCCAGTGTGTACGCAGCATTAGACAACTGCAGCCAGCAACCCTGCTGGGAATCCAGAGTCCAGTCTGGATAATGTGTCCGGGTTTCAAGCACTTTGAAACCTGGACACATGATTCAAAACCCGAACTGTCCGGGTGAATCCTGGACAGGTGGCAACTCTAGCATACAGGCAGAAAGTTTGAAGTTTAGAGCGATTGTGAAGCTTTGAGTTTTTCTTTAAAATAACAAACATGTCATACTTACCTCCACTGTGCAGCTCGTTTTGCATAGAGTGGCCCCCCGAGCACCAACTTCCCTCATCAGCTCTCACGGCTTCTCCCTGCATCAAATAACCCCATAGGAGAATAACTTTCCTGGGGGGGTTACCTTGCGGGTGCACTCCCAAGTCCATCATTCAGCATCCATAGAAGCCAAATGTAAGACTCGGCCCCGCCCCCCCGGCACTCGCATCATTGGATTTGATTGACAGCAGCGGGAGCCAATGGCATACGCTGCTATCAATCTATCCAATCAAGAGCCGAGAACTCCTAGGCAGAGGAAGTTGGGTGAAATTTCGGGGCTCAGGTAAGTAAAATGGGGGGGTCGGGGGGCCGGTCACTGCCAGGTGTTTTTTCACCTTAATGCATAGGATGCAGTAGCTGAAACACGAGGGTTTATAACCCCTGAAATTATCGGAAACACAAGGGTTTACAACCCCTGAGATTAGTGGAAACAGGAGGGTTTACAACCCCTGAGATTAGTGGAAACAGGAGGGTTTACAACCCCTGAAATTATCGGAAACACGAGGGTTTACAACCCCTGAGATTAGTGGAAACAGGAGGGTTTACAACCCCTGAAATTAGCGGAAACACGAGGGTTTACAACCCCTGAAATTAGCAGAAACACGAGAGTTTACAATCCCTGAAATTAGGGGAAACATGAAGGTTTACAACCCCTGAAATTTAGCGGAAACACAAGGGTTTACAACCCCTGAAATTAGGGGAAACATGAGGGTTTACAACCCCTGAAATTAGCAGAAACATGAGGGTTTATAACCCCTAAAATTAGGGGAAACATGAGGGTTTACAACCCCTGAAATTAGCAGAAACATGAGGGTTTACAACCCCTGAAATTAGCAGAAACATGAGGGTTTACAACCCCTGAAATTAGCAGAAACACGAGGGTTTACAACCCCTGAAATGAGTGGAAACACGAGGGTTTACAGCCCCTGAAATTAGTGGAAACACGAGGGTTTACATCCCCTGAAATTAGCGGAAACACGAGGGTTTGCAACCCCTGAAATTAGCGGAAACATGAGGGTTTACAACCCCTGAAATTAGTGGAAACACGAGGGTTTACATCCCCTGAAATTAGCGGAAACACGAGGGTTTGCAACCCCTGAAATTAGCGGAAACATGAGGGTTTACAACCCCTGAAATTAGCGGAAACACGAGGGTTACAGCCCCTGAAATTAGCGTAAACACGAGGGTTTACAACCCCTGAAATTAGTGGAAACACGAGGGTTTACAGCCCCTGAAATTAGTGGAAACACAAGGGTTTTCAACCCCTTTAAAGTTTAAAGTGGTTCTAAAGGCAGAAGGTTTTCTATCTTAAAGTGGTTGCAAACCTTCCCTTTAAAAAAAAATAAAAAATAACAAACATGTCATACTTACCTGCTCTGTGTAATGATTTTGCACAAAGCAGCCCTGATCCCCGAGCATCCTATGAATTAAGGAGCAGTGCCCCCCCCCACCCCCCCCATTTTACTTACCTGAGCCCTGGAATTTCCCACGGCGGACACATGCTCCTCCCCTGCCCGGGGTTCCCAGCTCTTGATTGGATAGATTTATAGCAGCGCAGCCATTGGCTCCCGCTGCTGTCTGGGGGGGGGGGGGGGGGGGCGGCTGGGCCCGAGTCCGGCATTCTGTGTCTATGGACACCGAATTCTGGACTGGGGAACGCGCCCGCAAGGTAACCACCCCCCCCCCCCCCCCCCCAGCCCAGGAGAACGCTTCTCCTAGGGGGTTATACGGTGTGGGGGAGGAGCTACCAGCGCAGCAGAGAGACCCAGTGGAGGCAAAGTATGACATGTTTGTTATTTAAAAAAACAAAAATTCAAAGCTTTACAATCACTTTAAGTTAGATGAATCAAATGAGATCAACTCAACTCGAAAACAGACAAATTACACATTTATTTTCCCTCTCGTATTTTACATAAATTCTGCATAACATCCTCACTGGTTGACTTTTAATTTTATATTTTTTTGCTTCTTCTCAGTAAATGAACACATTATTGCACAGCTGCAGATAAAACCCAATTTCCTTCCCTTTAACCTAATTTTGCACGTTTAGTTTTTTTTCCTCATATTAGTATTATTATTATTATTGCTTCCAACACATCCAAAGAGAAAAGCTCTGCCATACTGATGAGTTTTTTTGTTTTTTTTTATGTTTTAATTTGACTTCATTATATTTTTTTTCTTTTATTAAGGAAGCAAAATGTGTTTTGTGTTTTTATGATCGAATCAAGCGTGGCGCGCTCATCAGTTACCTTCAGGCTTGTCATTTGTGAGTAGCGAGCCGCTCATACAACGAGGGGGGGGGGGACACCTAATTTACTTAACCGCGTCGCCATCAGAGGCGCGGGCCCCGCAATTAGGGCGAGCAGCGCGATTTAGAAAATGAGTTACAATTGATTATGTTTCAGCGAAAATGAAGTTTGGAACGTTTTAATTGGATTACGTCAAAACATCTGAGCCACAATAAGCTGATGGCGGCACCTCAGACGCTTCCCGAAGAGAGAGAGAGACCAATGTTTACTTAAAAAAAAAAAAAAATGGCTAATGTAATATTTAAAACAGCATTAGAGTAATGTGTTAATGACACTGTTATTTCTCAGAGGTGGCGGCGGGTAATATCTGGATGGCGTTAAATGTTGCAACCTGGGAATAGGCTTCATATTGGAGGACCATCAAGCACAACAGAGCTTCTAGTAATAAATGAGACATCATAATAACGGTGTACATGTCTCCGCACTGCGTTGTTGTAAGGTAGGCAGAGGAAACGCAAAACGCATCTCCACCTTCTGTGTCCATTTTGGCCAACGCTGACCCGCACTCGGATACATTGATTGCAAATCAGTACAGGTGCTGGAAATTCAGTGAGCTATGCCGCAACTGCCAACCAAACGGGTATCTGGAGTGGAGATGTCTTCTGAGAAGTGTACAGTTCTGGTCCACACTGGGCCCGGCATAATGTGTGAGAAATACCGTTTTCCTGGTGCCTCCATGGCAGCATACCAATGGTTGGCGGCTCCGCCCCCCGACCAACCCACAGGACCCCTTTAACTCTATAAATAAAATGCCGCGTACACACGATCGGAATTTCCAGAATTTAGCTGTCCGAATTCCCGCCAGCCAAAAATTGATAGCATGTTCTCAATTTTTCCAGACGGAATAACTTTCTATCGGTAATTCCGATCGCGTGTATGCAATTCCGACGCGCCAAAAATCGCGCATGCTCAGATTCAACTACGAGACAGAAGCTACTGGCTATTGAACTTCCTTTTTCTAGTCGCGACGTACGTGTTGTACGTCACCGTGTTATAAACGATCGGAATTTGGTGTGACCGTGAGTAGGCAAGACAGCTTGAGACGAATTCCGTCGGAATTCCGTCAGGAAAATCATCAGAGCTTTTTTCGATGAGAATTCCGATCGTGTGTATGCGGCAAAAGAGTTGTTCCCCCCCTGCCTGTATTCTTTTCTCTGTCCTCATTCCTGCAGGATCACTATTAGCCTTACCTCACCGCTTTGTGCTGTGACCGTTGCAGGTTAAAGTGGTTGTAAACCCTTACAGACCACTTTAACTTACAGGTAAGCCTAGATTAATGCCCCGTACACACGGTCGGACTTTCCAACGGAAAATGTGCGATCGGATCGTGTTGTCGGAAAATACGATCGTGTGTGGGCTCCATCTGACTTTTTCCGTCGGAATTTCCGACACACAAAGTTTGAGAGCAGGATCGAAAATTTTCCGACAACAAAATCCGTTCGTTTAAATTCCGATCGTGTGTAGACAATTCCGTCGGACAAAGTGCCACGCATGCTCAGAATAAATTACGAGACGAAAGCTATTGGTTACTGCCCTCTTTATAGTCCCGTCGTACGTGGTTTACGTCACCACGTTCTGAACGATCGGATTTTCCGACAACTTTGTTTGACCGTGTGTATGCAAGACAAGTTTGGGCCAAAATCCGTCGGAAAAAAATCTGACGGATTTTGTTGTCGGAATGTCCGACCATGTGTACAGGGCATAAGGCTTACCTGGAGGTGCAAGAAAAATCTCCTAAACCTACACGGTTTAGGAGATGCTTGCAAAAGACAGGCACCTCTGTCTGTGGTGCATGCGCCATAGACAGCGGCATGCAGGCGCACTGAGCGCGCAGTTGCTAATGGAGTTCATGCCGTTAGCAGCGGCTCCTGCACACATGCTCGGGAGTGACGTCATCGTGGCTCCGGCCAATCACAGCGCCGGAGCCGCCATACCTGGAAGGAAGATGGACGCTTCGTGGAAGAGGGGACAGCGGTGACATCGCTGGCTCCTGTGTCAGGTAAGTGACACATAACGGGCTACTATGTGATGCATGGTAGCCCATAAGGGTTTACTTTCTCTTTACCCACTTGAGATCCGCGCTATAGCCGAATGACGGCTACAGCGCGGACCTGCTTTGCCGGGACGACGTCTATTGACGTCGTCCCCTGCACGAGCGGCCTGCGCGTCCCCTGAGGGGTGCGCGTGGCGCGCTCTGTGATCAGCGAGTCTATGAGACTCGCCTGATCACGGATCAGAGCAAGGGGTTGATACTGACCCCTTACCACGTGATCAGCTGTCAGCCAATGACAGCTGATCATGTAACACAACAGAGCCGGTAATCGGCTATTTTTCCTCCTCGCGCTGATAGCGCGAGGAGAAAATAAAAAGCCGATCACCGGTGCCCATCAGTGCCCACCTGCCCCCTGCCAGTGCCACCTAAATATTAAAAAAGTGCCCCCATCAGTGCCACCCATCAGTGCCCATAGGGCCACCCATCAGTGCCCACAGTGCCACCCATCAGTGCCCACAGTGCCACCCATTAGTACCCACAGTGCCACCTATCAGTGCCCACAATCTGCCTCAACAACAGTGCTGCACCCCAGTGCCACATATCCGTGCCCATCAGTGTCATCTACCAGTGCCCATCAGTGCCGCCCATCAGTGCCCAGCAGTGTCATCTATCAGAACAACCCATCAGTGCCCATCAGTCCCATCTATCAGTGGTACCTATCAGTGCCCCCTAGTGCCACCCATCCGTGCCACCCATCAATGCCACCCATCAGTGCCATCTTATCTGTGCGCATCTTTGCCCATCAGTGCTAACTGTGCCTATCAGTGCCCACCAGTGCAGCCTATCTGTGCCCACCAGTGCAGCCTATCAGTCCCCACCAGTGCCGCCTCATCAGCGCATTTCAATGAAGGAGAAAAATGACCTGTTTGCAAAATTTTATAACAAACTATGAAACATGATTTTTTATTTTTTTTTATTTTGCATCTTTTTTTGTTTGTTTAGCATTTGTGTACAGTGTTGTATGACCGTGCAATTGTCCTTCAAAGTGCATCAGCGCTGAAAGCTAAAAATTGGGCTGGGCAGGAGGGGGGTTTAAGTGCCCAGTAAGCAAGTGGTCAATGCTCTCCCGCAGTATGGAGCTGCTGCATTACTTGGTATGGGAGCCCGTTTTTCCCGTGGATCTTTTTTGGGTTTTTTTTAAGGGTTAACAGGAGCTTGTTATTCTCCTCTCTGTTCCCCTGTTCGGCATATCTGAAATCTAATATGTATATACTTATTTTTTCTTTTAAATAAAAGGTTTCTTTCTACCTCCAGGAGATTAGATGGCCGTCAGCGTCCCCCGTGTGTGTGCGTTTGTCTTCTCCCTGCTTCAGTAGCATGAGGAGCTTCGCGCGAGCAATTTGGCTCTGCTTTCCTGGCCGGGGGGGCCGGAGGTCACGGTGAGACGTCGCAGCGCATGCGCAGTAGCAAACTGAAGCCAACAATGGCTTTCTTAGTACACCCAGAGCGCTCTCAGATATAAAAGAGAGCTTGACTTCATTCAGGGGCTATCTGTCTAAGGGAGGACATCTCTAAAAAGGTGTCTTCTCTATATCTTCCCTTTCCATTGCTGTATTATGGAGCCCAGCTAAGGTACTGGGGAGGGTTTTTTATATATTTGCACATTATATATATATGTTTGTGTGTGTATATATATATATATATATATATATATATATATATATATATATACCTGGGCCGAGAAGAATAATTTGATCAATCTACAGGCCTCATATATCCCAGGGCCAGAAAATCAGCTAGCCGACCATCTGTCAAGATCATTCATCGACAACAACGATCCCTGAATCCGAGGGTTTTCCTCTGGATATGCCAGCAATGGGACCCTCCCCAAATAGATCTCTTTGCCTCCCTACTCAATGCAAAGACGCCTCTATTATTTTCAAGATTCCCGTCTTCGAGGTCAGCAGGAGTGGATGCCTTAGTCCAGCCATGGAATTTTCAGAAGGGATATGCGTTTCCCCCGACCCCTCTGATATTGAGGTTTCTCTAACATCTGACAACAGAGAGTCACAATCTTGGCAGTGATCCCATATTGGCCCAAAAGACCATGGTTCACGCTCTTAGTCAGGATGGCCCTGTGCAAGGCGCTTCCTCTTCCACACATGGACAACCTTCTGTCAATTTCTCTTACCCCCCACCTGGAAATCCTAGACTTGAGGGCCTGGAAGTTGAGTGGAAGAAGTTGGGGCGAGGTAGGGTGCTCGCATAGTGTTATCCAAACACTACTACAGCCAAGAAAATCATCCACTAATCCCACCTATTACAGGGTATGGAGAAAGTTTACAGAGCTGGCAGAGGTTAACCATTTCAATCGCCTGAAACCTGGGGTCCAGAATATACATCTCTTCTTGCAGAGTGGTTTGGATTTAGGTTTGGGCCTGAACACACTGAAGGTCCAGGTCTCAGTCCGTTCAGCTCTAACGGATACACGATGGGCATTGAACCCCCTTCTCGAACACTTTTTGAAGGCAGTCTTAAGATTGCGACCTCCCAGGAAAACATTATACCCCAAATGGGACTTGACTGTTGTACTTAACATCCAATAAAATCCTCATTTTGCTCCCACAGAAGAGTGCACCTTGGAGGATATTTACCTGAAGGCAGTATTCCTGATCGCTATCACTTCGGGTCTCAGAGTGTCGGAGATCCAAGCTCTAGGATCACAGGAACCCTACATCACCTTTTTTCCCCAGACAGGGTGGTTTTGCAGCCTATTCATCAATTTGTTCGTTAAGTGGCTCCAATCTACCATCTCAACCAGGAATGGGTTCTTCCAGCATTCGAGGAGGACCCAGCCTCCTACACAAGTTAGATATAAATAGGTTTCTTAGGCACTATTTAAGTTTAACACAACAGTTCCGTAAAGATCAATGACTGTTTATCATCCACAAAGGCACCAAAAAGGGATTGGCAGCATCCAAGACGACCTTGGCGAGCTGGACCGTGAAGTTAATCCAAAGAGCATATCAGGCTAGTGGTCTTCCAGTTCCAGGTGCGGTCAATGCGCATTCAACGCAGGGAATGGCCTCCTCTTGGGCAGCCTTGGCGTGGGTCTCCCCTGAGACAATTTGCCGAGCGGCTAGTTGGTCGTCCTTCAACACCTTCATGTCGCACTATAGTGTAGACCCAGCGGTTCTTACTTCCTGAGAATTTGGGGAAAAGGCCTTGCGGTTATCTGTGCTGTAGTTTTCATTAAATTTCTTATTGCAGTACCCTCCCTGTAAGTGAGTTATTTACCATTGGTATGCTGCCATGGAGGCACCAGAAAAATGGAAAATTGAATACTTACCTTTCCGTAATTTTCCTTTCCTGGAGCCTACCCATGGCAGCATACACCCTCCTTTCAATAATCGTTAATGTTCTGAGTTCTAGTTACAAGAATACCGGCAGGGGGGAAAACTCTTTTATTTATAGAGTTAAAGTGGTCCTGTAGGTTGGTCGAGGGCAGAGCAACCGACCCTTGGTATGCTGCCACGGGTAGGCACCAGGAAAGGAAAATTGCATAAAGGTAAGTATTCAGTTTTCCACTTTCATCCAGCTTGGATCTGGTAAAGGCATTCTGTCATCATACAAGAAGCCTCATTTTTAGAGGTTGATTTACTAAAGGCAAACAGGCTGTGCACTTTGCAAAGTGCAGTTGCTCCAGAGCTTAGTAAATGAGCAGAAGCTCTGCCCACTTTCATCAACCAATCATGTGCAAGCAAAAATGCTGTTTTATTTTTTTCTTTCCGCGATCGGGTATTCTTTCCTAAGTGAAGCTTTACTTCACTTACTCAGCTCTGGAGCAACTGCACTTTGGCAAGTGCACCGTCTATTTGCCTTTAGTAAATCAACCCCCTCAAGGCTACTTTCACACTGCAGCGCGGCCCGCGTTAGCGGTAAAAGCTCTGCCGGCCACACGCATCAGCTCCTCTGCCTGCTATAGCTGTTAAAGAGACGGACGTACAAGTGATCATTTGTGAAACGCGTCAACTGCTTTTTCCTGTGTTTGCCTGACACACTTGTGATGATAAGACCCCTTTCACACCAAGGGCGTTTTGCAAGCGCTATAGCGTTAGAAATAGCGCCTGCAATCCGCCCTAAAGAAGCCGCACCATTGTCTGTAGTGTGAAAGCCCCGAGGGCTTTCACACTGCAGCGGTGCGCTGGCAGGACGTCAGGAAAAGGCCTGCCAGCAGCTTCTTTGGGGCGGTGAAGGAGCGGTGTGTTTACCGCTCCTCCACCGCTGCTCCCCATTGAAATCAATGGGGCAGCGCTGTAATACCGCCGGCAAAACGCCGCTATTGCCGCTTATTGCCGGCGGTTTTAATCCTTTCTCGGCCGTTAGCGGGGGGTAAAAGTGCCCCGCTAGCGGCCGAAATGCGCCGCAAATCCGACGGTAAAACGCCGCTATTTTTAGATATGGGCGGCGTGGTGTGAAAGGGGTCTAAAGGTAACATCAAGCAAACTTTGGAGTCTCAGAGTGCGACCATTTCTTTGTCTTATTCAGGAAGTGCTGCCCACCATAGAGGGGAAGGAGAAGCCGCAGTGATGCCGAGGAGGAGAGCAGGGGGGAAGGGGAAGCCATTGCCCGTCGGAAAGCGCTGCCCGCCATAGATGGGGTAAGTGCCCGGGCTCCTAACTGACCAATCGGACCGGGTGGGTCCCCTGTTCGATGCCCCCCCCAAAGAAAAATGTACCACCAGCCGCCACTGATGCCCAGTGAGCAGTCTCCTGTGTTCATAATGCAGCAGGTCAGCGGCTTGGCACAGGATGCGAAAGCTAGCAGCAGTCTCAGTACTAGCGGTGTAGTAGCGGTGTGTAGTGGCGGTATAGCAGCGGTGTGTAGTAGCGGTGTAGTAACTGTGTCTGCTACATTGATTTCCAACTTCCATGGGGACCCCACAAGCATGGACCGTATATACATACATTGGTCCACGCTGGACCAATGTAACTGTGCACATTAGCTTATACCAAAACTTCAGCTTTAAGGAAACAAGTTAGCAGGTCTTAATTTTCAGAAATAAATCAAATTTTTGTCTTTATAAAATAGCTGCTTGTAAAATAAAGTCAAATTTAAATCCGTGTCTGCTAGATTTGCTGTTTTCTCTGACTGCTGAGTGGTCTATACATGGTGGGGGGGGGGGGAGGTAGACATTCTAGGTGGGCTCCAAACTTCTTATCCATTGTTGTGTTTCCATGGCAAACCGTAAACTTTAACCAAGTGTAAAAAAAAAAAAAAAGGACACTCATTAGTCTGTGAATTCAACCCAAAACCTGTGAAATTCTGCACGGTTTCCCAGCCGCATAATTCCGATATGACGGCTTCCCCCTGACTTAAGAGCGCGCAGCTGTGTTTCGTAAAAAAAAAAAAAAAAAAAAAAGGACGTGGCGTCAGGCGTCCCCGGGGGTCAAGCTTTGCACTCCCGTGACGATGCTCCATATAACATTTTCTTTCAGCAGAGATCCTGAACATGTTAAACATGGATATAATGACAAAGGATTAACTAGGTGTAGAATAATATTTTGCTGCTGGTTGGGTAGCGGGAGTTTTTTGTTTTTTTTGTACCCGGTCCCTGAAAGGGCCATTAATGACACGGAAAACATGATATTGGCTACATAATTCAGCGGAATTGCATTGCCGAAAACAAGACTTAATGGTGTCAGTCCTTGTGGCTTTTTTTTCCATTAAAAGCCCCCATATGACACCAATCTTCCACCTTAACCACTTATACAAAATCAACTGCCAAGGTGAATAACTGGTCTTCTTGCTTGATACAGGGAAATATTCTCTAATAGAGGTAGCGTTTGATTAACGTGTCCTTGTTACAGTGCCTATTGTACCTATCGTGTCCCTGGCAGAGTGTCTGTTATGCTTGGCATGTCCTTGGCAGAAAGTCTCTTGCACTGACCATGGTCCTAGCAGTGTGTATGTTATGGTTGGCATGTCCCTGGCAAAGTGTCGTCCCATCGTGTCCCCAGAAGAGTGTTTCCTGTGCTCATCATATCCCTGGCGGAATGTCTTCTGTCCTCATCATGTTCCTTGTAGACTGTCTTTTTTTGTGTTCATAATTTCACTGGCACAATGTCCTTTGTGTTCATCGTGTCCCTGGAAGAATGTCTTGTGTGTTCATCATATCCCTAGCACACATGTGGCAAACACAAGGCCCAAAGACCGAATCCAGCCCTCCTGGCCCTCGCACCTCTCTTGCAGCTGTGGAAACCCCCTTGTTTCTGCCCCCACCTTGTATCAGCAGTTGGCAGCAGAGAAGAAGACAGAACTCCGTCTACAGATCCTGTGCCTCCTACAGATCTAGCCACAGCACCCCCTCGTCTCCGCCTCTCCTGGTCTCACCCTTCAGCTGGCACCCACCCTCCCCTGGTGCTCGTCCAGACCCTGCACTTTCTGCTTCCTAGCTTCATCCCCAGCTTCTTTGTGGCAGCAGCACAGGGTAAGGGGGTTGCACTGTGATGTAAGGGAGGGTGCAGAACTCTTGACTTCTAATGGTGCAGGGGGGGGGGGCCCTTGACATCTGATGTAAGGGGGTTGTGGTGCTCTGGACATCTTGTCCACAGATACAACTGGCCCTTTGAGGGCAACCATAATTCCAATGCGGCCAGCAATTAAATTGAGCTTGACACCCCTGCCCTAGCAAAATGTTACTTGTTCTCATCATGTCCATGGCAAATTATTGCCTTTGCTCATCATGTCCCTGGAAGAGTTACCGCTGGTGCTCATAGCCCTGGCAGAGTATCTATTGTGTTCATCATGTTCATGGAAGAGTATCTCTTGTTCTCGCCATGACACTGGTAGATTATCACTTGCGCTGGTCATATTCCTAATATTCCATATTATGCTCATAGCCCTGGCAGAGTAGTCTAGTGTCAGTGTCCCCTTAGGGGGTACGTCTTAGCATAAGCAATAGGTAAAGGTCTCTGTAACGAAAAGTCCCACACTCTGCTGGTGGCTTTCATCATATACAGATTCATCCCAGCCTGAATATAGATATCGGATATTCCAAACCGCTGACAACCAATAACAAGGCAGTACTTGTTTGGTTGCTCAACATGAATTGTTTATTGAAACACATGTACAGAGAGGTAACCCTTCAGGGACAACCCCTCCCCCTCCCTTTGCATTTAGGGTGGGGTAAACTGTCCAATAACAATAGACACACAGGTCAGGTGTATTCAAACTTCTTATCGGTAAACAGTCTTATCAGCAGGGAGGGGCTGCTGGAGGAATCGCCCCCCCCCCCCACCCCACATAGACATACATCCCATAATATACTTTTCTCCCAAGACAGAAAGATACAATAGAACAATGGAATACAACCACACCGCAAACGACCCAGCAAAGAGTACACAACAAAATGAGACAATATACTATATATATACATACACAACATTCCAGTGTGGTTGTACAGTGAGTCTGATTAGTACAGGTCAGACTGGATTTCTCGTTCACCCTGTGCCCCTATTAGAGACACAGGGTGACTTAGACATAGGATGTGCATGGGGAGCTGGAACAATGGTTTCCCAACCTCCCCAGGGGATTCTGGGTTCCACGGCCCCCCTGCCCAAAGTGACTCCCATCACAGTCTCTGCAGCTTTAAAGGGACAGTCTTTAGCCCTACCTCTTCAGTCGGACATTGTTGGGGCCCTGTTTTACCATTGGTGCACATGAGAATTGTCCCAGTCAAGCCTGCAGGGACCAATAAGGCTACAAGATGGCTGTATGGTGAGTTCCTAAATGGCTCAGTCTCTCCAGCAGCAGATAGTAAATCCCTACAGCAGCAGCTCACCAGTCCCAGCGATATTGCAGCTCACCATTCAGTCACACTCAGCGATTAGTCTACTCTCTGCTCTGTACCAAGTGACTTTTGTTGACAGCACCCCCTTACTTAATGCTCCGGATCCTGCTTGGGCCCCCCGATATGCAGCTGTGGTGGTGCACACTGGGCAGTGAGCTGCACTTTCTGGCCTCCCTCATGGCAAAGGGAAGCTCTGTCCTGGATAGCCTGAGAAAATGCAGCTCTTTCCCCTCACTCTCTCTGAAAAATGCAGTTCAAAAGTTCTTGATTACAGTAGAGTCTCTCTCTTCTGGACTACAGTTCCCATAGTACAGTGCTGCCTGACTCATTCTATTGAACTCTTCCTGTTCAGCAGCTCCCTCCTCTGGCTGAGATAGCTGTTAACCAGTTAAGTACTGCAAGGCAGCAGCTACAGAGAGCAGCTGCAGCCAATGTTTCTCTCACTATCCCTTCTTAGCCAAGCACCTGGCTACACTTGTGTTCATAATGGCTCAGGCAGAGTGTCTTTTGTGCTCAGCTTGTCTCTGATAGGGCACCGACCATGGCCCTGGCAGTGCGTATGTTATGGTTGATATGTCCTTGGCAAAGTGCATCTTGTGCTCATCATGTCCCTGACAGAATGTCTTTTGTGCTCAGTGTAGCACTAACCTCCGAAAGAGCTGCTGGTTATTTTTGGGCTTACTGTTACCTTCCGTTCTCCTTGTTGCACGTCTAGGGGTGTCCTGTGGTAGATGGCCCAGTAACTTGAGACTGATAATAGATCCACTTGAATGGATTTTATTTGCAAAACTCAGACAATTGAACAATCTTTCAACTTGGGATCAGAGGGTTGGGAAGGAAGTTCAGATACTCTTACTGTCAAAGTCAAATAAAACGTTAAAGAACTTGCTTACTTTGACTGCATCCAGAGAATAGCCATTCGCAGCTGGATGATCACCTAGGTTGGACAGTCCCTCTCTCACAAGGCCTAGCAGCCAACATGGTGCTTACTCAGGAACAAGTCTCTGCCACAGACGTTGTAGAACCTGTAGGAAAACTAAGCTTGAGAACACTTGTGGGATACCTGGATCTCTCAGCCTGCTTGGCGATATCCACAAGACCAGATTCTCTCAGTTACTTCAGCCCTTCCAGGCTCTTGCTAAGAAAACCAACCCGTACATGGTGTTCTTCTGAAGAGTCCTCCCTGGAATGCTTGAAGTACACTGGGTCTCTCGGAGACGGCACCGGACCACCTCAGAATCCTTCCTTTAGTTTCCTTGCCTCGGGCTAGCCAGCCCCGAGACATTAAAGTTGGGTGGATCCGCCCCCCAGGCCATAGCCTTCCTGGGGGCTGGTCAGGAGGACCAGGACCATGAAGCCAGCACATCATTCTGGACCGGAAACCCTGAACCAGGTGACCTCCGCATCTTAAATACCCTCCCCCAGAAAGCACAGCGAGAGCGCCACTCCCACTGGGCGGGATCCGAGAGAGAGTAACTTAAAGAGGGATTCCACCAAAAAAAATATATTAAAAGCCAGCAGCTATAAATACTACAGCTGCTGACTTTTAATAAATGGACACTCACCTGTCCCGGGTTCCAGCGATGCCGGCAGCCGAGGCCGATCGATCGGCTCTCGCCTGCTGCCGCCACCATTCTAGGTGAGGGAATCAGGAATTGAAGCGAATCGGAAATCTCCGCGCTGTCACTGGGACCCGTGTGTGTCCCAGCAGACAGCGCGGCAGGGCAGGAAATGGCGTAGACTCCCACGGGAGTCTATGCCCAGAAGTGGGTGTAAATACCTGTCTTTGACAGGTATCTCCACCCCCCTCCCCCTGAAAGGTGTCAATTGTGACACCGGAGGGGGGGAGGGATCCGATCAGCGGAGGTTCCACTTTAGGGTGGAATACCGCTTTAAGCACCTGACCAGACCATAGTTCCATGCCTGCCAGAGGAGACAATTCCCCCTGTGGCCAGACTGAACATCTCACAGTCCAGTCAGACTGATGCAGAGGCCCAATTTAGATAGTTGTACCCAAACCAAACTGCAGCTTAGGCAACTCTTCAGGAGCCGCCGCTACATCAGCTTATTCCAGGCAGAGTGTCTCTTGTGCTCATCATATCCCTGGCAGAGTGTCTCTTGTGCTCATCATATCCCTAGCAGAGTGTCTCTTGTGCTCATCATATCCCTGGCAGAGTGTCTCTTGTGCTCATCATATCCCTAGCAGAGTGTCTCTTGTGCTCATCATATCCCTGGCAGAGTGTCTCTTGTGCTCATAATATCCCTGGCAGGGTGTCTCTTGTGCTCATCATATCCCTAGCAGAGTGTCTCTTGTGCTCATCATATCCCTATCAGAGTGTTTCTTGTTCTCACAATGCCCCTGGAAGACTGTCTTGTGTGCTGCAGGTAGGGGGGAGCATTTCCTCATTTTCCTCTCCCCCAACATTGTAACTTTGTAACAGATTTCTAACATTTCCCATTGATCAGCATCGTTTTTAACATTGAAAAGCCGTTTCTGTGCTCCAGTCAGTGACTGAGCCTAGGCTGAGATGGTGTCATCAGTCTGCTGAAAGCAATTTCTTCAGTCTGCTGCAAAGTAGTCCCTCACCAGACTGAGAAAAAATGAACTTTGCGTCAAATTCCTGACAAGGCGAAAGTCTAATTTCTCAGAAAAGCTCCATCTGTTATCATGAAATAAAAGTTCTTTAGCATCAGTCAGTGACTTTCCCTAGGCTGAGATGATGTCATCAATCTGCTGCAGGCAAGAGGAAAATTTCCTCCGTCACCTCTTCCCCTGTGATCAGGATGCAACATTGAAACTTTGTAGGGAGTCACAAGGTGAGAGGCTGTAACATTGTAACTTTGTAGCGAGTCACAAGGTGAGAGGCTGTAACATTGTAACTTTGTAGCGAGTCACAAGGTGAGAGGCTGCAACATTGAAACTTTGTAGGGAGTCACAAGGTGAGAGGCTGCAACATTGTAACTTTGTAGAGAGTCACAAGGTGAGAGGCTGCAACATTGTAACTTTGTAGAGAGTCACAAGGTGAGAGGCTGCAACATTGTAACTTTGTAGGGAGTCACAAGGTGAGAGGCTGCAACATTGTAACTTTGTAGAGAATCACAAGGTGAGAGGCTGCAACATTGTAACTTTGTAGGAGTCACAAGGTGAGAGGCTGCAACATTGTAACTTTGTAGGAGTCACAAGGTGAGAGGCTGCAACATTGTAACTTTGTAGTAAATCAAAAGGTGAGAAGCTGCAAAATTGTAACTTTGTAGGAGTCACAAGGTGAGAGGCTGCAACATTGTAACTTTGTAGGAGTCACAAGGTGAGAGGCTGCAACATTGTAACTTTGTAGTAAATCAAAAGGTAAGAAGCTGCAAAATTGTAACTTTGGAGTAAGTCACGATTCGCATCGAGTTTTCTTTTTTTTTTTTAATGGACACCGCGCCGGTCCTGAGGAACTGCGGGCAGGAGTTTTTTGGCGAGGCCGCGACTTCGGCCTAGTCCATGGCATCCAGCCTCGCAGCTCCTCAGGACCGGCGCGGTGTCAGCGCCGGTCCTGGTGAAAAAAATATATATTAAAAAATTGCTAAAATTTGAATCGATTTGACCTCTCAACTCGATTCAAGATTAAAATCGATTTTTTTTTCCCCAGCCCTAGTTGTAGCTTTGTAACCAGTCACAAGGTGAGAGGCTGCAAAAGGGGCTGTTCTGTGTCAGACATTTGAACACAGCCAAGAACTGCACAGACACAAGTATTACACGATTGCGTCATTTCTAGGCCGACATCTCAATCCTGGAAGTAGATGGTGGGAATAAAGGTGGCTCCGTCCTGGAGGGAAAAGCAGATGAAGGCATTGTCAGGAAGAGTACCGTGAGCCCTCCAAGAGGTAATAAGTGTTGCGCTGACTCTTTACTGAACATGTATACATGTAAAAATATATATATAAAAGCTGTTAAGTCAACTTTGAAGACTTGTCATGGACTTATTCTACAAAATGAAACAATTTGTTTCCTTTTCTAAGCCATGAGTTTGCCCTATAGCTGATCTCTTATTCTGAACACTCCATGGGCCCCATACTAAACATCTGACTTTATCGCTGTCCACAATAAAGAAAAAACAACCGATGCAGCGGGAGCCACCAGCGGAAGGGCGTAATGTCATTCTTGGGCGATGGCGTCATTCCTCTCTGACATACGAGGGGCCGCGTGGGTCTTATCAGACGGAATCTCCACAACAGTTCCTGTGTTATGCTGTAATATGTAGCATGGAATTCTCTCTGGAAGCTCACCTGTCATCATGGCCCTTCAGTTCAAATCTGTGTTATCCACGGATCTTTATGAGTAGGCCGGATGGACCTACTCCATTTTTTGAAGCCATTCGGGCACTTGGCCCAACGCTGATGCCGCTTTAAAGATCCACATTTAATGGGAGCCATTCAAGAGATAACATTGATTGTTTGATATGCAATCTGCAGTGCTGTCTGCGACGATTACACACTCAGCCTCTTCTGCACAGAGATTTTCCTGCTTTGGGACAACAATTTAAGAGCCAGAAGACTGAGAGCGATTGTCACGGGGCGGGAGTAGTTAACCTTTTTACACACATGTGGGACACCATGTGTCAGAATTGAAATATGCACAGTTCACTGCATCTGCTACAGAGAAATGGCAACCAATGGCACGTAGGACGCTGACTCACTATGACCAAAACTAAACCAGATAATGTAAGATGGCTTCAGCTCTGCTCTACACCCACAGGAGAAGTTTCTCAGATGCATTTCACCTTCTAGTGTTCTTAATTGTTGAGGTTTCAAGGGGCCTCTGCTCTCCACATGCAGGAGAGGTCCCTCAGATGTGTTTTGCCCCCTAGTGGGCTTAATCGTTGAGGCCTCAAGGGGCCTCTGCTCTACACCCGCAGGAGAGATCCCTCATATGTATTTTGACTCCTAGTGGACTTAATCATTGAGGCCTCAAGGGGCCTCTGCTCTCCACCCACAGGAGAGATCCCTCAGACATGTTTTACCCCCTAGTGGGTTTAACCATTGAGGTCGCAAGGGACCTCTGCTATGCACCTGCAGGAGACATCCTTCAGATGTGTTTTGCCTCCTAGTGGGCTTAATCATTGAGCCCTCAAGGTGCCTCTGCCCTCCACCTGCAGGAGAGGTCCCTCAAACGCATTTTACCCCATTGTGGATTTAATCATTGAGATCTCAAGGGGCCTCTGCTCTCCACTTGCAGGAGAGATCCCTCATATGCCTTTTGACTCCTAGTGGACTTAATCATTGAGGCCTCAAGGGGAATCTGCTCTCCACCCACAGGAGAGATCCCTCAGACATGTTTTGCCCCCTAGTGGGTTTAATCATTGAGATCTCAAGAGACCTTTGCTCTACACCTTCAGGAGAGATCCCTCATATGCCTTTTGACTCCTAGTGGACTTAATCATTGAGGCCTCAAGGGGTCTCTGCTCTCCACCCACAGGAGAGATCTCTCAGACATGTTTTGCCCCCTAGTGGGTTTAACCATTGAGATCTCAAGGGACCTCTGCTCTCCAACTGCAGGAGAGATCCTTCAGATGTGTTTTGCCTCCTAGTGGGCTTAATCATTGAGCCCTCAAAGTGCCTCTGCCCTCCACCTGCAGGAGAGGTCCCTCAAACGCATTTTACCCCATTGCGGATTTAATCATTGAGACCTCAAGGGGCCTCTGCTCTCCACCTGCAAGAGCGATCCTTCAGACGTGTTTTGCCCCCTAGTGGTCCTAATTTTTAGAGGCCTCAAGGGGCCTCTGCTCTCCCTCTGCAGGGAGGTCCCTTAGAAGCATTTCGCTCCTTAGTGGGCTTAATCATTGAGACCTCAAGGGTAGAGTTGCCACCTCATCCCTTTAAACCCGAACACATATTAATTAAAAGTTGTGTGGCTGATTAAGGTGGTAATTAAACTCACTTGTTGCTTTATCTACATTTAATTAGCCTCAGAACCTGTGTAATTCATATGTGTTCGGGTTTAAAGGGATGAGGTGGCAGCCCTACTCAAGGGGCCCTCTGCTCTCCATCTGCAGCAGAGATCCCACAGACATGTTTTGCTTAATCGTTGAGGCCTCAAGGGGCCTATGCTCTCCACCTGCAGGAGAGATCCTTCAGGCACATTTCACCCCCTAATGGGCTTAATCCATGAGGCCTCATGGGACCTCTGCTCTCCAACTGCAGGAGAGGTCCCTCAGGAGCATTTTACTACCCAGTGGACTTAATCATTGAAGCGTAGGGGGTGAAACGCATATTAGAGACTTCTCTTTGGGGTGATGATCAAAGCTGAAGCCTGGTTTCGTTTTGGACACAGTGCGTCGGTGTCCTGTGTGCAATGTTTTCATTTTTCCTGTAGCATATTGTAGCTTGACAAGCTGGTTTCTATGATCTGCACCAGTTCATTACATACCATGTTGGCTGATATCAGTAATAGAAGCATTAGAACGGTTTTTAGAAAATTTTTTGTTTGTCACTGCTTCTGCTGTTGCAGTTCTGACCTTTAAAGAACATTCTGCATCACTTGCTGCCACGACCAGATAGGGATGTAACAGAGTTTACACTACAAGTAGCTTATTCACAGAGGCAAAATGTTATTTTCTTTTCTAATTTCCACATCAGGGGACCACCATGCAGTCTAATTTCTTGGCACATAGAATGTATGCAACAGAGATATGAGGAGCTGAGAAAAAAAAAAGTTCAGGAAGGAAAACAGTAGGAAATGAGGGAGGAAGGAGGGTAGGGAAGGATGGGGATTGGGAGAGAAAGCTGAAGTCGGGCCATCGTGGATGATTCTTGGCACCAATGAGGGGTAAATTGTCCAAAGGGAGTCATATAAATCCCTGTTGGGAAGTAGTGAGAGATCTTAAATACTGTTTTAATGATAAGAAAGACAAGCATTGCAACAAAATAATGACAAAAAGGTATTATAAAACATGAGCAACAATAAAAAAAAGGAATTTAAAGTGAAAAATATTTACTGTAAGTAAAGTTGATCTGGTCTTTGGTTCCATGCAGAGTGTGATAAGTCCAATCTCATGTTTTCAAGAGAAAGGTGACCCTGAATACCAGTGGTAATTTCAATGTCAAATGAAGGCTGTAGCTGCTAGTTGCACACAGAGCTAACTTCCACCCAAAGTGTTTGAGTGGTGAGTTGGCAGGTGTGCTGGAGTATCTTAATTTGCTCCAGTCGACGCACTCTAAAAGTGAACCTTCACCCTAAAGGGTGAAGCTCTGCTTCTCCTCCTACACCAACACCCCCCCCCCCCCCCCCCCGTACATTTGGAGCATTCTTTTTTTTTAAGGGAGCCGGTACCTGGAGGGATCCTTCGGATGCGTTTTGCCCCCTAGTGGGCTTAAACAGGAAGTAAACTCTGATGGGTTTTACTTCCTCTTATTTCCCCTGCAAAGTAAAAGCATAATGGGCTAGTCTGTGACTGGCCGGAGTCGCGTGAGCCGTCAGTCACGGCAAAGAAGGGCTGTTTCTTCACAGCTCACGTGCCGATCTCGGTGCAAGTGTTTATGGTAAATATATCCTAAACTGTGCAGGTTTAGGAGATATTTACAATACCTACAGGTAAGCCTTATTGTAAGCTTACCTGTAGGCAGGGCTTTTTTTCTCAGAGAATAGATGGAGGAACCTACCCTCCCCTACCCTCCTCAGGGGAAATAAGATATGACCAACAATATGAAAAAAGATGATTCTATAAAAGAGAGAAACATAATATGAATACTATGGTATAATGGGTATTAATTAAATGCTACAGGATCTTTAAAGGCTGACTCCCGCCCAGTGGGCACAGTCATAGATACCCAATCCAACACCCAGGTGACATATCTAACCACACATCTGAAGGATTGCATACTGTATGTACCCCTAAAGAGCACCCAGCGATGAAGCAGGCATGGAGCAAACCCGACAGCTGACACCCCAATAATAACCACCTCAGTGTGGCTGCAGAGGGCTAAGAGCAACCAATTAAAACAAAAAAAAGATATTTATTAGTGTTGCATTGTGGGTAATTGGGCTGAAAAAGCCTCAAATAAACCCCCAGGATTTACATATAGTGGGGCCAACATGGCCTCCATTAGTACATACCCAATTTCTGACAGAAAAAAAGCCCTGCCTGTAGGTACAAGTGGTGTAACTAGGTTTACAACCACTTTTATCATTGGGGCCTTAAAGGGCGTTTTCTCCACTCGCAGGAGAGATCCCTCAGATGTGTTTCGCCCCCTAGTGGGCTTAATTATTGAGACCTCAAGGGGCCTCTGCTCCTCACCCACAGGAGAGATCCTTCAGACGCATTTTGTCCCTAGTGGGCTTAATTGTTGAGGCCTCACGGGACCTCAGCTCTTCACCTGCAGGAGAGGTCCCTCAGATGTGTTTTGTCCACTAGTGGGCTTAATCATTGAGACCTCTGCTCTCCATCTGCAGGAGAGATCCCTCAGATACCTTTTGCCCCATAGGGGGCTTAATCGTTGAGCCCTCAAGGTGCCTCTGCTCTCCACCCACAGGAGAGGTCCCCCAGATTTAATTTTTGAAGTTTGGCACCCCTCCTTCCCCCACAGCCTTCTGGGACACGTCACAGGTCCCAGAAGACTGCAGGACCAATCACAAAGTGCAGCACAGCTCACACATGCACAGTTGGAAGCCAGCTGTCAAGCTGCAAGGCTTCACTGACGGTTTACCTAAGTCAAGATGCCTGAAGAATTAAAGAATCAGCTCAGGTGAGGACATCGCTGGATCCAGTGGCAGGGGACTGTTCTTATATTAAAATTCAGCAGCTTCAGTATTTGTAGCTGCTGAATTTTAATTTTTTTTTTTTCAGGGAGATTGGAGCTTCCCTTTAATGCCAACTATCCTGAATACATTCAGATTTCCATACGACAAGGTTTTTCAATCTGACAACAAACATAATATTTAACAGAATGAAACTTCAATTCATTAGAGACCAAATACGATATAGCAATTATGAATAATTCTCTTAGGAGGTCTTCTGAACCTTGTAAGATAGGCCTGTTTGGTTTTTACCTGACTGGTATCTGCTTATACATTTAGGTGAACACTTTTCATGCAAGTAACTCCCTCACAGCAAGAACTATGGATTATATGTGAAGTCTGGCTCTAGATAAACAGATGTGTATTACTTCTTAACATTTTACAACAGGCCATTTATGACAGGACCTAATTAGAAATCTTTTGCTCACCCTGCTAGTGGATTTTTATGACCATCATTCACCTTCTCTGGCAGCTCTTTGCAGACATGAGATTTAAATCTGACCATCTTTGTTACCGACTTCGGAGTTTTGAAGGAATGAGGGTGGCGCTGTGTTCAGTACAACTTCCCTCCACACAGTTTGAGGACATCATTATCGTCTCATTGTCTACATTCTTGTAAGATTGATCTTACCCAAATAAACAGGATTTGAATGCTGACTTCACTGGCTGCTTAAAGTGATATTAAAGGTTCAGCTTTTTTTAAAAATAAACATGTTATACTTGCCTGCTCTGTGTAGTGGTTTTGCACAGGGCAGCCCCGATCCTCTTCTTCTCGAGTTCCCCACTGGTGCTCCTGGCTCCTCCCCCATTGACCAATGGCCCCAATAGCAAGCCTCTTGCTACAGGGGCACTGGTGCGTGCTCGCTCCCAATGTATGTTAGGAGGGGTAAATTTGTGCAGGGGAGATTTTGGGGATGGGAGGGCAAAAAGACTTATATTCTGGGAGGGGGATTTGAGCAGGGCGGATTTGAACTGGGAGGGGGAATTTATGCTTAGGGCGGTATGCATGTAGATTGGTGCTCAATTTTTTTGGGGGGAGAGGGGATTTTTGCTGACAAATAAAGCTCATACATCTTGGGGGGGGGGGGGTACAGTTTGATCAGTGGTTCTCAACCCTGTCCTCAAGGACCCCCAACAGGCCATGTTTGCAGGTTGTCCTTTATCTTGCACTGGTGCTTTAAATCAGATTCAGATTCAATGGCTTGGTATTTTGGACAGCCATTTTATCTAAAGCCTCATACACACGATCAGACTTTGTAAAAACGTTCCCGTGAACTTTTGTACAAAGGGTGTTGGCCGTAAATTTGTATTGCATACACACAATCTGACTTTTTAGGCAACAAACACGAACATAGTGACGTTTCAACGTACTGACGACACTTCAAAAGAAGACGTTCAGTTACTCCGGCGCCACCCTTTGGTCAACTTCTGTATTGTAGTCTGATCGTTTGCATTGGTTCTGAGCATGCGTGTTTGTACAAAAGTCAGATGGTTTTGTGTACACACAATCAGACTTTGCTCCATAGGACTTATGTTATAAAAAAAGGTTTTCCATTCACACAGCCAACAAAAGTCTGATGAAAAGCGAAAAAGTTTGTCCGATGGAGCGTACACACGGTCGGATGTTGCCTTAAAACAGCTAATTTGCATGTTTGTTGTCAAAAAGTCAGATCGTGTGGACGGGACCATTAGAGAAATTCCCAAAACATGGCCTGTTGGGGGTAGTTGAGGACAAGGTTGAGAACCACTGATCTAGATGGCCTTGTCCCGGCACTGCCCCGCTCATATATGGGAGGCACTAACCATCAGATTTCAGATGCCATGGAGGGGGAACAGAGAATATCACTTGTAAGAAAAAAATTAAAAAATAAAGAAAAGAGAAAGGAC
This sequence comes from Lithobates pipiens, assembly GCF_037356315.1. Lineage (NCBI taxonomy): Eukaryota > Metazoa > Chordata > Amphibia > Anura > Ranidae > Lithobates > Lithobates pipiens. The sequence continues at coordinate 224,440,284 of NW_027507789.1, forward strand.
TTTAGTTCATCCATTTTTTTGTGGCCTAATCGCAGATGGTGTTTTTTTTTTTTCTTTTTATTCCTGGTGTATTACTTCAGATGTTATCGGAGTAAAATTTGCTCTGTGTTATTTTTCCCCCCCTTCCGGTGCGGTGATGGAACCGGACATGATTGGCGGCTAGGCTACTGTGAGGGATTGTATTAATTCCTTTCTGTAGTTATTGTTTCACAGCCGGGAGGAAGGAGGAAGACGTCTCATGTGTTTCTCATGTTCCAGTAACTCAGGTTCGGGAAGTGAAGGGGACGGATATGGTGGGCTGACACATTGGTCTGCATCATTTGCAATAACTCGCACAACGGGGTTTAATGAAGCACTCCAAAGAAAAAGTAAAAAAAAATAAAAAATCTCCATTAAGGCCATGTCATTGAACAATTGTAGGGGATGTTTAAATGAGATTAAATGTAATAGCCTATAACAATTCTTAGCATAATCCTGCCCACCTGCTGAAATGTAAAATCAGTGCTTGCTAAACTGGAGTTCATTATAAAACGTCTTTGCTTGGTGTTGAGGGTGCAAGGAGCTACACTGTACACGAGCAGCGGTTGTTTTTGTATATATGGAGATGTCTTCACTTAAATTACACCGGCGACAACACTTGTCCATACCAACAGTTTCCTTTGGCCTCTGGGGGGGCAGAGACTAGAGGTCAGCTGACTGGTGGGAAATATGAAGTGGGAGGGGCTGGAGGAGGCCCTATCTCCTGATTTCAGCATAGGTGTTGCTGCTACCAGACACCGCAAAGTCGGAGACACAGTGACGCCAGAGACCCAGTGAGTAACACTACCTGTGATTATAGTTGCCATTAAAAGTCCCCCCTACAGTTCTCAGATAAGGAGAGGATCTTGATCAAGAGCACCTAAGTTGGCGGATCAGAACTCCTCCCAGCACTGCCACTCATCCCAACTCCCCACCAGCACCACCACTCATCCCAACTCTCCGCCACTCATCTCAACTCCCCACCAGCACTGCCACTTAACCCTACTCCCCACCAGCACTGCCACTCATCCCAACTACCCCCCAGCACCGCCACTCATCCCAACTCCCTGCCAGCACCGCCACTCATCCCAACTCCCTGCCAGCACCGCCACTCATCCCAAGTCCCCGCCAGCACCGCCACTCATCCCAACTCCCCGCCAGCACCGCCACTCATCCCAACTCCCCGCCAGCACCACCACTCAACCCAACTCCCCGCCAGCACCACCACTCAACCCAACTCCCCGCCAGCACCGCCACTCATCCCAACTACCCCCCAGCACCGCCACTCATCCCAACTCCCTGCCAGCACCGCCACTCATCCCAACTCCCCGCCAGCACTGCCACTCATCCCAACTCCCCCTAGCACCACCACTCATCCCAACTCCCCGCCAGCACCACCACTCAACCCAACTCCCCGCCAGCACCGCCACTCATCCCAACTCCCCGCCAGCACCGCCACTCATCCCAACTCCCCCCCCAGCACTGCCACTCATCCCAACTCCCCCCCAGCATCGCCACTCATCCCAACTCCCCACCAGCACCACCACTCATCCCAACTCCCCGCCACTCATCCCAACTCCCCACCAGCACTGCCACTTAACCCTACTCCCCACCAGCACCGCCACTCATCCCAACTCCCTGACAGCACCGCCACTCATCCCAACTCCCCGCCAGCACCGTCACTCATCCCAACTCCCCCCAGCACCACCACTCATCCTAACTCCCCGCCAGCACCACCACTCAACCCAACTCCCCGCCAGCACCGCCACTCATCCCAACTACCCGCCAGCACCGCCACTCATCCCAACTCCCTGCCAGCACCGCCACTCATCCCAACTTCCCGCCAGCACCGCCACTCATCCCAACTCCCCGCCAGCACTGCCACTTAACCCAACTCCCCCCAGCACCACCACTCATCCCAACTCCCCGCCAGCACCACCACTCAACCCAACTCCCCGCCAGCACCGCCACTCATCCCAACTCCCCGCCAGCACTGCCACTCATCCCAACTCCCCCCCAGCACTGCCACTCATTCCAACTCCCCCCAGCACCACCACTCAACCCAACTCCCCGCCAGCACCGCCACTCATCCCACCTACCCGCCAGAACCGCCACTCATCCCAACTCCCTGCCAGCACCGCCACTCATCCCAACACCCCGACAGCACCGCCACTCATCCCAACTCCCCACCAGCACCGCCACTTAACCCAACTCCCCCCAGCACCGCCACTCATCCCAGCTCCCCGCCAGCACCACCACTCAACCCAACTCCCCGCCAGCACCGCCACTCATCCCAACTCCCCGCCAGCACTGCCACTCATCCCAACTCCCCCCAGCACTGCCACTCATTCCAACTCCCCACCAGCACCACCACTCATCCCAACTCCCCGCCACTCATCCAAACTCCCCACCAGCACTGCCACTTAACCCTACTCCCCACCAGCACCGCCACTCATCCCAACTACCCGCCAGCACCGCCACTCATCCCAACTCCCTGCCAGCACCGCCACTCATCCCAACTCCCCACCAGCACCGCCACTCATCCCAACTCCTGCCAGCACCACCACTCAACCCAACTCCCCGCCAGCACCGCCACTCATCCCAACTCCCCGCCAGCACCGCCACTCATCCCAACTCCCCCCCAGAACTGCCACTCATCCCAACTCCCCCCCAGCACTGCCACTCATCCCAACTCCCCACCAGCACCACCACTCAACCCAACTCCCCGCCAGCACCGCCACTCATCCCAACTCCCCGCCAGCACCGCCACTCATCCCAACGCACCACCACTCATCCCAACTCCCCGCCAGCACTGCCACTCATCCCAACTCCCAGCCAGTACTGCCACTCATCCCAACTCCCCTCAGCACTACCACTTATCCCAATTCCCCGCCAGCACCGCCACTCATCCCAACTCCCCGCCAGCACCGCCACTCAGCCCAACGCACCACCACTCATCCCAACTCCCCGCCAGCACTGCCACTCATCCCAACTCCCTACCAACACTGCCACTTATACCCCCCCCCCCCCCCTCAAGGAGTAAGAGATGAAAAAAAATTGAGAATACGTGGAAGGGAGAGGAAAAGAGGGGAAGGAACAAAGAAAAAGGGAGAAATTAGGATAGGGAGAGATAAAAGGGAAAGAAAGGAGAACAAAGAGAGTGGTACATCCTAAAATGTACCATAAGGGGTTTTAATACTGTACGAGTGGAAGGGACTCATAATGTCTGTGGGTTAGGGGTGAAAATGATTTGCGTTGCATTGCATTGGAAGCCGATAACCGATGCTAGGAAAATAATTTAACTGTTAGGGGTCCCCACAACTTGGGAAATTTTATCAAGGGGTCACAGCACTAGTAAGGTTGGGAACCACGGATGTAGCGGATGATCGTACACTGAGGAAATGTAACTCCTACTTGCCATCAGGGAGTGTATTTGAGTACCAGTGTAATGTAAAATTTGTATATTTTATATATTTGTAGTTTTTGTACTTGGATGCTTCTTTTTTTTTTAAAGTTATGTATCAATAAATTTATTTTGTTATATCTGATGTGTAATCTGTTCAGGGTACCGAGATAGTCAATTTTTTAAACAAAAAAAGACTTATCATTTTGAAAAAAAAAACAACCTTTTTTTTTACTTTTGCTATAATAAAAAAACATGTTTCTTCCTCAGTTTAGGCCGATATGTATTCTTCTACATATTATTGGTAAAAAAAAAAAATCACAATAAACGTATATATTGATTGGTTTGCACAAAAGTTATTGCATCTACAAAATAAGGGTGAGATTTTGTGGCATTTTTTTTAACTAGTAATAGCGGAGATCTGCGATTTTTGTCAGGACTACGACATTGCGGCGGACAGATCTGACAGTTTTGACACTAATTTGGGACCATTCACATTTATACAGCGAACAGTGCTATAAAAATGGACTGATTACTGTATAAATGTCACTGGCAGTGAAGGGGTTAACACTAGGGGGCAATCAAGGGGTTAAATGTGTTACCTAGTGAGTGATTCTAATTATGGGGGGGGAGGGGACTGACTGCGGGATGTGACGATCGGTGTTCCTCTGTACTGGGAACACACGATCGGTCTCCTCTCACCTGACAGAGGGTGGTTCTGTGTGTTTACACACACAGATCCATGTCCCTGCTCTGTGATCGGCAATCGCGGGTGCCTGGTGGACATTGCAACCCCTAGCGGTTGGGAAGCCGAAGACGTCATATGACGGTCGCCCAGGATGAGAGAGCCACCTTGCGGCCATCATTTGACTATACGCGGGATGGGAAGAGGTTAAGGTTCAACAATAAAAATTAAAAATTCCTTTAACTATAGTGCATGGGGGGGGGGTCCTCTTAGTCTGCCCATAAAGTGGAGCATCTGCACTGTGTATAGAACCCGCTGTAGCAAAAATTGTATTTCTAAAGAAAAAAAAAATATGTATTTTTCCAAACAGATCATATCTCCCATTGTTGCCATCCATTCCTTCCAGGAGGGGGTTCAACAGATTTCCGATGTCTAAGGATTAGTTTTCTAGCCTGGAACAAAGCTCTTGCTATGGCCTGTTTTGTGACCTCCTCTACTTGGAGGTCATCCAATATGCCCAAAATGCAGGGCCTGGGATCCTAATAGTAACCTGAAATACTCTGTTAAGGGTATCCAGGATTTTACTCCAGTAGAGGTGGAGCTTGGGACTTCTCCATAGTAGGTGGATCAGGTCATTGTGGTCTCTATTACATCTAGAGCATATATTGGGTCCTTTCTCATCCCCATTTTAAAATGCCTACTGTTATGGATTTTAAGGGTAACTTTAAAGTTATTTAGCCAGCAGTATCGAGTAAAAATTGGTGCCACATCCAATATTAAAGGACCAAAGAAGGAAATCTCCTTGTGGTGGACCAAGAAATCCTTAGTGATATATTTTTGAACAGATGTCCATGTCAGACCCAACAGGGAGGTCTTTGTTAGCTCACCGTTATCCCATACCCTCCCCAACAGAAAGGAGGGGGCAGAGGGGCAGAAAGAGCCTGAGGACCCACTGGGGCCAGAGAGAAGTAAAGCCCTGTTGATGGTTCGTACTGTCACCACAATATATAAGGAGTTGTGTTGTGGGGAGATGTTGGCCACAGCTTGGGTTGATTATCTTGTGAGCACTCGCCCCGACATCCAACAGACAAGTGAAAAGGATGTGACACATTATATATTGTGGTGACAGTACATACCATCAACAGGGCTTTACTTCTCTCTGGCCCCAGTCTCTTTCTGCCCCTCTGTCCCCCTCCTTTCTGTTGAGGAGGGTTGGGATAACGGTGAGCTAACAAAGCCCTCCCTTTTGGGTCCGACATGGACATCTGTTCAGAAATACATCACTAAGGATTTCTTGGTTGAGAATGTGAAAGTACATTGTGCTCTTGCATGTTTTTAAAGAAACAATTATTGGAATGGTAATCATACTGTCACAATGTATAATACAATTTCTTCTTGCTAAACATATAACCCTGAAAAAGTAGACAACTCTGTACTCTGAAACGCGTCGTGTGCAAGAAGCATTAGACTGTATTGTAAACCTAATGACGGTGAAAAAGTTTTAGATATGTTAAATCATTCCCTGTTTTTTTTATATGTTCTATATATTTTTCTAAATAAATAATTTTTTTAAACTTTAAAATCACATATTCTTCTTACAATATAGCATGCCTTAAAAGTCCACCACAAGGGGATTTCCTTCTTTGGTCCTTTTTAAAAAAAAATGGTGTGGGGGTCCCCCCAAAATTCATACCAGACCCTTATCCCAGCATGCAGCCTGGCAGGTCATAAAGGAGGGCAATAAGCGAGTGAACTATACCAGGCCATGTGACTTCAACATGGGGGGTGTTTTGGGGTAACTGGGCTCTGCCACCCCCCCTCCACAAAGCACCTTGTCCCCACGTTCATGAAGGGTCTCTTCACCCCAACCCTGGGCTGTGGTTGTGGAGGTCTGCAGGCAGGGGACTTATAGGAATCTGGAACCCCCCTTTAAGAAGGGAGCCCCCACATCCCACCCCCCCATGTAAAGGAGTATGGCTACCCATTCACCAAAAAAAGTGTCAAAAAGTAATAAAAACACAGGGATAGTTTTTAACAATTGCTTTATTAAAAAAAAAAGTATCCCCGATGTAAACCCATTGTCAATTACGCCACCCACCACGCCCGAACCCCCCCCCCCCCCCCCCAAAGAAAAAAGTTCTGTCTTCATTAACGGTTGACCACTGAATGCCTCCTCCGCCCTTTGACAGTTCTTATATAGGTGAGGGCGGGGCCACCTAGCGATGTCACCTCGTGGCACCACCCCCTTGTGATGTCACGGACCGGTGCATGCTGAGTCACTGATGTCACAAGGGGGGCGGTGCCACCAAAGGGTCTGGTATGGACTGGAGAGGGGACCCTACGCCGTTTCTTTACCAGCAATTTTTTTTTTTTTTTTTCTTTAGCTGTCAGCGGGGAAGCTGATTGACAGCTGATGACTCATCAGTTTTTAAGGACGCTGCAGCCGGCTTCCCAGCCCCACTCCTTATCAACCAGCTTTTACTGCTCCTTGATTGAATCAGGGCACAGAATGCACATTCGGCGGGGCGAACACCCGCCGAAAACCCTGAAAATTCAGGCGTTCGCACAACACTAGTGATCAAATATAATCAAAACAGAGTGAGGTCTATTTATTAGCCAGGAGGTTTACATTCTGTTTGAAGGACTTTTGAGACTGTTTTCTACCCCTGCGTGGGAATCCTTGTCTGTTGCTGACCAAATAAACATAAAAAGGAAGCCCTTAACCTTGCACATGGCTGGATTACCTTTCTGAGAACTCTCTACTTGAAGCTAATCGCCCACACTGGTTTGGCTCTAATATCAAGGCTCAGGGGTGGACTGGCAACTCATGGGGCCCCCGGGCAATAGGAGATTATGGGGCCCCCGGGCAATAGGAGATTATGGGGTGCCCGGGCAGTAGGAGATTATGGGGTGCCCGGGCAATAGGAGATTATGGGGTGCCCGGGCAATAGGAGATTATGGGGCCCCCAGGCAATAGGAGATTATGGGGTGCCCGGGTAATAGGAGATTATGGGGCGCCCGGGCAATAGGATAAGATTATGGGGCCCCTGGGCAATAGGAGATTATGGGGCCCCGGGCAATAGATTATGGGGCCACACAGTATACACACACACACATACAGTATACACACACAGACACATAATATACATACACAGTATACACACACAGACTACACATACACACACACTGAAAAGGTACTGGAGAGGCGGGGCAGCTATAATCTTGGGATTGTTTTTAAAAACACTGATTTTTACATCCTGTCCCTGGTTTTATTGAGGTTGGCAAACCTGATGGGGCCCCTCAGTGGCATGGGGCCCTCGGGCAGTGCCCGAGTGCCCGAATGGTCAGTCCGCCCCTGTCAAGGCTCCATTGCCACAGTGGTTGGACCTGTAAGTGATCTCCTTGCTGCTGCCTCCCATGTGTTAGCTGTTACTTCTGCTTTACCTAATAATAATTGTGCCACCTCCCTTGGTCTCTGTGTGTACCTTTACTCCATCTCGGGTACCAATCACCTGGCCCCCCCACATACATGCACGCACTGTCGCACCTGTAGATGTTGACCGAGCCTAACCTCTCCCAAACCAAAAAATTCTGACTTTGGGTAAACCTTAACCTCAATACCCAAAATAATTTGATCTTTGTGACCTCCCTGCTTTAAAATGATTGGGAGACAGTGGGAAGCGTGTTGCACCTTGCTCCGCCCCCACCAATGACCACCATGAGCCGAAGTGGTTGACAAAACAGCTCCTATTTTTTTTAATTTATTTTTTTCATCCTCCAACATGAAGCTGGCAAGTTGGAAACGCTGGAACAAGCAAGTGTCTTCTTCACAGAAAGAATTGTCGCATTTATGAAAATGATATTATGTTACCAGTTTTGGAAGTAAAGTCGTACTTAGCAGGGTTCATCTTGGAGGCGGCTGCAGTCTATTAAAGAGACGTGAAATAAATGAGATGCTATTAGGGTCATTAAAATCACATTTGGGAGAGGAGAGACAGGAGCGGGCTGGCCGAGCGTAAAACACCTCGATTTGTTTGAGTGGGCAGAGAGAACCCGCTGGTGGGACAATAAAAGACGTTACTCATTTCTATAAGAGCGCACACCGACATTGTATCCATTCCAGGGTGCTGCAGCTAAGCACTTCCTTCTGTTACTCAATACTTAAATGCTACCACTTATTCAAAGTTGAAATTGATACGCACTACAAACCGTGGAGGACCTCAACAAAGTGTGTTTATATTAGGGACTAAGAGTGGACTGAGCAGGTGGCTCCTCGCAAACCTTAATCTCCTCTGCCTTGACGCGATGTTGGCCGACGGTCAAGACGTAGAAGCTTTCTGGGATCCGGGAGCTGCCAACCCTGCGCTCGCTGGGGAATTTTCGCACAAAGGCCGAGGGCTGGAAAAATGTGCCGTGGTTTCACTGGAACACAGAAAATCACGGGTTCCTTCAAACATGATTTAACTCCTTCTCGGCGGTGGGGGGTGGGGAGGAAGGAAACGCAGCATGAGATTTTTTATGTCCAAAAAAAAAAGTGTACATATGGGCCATTTTGTTGCTTTTGCTGACAGCGTGGTATCACGTGGCTTTGCCCAGTAAAAATTGGGATCTGCAGTTGGGATGAGCAAAATTGGCATTATGGTCACCTGGCTTTGTTCATTGGCACTGGCGTGCGATCATATGGCTTGGTTGCGCTGCAGTAGAGGGTTTTTTACTGTAAGCCCTTGTACACACGGTCGGAGATTCCGACGGAATGTGTCCGATCGGACCATTTTGTCGGATATTCCGACTGTGTGTGGTCTCCATCGGACTGTTTCCGTCGGAAGTATGCGATGGACCAAGTTTTCCAACTTGTTGGTAAAATTTTCAGACAAAATGCTCCGATTGGACATACTCCGATCATGTGTAGAGAATTCCGATCGGACAAAGTGCCACGCATGCTCAGATCAAATTCCTACATCAAAGCTATTGGCTACTAGCCTGATGGTAGTCCCGTTGTAACAAAATAACGTCATCACGTTCTGAACGATCGGATTTTCCGACAACTTTGTCCGACTGTGTGTATGCAACAGTTTCGGACAAAATCCGACGGATTCGGTTTGTCGGAATGTCCGACCGTGTGTACAAGGGCTTCGATCGGCAAGGATGTGGAATTCCCTTCCACAGGCGGTGGTCTCAGCAGGGGAGCATCCATAGTTTCAAGAAGAAACCTGAAGAAACACCTGAACGACCCCAACATACAGGGATATACAATGTAATACTGACATATAATCACACACATAGGTTGGACTTGATGGACTTGTGTCTTTTTTCAACCTCACCTACTATGTAACTATGTGTCCAGGGATATATAAAATTTAGATTTTTTTAATCTCTTGTAAAAATTCTGGCAAAAATTGGTTTATTTTAAAAGGATCTGTCACCAATTTGGTGTTAATTAAATGTCAAAAAAGGGCTGCACTAAAACCAGTGACACTCGTAGAAATGATAAAAGAGTTCCTACAATATTCCCTATTAAGGGATAGCCACACAAAGTAAGGTCCAAATCCAGAAAATAAATATTGTACAGTTATGCCGCGTAGACACGATCGGATTTTCCGCCAACAAATGTTGGATGTGAGCGTGCTGGGGGAAAGTCCGACCGTGTGTACGCTCCATCGAACATCTGTTGTCGGACTTTCCGCCAACAAATGTTGGCTAGCAGGTTCTCAAATTTTCCGCCAACAAATTTTTGCTGTCGGACTTTCCCGATCGTGTGTGCACAGGTCCGTCGCACAAAAGTCCACGCACGCTCAGAATCAAGTACGAGCCTGAAAACGCTTTGTCTTATAACACTAGCGTTTGTAATGGAGATATCGCATGACTATTGAACTTCCTTTTTATTGGCTCGCCGTACGTCTTGTACGTCACCACGTTCGTAATTGTTGGCCAACATTTGTGTGACCGTGTGTATGCAAGACAAGTTGGAGCCAACAACCTTTTCGAACAAAATTCCACGGTTTTGTTGTCGGAAAGTCCGAACGTGTGTACGGGGCATTAGTGTGCAAATTTGCTGTGTAAAAATTTAGGATCCTCTTCATAAATGTTCAAAAACAATCACGTGTACTGTGAACATCCGTCACCACCATTGCAGCATCCAAGCCAAGACACCACCACCTTAGTAAAAAGTACAGGCTTACCAACTTCATAGGACCCTCTAATCAGCAGGGCATGTGGCCAAATAACCTGGCCAGGGTTTTCCCCAAAGTGTTCCTAAAGGATTCCTTCAAGGACAGGTGTTTTAGACTATGGTGGTCATCTTGGCATCATCTTCATAGAATCACCATAAGGATATGAAAGAAAAAGCTCTGCATAGTCTAAAACCTTTTAGTTAGCTTTGATAAAAGGTAAATGTTGCAGTCACATCAATGAAATAAGCACAACATTCAAAATTCTCTCCGGTCGGCACACGGCAAAGACAACCTGCACTTCCGGGAACACGCGATGACGTCAGCACGTCACTCTACCCTGCGCGTTTCGTTACACATGACGTTGTCCGGGGGCACGGGTGCCATGATGCGTCATCGCTGTATATAAACAGGTTGTGTAACCAAGCCTCGCTCTAATGTTGCAGTTACATAGTTTCATAGTTTCATAGTTAGTAAGGTTGAATAAAGACACCAGTCCATCCAGTTCAACCTGAGTGAGTGTCTACAATTGTCCCTATCCCTGTACATTGCACACTCACATCAGTCCCTACCCTCAAGGCACCCACAATCCAAGGTCCCCATTCAGATTCGATGGCCAATTTTTGGACAGAAGCCAATTAACCTACCTGCATGTCTTTGGATTGTGGGAGGAAACCGGAGTACCCGGAGGAAACCCATGCAGGCACAGGGAGAACATGCAAACTCCAGGCAGGTAGTGTCGTGGTTGGGATTTGAACCAGCGACCCTTCTTGCTGCTAGGTGAGAGTGCTAACCACTACACCACTGTGCCGCCCCAAAATCATCAATCAAATAAGCACAGCATTTAAAATTCTCGCCGGTCGGCACACAGCAAAGACAACATGCACTTCCGTGAACACGCGATGACGTCAGCACGTCACTCTACCCTGCGCGTTTCGTTACACATGACGTCGTCCGGGGGCACGGGCGCCATGATGCGCCATCGCTGTATATAAACAGGTTGTGTAACCAAGCCTCGCTCTAATGTTGCAGTTACATCAATCAAATAAGCACAGCATTTAAAATTCTCGCCGGTCGGCACACAGCAAAGACAACATGCACTTCCGGGAGCACGCGCTGACATCAGCACGTCACTCTACCCTGCGCGTTTCGTTACACATGACGTCGTGACGGGGGCACGGGTGCCATGGTACGCCATCGCTGTATATAAACAGCTTGTGTAACCAAGCCTCGCTCTGAGCCACAGGCTGGTCATTCCGAGCGGAAACCAAGCCCCAGTCCCTGTCACTACAGACCAGGAAGTGCCTGCAAAGCATTAAACCAAGCCTCAATGTGAACATTTATTCATTATATTAATTATTAAAAGCTTAAATAATACTCAGATTTTCGAAACTGGCTGGATAAGTAGAGTAAAAAGTCCCTACCCATACCGTGGTAGCGTCACATAGGAGTCCATTACAACAGTTAAAGCCTGGTGTCATTGGATGACTGGAGTCAATGAGGAAGGTGAAATCAAGGTGGATTTTGGTGGTTTTTAGGGGTACAATGGGCTTTAAATAGGTTAGCCACGGTTAAGGTTTTCTTTTGTAACTGAAAGCAACCATATATTAAAAAAATGAGCGAATACAAAGAACTCTAAAATTAAAGCTGATGTCTGGCCTATCCACAGGGCAGCCATCAGAAATTCTGGGGCCCCCCCTACACAGCTTTAGGTCTTTTTTTAATATCACACGGTTATGCGCATCGGTTTTTCCAATGCAAATTTTTTAAAATTTGAATGCAAAACAACAACGGTAAAATATAAAAGATGATGTCACGCCGAGTAAATAGATACCAAACATGTCACGCTTTATAATTGTGCATGCCTGTGCAACCGCCACAAACAACGTAAATTTTACTATCCATAGGCGAAGCTTTAAAAGCCGTTACGGGTTACCACTTTAGATTGACACAGGAGGTCTGCTGCTGGAATTACTGCCCATGATCTGATGTTCACCGTGATACCTCACACGTGTGGGACGATCGATGGGTGCATCTTGCAGGGCCGACGCGTGCACTCGTCTTTGCACACAAGCACGGAGGGACTTTTTTTATTTTTATTTTTACCCTGTCGCTTTTTTAACTCACTTTTATTACTGTCACAAAAAATTTCAACATCCCTTGTGATGGCTTTAGTCTTTGTTTGGCTCTCTGATCAGCGGGGCAGAAGCACCAGCTGGTCACTCGGGAGACAGAGATCCCGAGAAAGCCACAGAAGGCTGCAAGAGGAGGGGGGGGGGGCTTGTCCCCTCCCACTGCTTGTAGAAGCAATCCAGCGGTTAGGTAGCTGCTAGGATTGCTTTTACAAGCTAGCCAACCACTGGCTCTAAAAAAAAAATGGTACAGACCATTTCACCCATTGCTTCTCATTTTAATACTCTTAATTTGGCTGCATTACATGATGTAAAGGCTAAGCTGAAGGCATGGAGAAATCTGCCACTGTCTTTTTTAGGGTGTATTAATTTAGTCAAAACGAAAATTACGACTAAATTTAGCTATTTGTTCGGTAATTCTCCGCAGCGGGCTCCTAAAACTTTTTTCACTCAGTTAAAACATTGACTTTCCCCTATTTTTTTAGGGCCCTCAGACCCCGGGATGCAAACTTACCACCCTGATGAAGCCGCTCCACTTCCCACATGGTGGTCTGGCCCTTCCTTGCAACTCAGTTGGTATCTGTATACCGGTGGCTGCACCCAGATGCCCTTAATCCCTCCACTATGCTCGAAGCCGCTGTCCTACATTTGCTGGAGGCTCTTCAAGCACTATTATTCCAAAGTCCTAAGGCCCCCTATCCCCTCACCCTATCTATGTCAACCACCCTTAAAGCCTGGAAAACGGGACTCTGTCTGAGGTCCACATCTCAGACTACTCTTCCCACTAAAACACCATTATGGAACAACCCAACATTGCTCAAAGCCGCCTTCCTACATTTGCTGGAGGCTCTCCAAGGACTATTATTCCAAGATCCTGAGGCCCCCTATCCCCTCACCCTATGTCAACCACCCTTAAAGCCTGGAAATCGGGACTCTGTCTGAGGTCCACATCTCAGACTACTCTTCCCCCTAAAACACCATTATGGAACAACCCAACATTGCTCAAAGCCACTGTCCTACATTTGCTGGAGGCTCTCCAAGCACTATTATTCCAAGATCCTGAGGCCCCCTATCCCCTCACCCTATGTCAACCACCCTTAAAGCCTGGAAAACGGGACTCTGTCTGAGGTCCACATCTCAGACTACTCTTTCCCCTAAAACACCATTATGGAACAACCCAACTTTGCCCCATGTCTACAAACTACTGGACTCACATTGTTGGGCCAAATGTTAAAATCAAAACCATCTCTTGAAATAACAAAAATAAAAAATGGCACTTTTCCTTTCTTTGTTCCAAGTACAACATCCCACCCTTCGAAAATGTCAGATATTTGGCGATTTCCCATGCCAATTTTCTCAGTGCCTTCTAAATCTTGCTTGCTTTTATCTTGAACTGTTGCTCCATTCTGATCACCTGAAGACCTGAAGCTGAAGTGGACCCTTTACAATCATCTGCTTATGGTTGCACTCCTGGATACGTCCTCTCTCCGACAAAAAAATGGCTAACAGGTATTCCAGATATGGGATTCACCATTCATATTTTATGGCAACGCAAGTGCGCCCAAAATGCCCATTTTCTGTGCTGATTGCTGTGCGTTCAGAAAAGCAACGAAACACAAATGCTACAAACACACTGCAAACATGCACTGAATAAAAGGCGCGATGCTCCACGACTTAAAGGCTGGGGTTCCCACTATTGTCAACTGGTTTCCCCCCGCATTCAATTGGCACGTCAGGAGCTTGTGACCAGCCCTCTATGGAGCCGGTTCACACATCTTTGGAGCGGCTCCGGTGCGAATTGCACAGAAGTCCTGTGCGTCTTCTGGTCCGTTTTTTGGTCAGAATTCAGCCAAAATTTCAAACAGAAAATGGACCTAAAAACGGTAAACGGAGACGCACCGCCCCCTCCCCCCCCTGCTGTGAGCCCCTCCGTGCGGCAGTGTGAACCCAGCCAAAAGGTTCCTTAGCTATTTTGGGGCACCCCATTTAGGTGAATGTGCTGCCCTATGTGCGACTTCTGTGAGTTAACATAAAAGTCTATGGGGCTAGACTATTGGAGTCACACCGAAGTAGGGCATGAACCTTTTCCATTTCACACTGTGCTGAGGTCGAGTTTCAAAAAAAGGATCTAGAATAACCAAAATCTTTGTTGATAGACCTTTGATCTGTCTCTGAGAAAATGATGTCACTGGATGTAATGGGGGGTCATTACCTCCGCTCCTTCCATCTTCACAGGCTAATAACGGCTATTTCCAGCATCAAACTGGTGGCCGTCATGCCACTCACATAAGATTTCAGAAAGTTCTTCAAAGTCTGTGGATGGCCGGCCTGTTCTTTGAAGTCAGTAGTGTCATATTTTCCATAACAGTACTTTATGAAACTGATACAGTCCTGTTTGCTCTCAATGGCTACATACAGTATGTACTGTATGTATCTATATTATTAACATTATAGTTATATTAGTAATTACATTTGTGTATGTCTTTTTTTTTGTGCAACTCGACAATAGTCAATTAAAACTACTAGTAAGGACGGCTTCACACTGATTTGCTGCAGCTCAATGTTCCCGCAGTTTTCAATGAGGTTATCTGCACTGTTCTATAGACTTTATTTTGTTGCAGGGTTTTGGTGCGTTTTCTGAGATTCGGTTCACATCTACGCAGGTTGCGGTTGGTGTGTTTTTACAGCGCATTTTGTGTTTTTTGAACATGCGTTTTTGATGAGTTTTGCAGTTTTATAGGAAAGTATGACAGTTATGTTCATGGCAGTGGAGTCGCTAGGAGGGGCTACTGGGGCTATAGCCCCAAATCTGGGGCCCATAGCACCGAGTCTCTTACCTAGGGTTGGCTCTGGGCTTCATCTGCTCAGCTGGTGGCCGTGGGAGGAACATGACTGGTTAATGTTAGCAGGCACAAGTTCTTAACTATATTCAGCAGTTCCGACAATTTAATCATTGTCCCGACGTCCACTTCTATACCAATCTGCCGGGCAATGTAATTGTTGGGAATCATGGCACAAGGATTACTCCGCCGGGACTTTTTGATGATTTTCGGGCTCAGACAGAGTAATCCTTATGCTGCGGCTCCCAGCAATTACATTGGTAGATTGGTATAGAAGTGGACATTTCGGAACAATGGTTAAATTGTCGGAACTGCTGAATATAGATAAGAACTTGTGCCTGATAACATTAACTAGTCATGTTCCTCCCCTGGGTCTGGCTTAAAGAAAAAGTGGCAACCCTGATTTGTAGCATGCAAATATAACTGCCCAGTGGTGTCGCTAGGGGGTGGCTAGGGGCTATAGCCCTGAGTCTGGGGCCCATAACCCCAAATCTTTTGGGTGGGTGCAGTATATCCCGGTCCAGAATGCAGGGGACAGGGGCGGACTGAGCTTTGGTAGCATTGGCTGGGGCTCCGCCCCGCCTCCACCTGACTCTACTCTTGGGCACTGGTTGCTAGAGCCGCCTAGCGTCTAGCAACCAGTGACGTCACGACTGCAACTCTGCTCCTGCCCAGCATTTGAAGCGGAGGAGCATTCCACTTCTTCCTCCTCCGTGCCAGTGCTTGTGGGGCCTAAAGGGTGATGGTCCTGAGCAGATGGAGACCTAGAGCACAGTCCAGTCTGGATCACCACAAGCAGTAAACACTTGAGCTGAGGGGTTAAACAGTCCTGTTTGCTTCCCCCTGGCCCCCAGCTGAGCATACTTTTGTTTTATAATTGCTGCAGACGGGGGAGGGGGTTCTCTCTCTGGACCCTGACGTAAGCGGGGGCTTTCTGGGGACCCTGATGTAAGGGGGGCTCTCTGGGGACCCTGATGTAAGAGGAGGCTCTCTGCGGACCCTGATGTAAGAGGAGGCTCTCTGCGGACCCTGATGTAAGAGGAGGCTCTCTGCAGAGCCTGATGTAAGAGGAGGCTCTCTGGGGAGCCTGATGTAAGAGGAGGCTCTCTGGGGAGCCTGATGTAAGAGGAGGCTCTCTGGGGAGCCTGATGTAAGAGGAGGCTCTCTGGGGAGCCTGATGTAAGAGGAGGCTCTCTGGGGAGCCTGATGTAAGAGGAGGCTCTCTGGGGAGCCTGATGTAAGAGGAGGCTCTCTGGGGAGCCTGATGTAAGAGGAGGCTCTCTGGGGACCCTGATGTAAGAGGAGGCTATCTGGGGACCCTGGTGTAAGAGGAGGCTCTCTGGGGAGCCTGATGTAAGAGGAGGCTCTCTGGGAACCCTGATGTAAGAGGAGGCTCTCTGGGAACCCTGATGTAAGAGGAGGCTCTCTGGGGACCCTGATGTAAGAGGAGGCTCTCTGGGGAGCCTGATGTAAGAGGAGGCTCTCTGGGGAGCCTGATGTAAGAGGAGGCTCTCTGGGGACCCTGATGTAAGGGGGGGCTCTCATGGTACCCTGATGTAAGGGAGGGGCTCTCATACATACATAAACACACAGACAAACGTATATTATATACTTGTGTATGCCCACCCAAGCGTATAAATTTCTTTACTTCGCTGCTAGATCTTTTGTAGACCTAGCAACGCCCCTGGTTCATGGAGTGTGACTGATGCAAAGTTACACTGTCTGGCATTAAAATAGCACCAAGGTCACATCAAAGTAGTGAAGGAAGTTTTATGTGTCCACATGTTAGGGTTAGGGTTAAGGGCTAGGGTTAGGGTTAAGGGCTAGGGTTAGGGGTACTCATAAGGGTTTTTTTTTATTGTTTTTATTGCAATATTTCAAGTATGAGGTACAAAATAGCACCTATTGGGTATACCCCGGCTCGAACATAAAAACAATGAACATAACTAAAACTAAACACAACCAATAAAAACTTGGTACGCTCGAACCACCGATGCAGGTTGAAACATACATGTTTTTCCCAACTAATCTTCAGATCCTAGCTCACTATGAAGATAAATACTCTCTCAGAGCTTAGATACCCAGAAAGTTATCTATCTAGTGTAAGATGAGTTCAAAGTCCTGAATAGGAATTGGTGAATTACTATACGGAGTATATTCTAGTCATCGAGAGAGTCCACATTTGTAGATGGGGATTCCACCCACATGTCCCACATTTTTTAGCACAACCTTTAGACAAGTAAGTGGCCTTATACAATGGAAGGGTAGAGTTAAATAGGAAGTAAAGGCACTTTTTTTTTTTTTTAAATGCAACCTAGCATACTAGCTCATTATGAATAACTTACCTAAAAACGAAGCCCCCGAAGCGGTCCTCCTTCTTCATCTTCACTGCCATGTATCCCGTATCCTGGAGTGACTTTCGGGTCTCGCTGCTCCGGTGCTGTGATTCGACGCAGCCACGATGACGTCACTCCCGCGCATGCGCACGGGAGCCGACACGAGCGGCATATCGCCGTGATCTGCGGCCTGCTCAGTGAGCCTGCGCACCGCTGCCTATGCGCCGTAGACAGCAGTGCCTGTCTTTTTGTAAATATCTCCTAAACCGTGTAGGTTTAAGAGATATTTCTTGGACCTACAGGTAAGCCTTATTCTAGGCTTACCTGTAGGCTGGTCAAAGTGGTTTGGTAAGGGTTTACAACCACTTTAATAAACCTTTTCCAAAAAATGTCAGATGGTGCAACAGAGGATTATGGTTTTGTGTGCATAATAGATGAATTATCCCTGGAAGGTTATGACCGCACGCCTATGAGCCAAAGGGTCGACAAGACCCATCAGGCATGCCTCCATCGTCAGTGGGATCTGGATGGTGGTAACAGTGGAAATAACCGTAGTGACCTCCTTCCAAATTTTTTTTATTTGGAGACAGGTCCAGAATACATGAATAAAAAACCCGCTGATGGTGCAACACACCTCCAGCAGGAAGCTGGGAGTAATCATAAGGGTTAGAGTTAGCGGTAACTGTTAGGGTTAAGGGTTGGGGTTAGCAGTAATTGTTAGGGTTAGAATGCTAACCCTAACAATTACTGCTAACCCCAACCCTTAACCCTAACTCTAACCCTAAGGCCGCGTACACACGCGGGGACTGTTCGCCCAACTTTGTCCGCTGAACAGTGTTTCGGCGGACAGTCCGCCCGTGTGTGGGCTTTCAGCGGACAGTTTCAGCGAACAGTTTGCTGAACAAGGTTTTTCGGAATTTCCGAAAAACTGTCCGCTGAAACTTGGTTTCAGCGAACAGTCCCCTCGTGTGTAGGCTTGTTCGTCAAACTAAGTTCCGCGCATGCTCAGAAAGGATTTACACGCCGAAAGTTGTAATGCAGTGTATAGGACGTTGTATTTTCCGTCCCGTCGTACGTGCCGTTCACGTCATCGCGCACGGTTTCAGCAAACTGTTCGTTCGTCGTGTGTGGGCAAGTCCGTCCATGCTAATTTTGAGCGGACTGTTTGCTGAAACTGTTTGACGGACAAAGTTGAGCGAACAGTCCCCGCGTGTGTACGCGGCCTAACTCTTAATTCTAACTCTAACCCTAATCCTAACCCTAAACCATAACGCTAAACCTAACCCTTAACTGTAACCCTAACCCTAACCCCTAATTCTAACTCTAACCCTAACACTTTACCCGTAACTCTAACCCTTAACTCTAACTTTAACTCTAACCCTAACCCTTAATTCTAACTGTAACCCTAACTCTAACCCTAATCCTAACCCTTAACCCTAACTCTAACCCTTATTTCTAACTCATTAGGGTTAAGTTTAGCAGTAATCAATAGGGTTAGAGTTAGCGGGAACTGTTAGGGTTAGCGTTCTAACCCTAACAATTACTGCTAACCCTAACCCTTAACCCTAACTCTTAACACCAACTCCTTCCTTTTTGGACCTCCTTCCAAATTTTTTTTATTTGGGGACAGGTCCTGAATACATGAATAAAAAACCCACTGATGGTGTAACGCACCTCCAGCAAGAAGCTGGGAGTAATCTTAAGGGTTATAGTTAGCGGTAACTGTTAGGGTTAGCGTTCTAACCCTAACAATTACTGCTAACATTAACCTAACTCTTATTTCTAAGTAACCCTAATCCTAACCCTCAACTCTAACCCTAAACCTAACCCCTAATTCTAACTCTAACCCTAACACTTTACACGTAACTCTAACCTTTAACTCTAACTGTAACCCTAACCCTTAATTCTAACTCTAACCCTAATCCTAACCCTACCATAAACCCTTAACCCTGTCTCTAACCCCAACCCTTATTTCTCACTCATTAGGGTTAGCAGTAATCATTAGGGTTAGAGTTAGCGGTAACTCTAACAATTACTGCTAACCCTAACTCTTAATTCTATCTCTAACCCTAACTCTAACCCTAACCCTTAATTCTAATGCTAAACCTAATCCTAACCCCAACCCTAATCCTAACCCTACCCTAACCCTTAATTCTAACTCTAACCCTTAACCCTAACCCTTAACTCTTATTCTAACCATAACTCTAATCCTAACCCTAACTCTAACCCTAACCCATAATTCTAACTATGCCTAATCCTTAATTCTACCTCTAACCCTAAATCTAACCATAGTTCTAACCCTTAACTCTAACCCTAACCCTTTCCCTTAACTCTAACCCTTAACTTTAACCCTAAACCTTAATTCTGAATCTCACCCTAACTCTAACCCTAACTCGTAATTCTAACTCTAACCCTAACCCTAACCCTTAACTCTAAACCTAACCCTTAACTGTAACCCTAACCCCTAATTCTAACTCTAACCCTAACACTTTACACGCAACTCTAACCCTAACTCTAACCCTACCCTTAACTCCAACTTTAACCCTAACCAATAATTCTAACTCTAAACCTAATCCTTAATTCTACCTCTAACCCTTAACTTCAACCCTAACCCTTAACCCTAACTCTAACCCTTAACTTTAACCCTAAACCTTAATTCTGAATCTAACCCTAACTCTAACCCTAACTCTTAATTCTAACTCTAACCCTAACCCTAACCCTTAACTCTAAACCTAACCCTTAACTGTAACCCTAACCCCTAATTCTAACTCTAACCCTAACACTTTACACGCAACTCTAACCCTAACTCTAACCCTACCCTTAACTCCAACTCTAACCCTAACCCTTAATTCTTACTCTAACCATAACTCTAATCCTAACCTCAACTCTAACCCTAACCCTTACTTCTAACTCTAACCCTTAATTCTAACTCTAACACTAATCCTAACCCTTAACCCTAACCATTAACTCTAACTCTAACCCTAACCCTTAATTCTTATTCTAACCATAACTCTAATCCTAACCCTAACCCTTAATTCTACCTCTAACCCTAATTCTAACCCTAACCCTTAACTCTAACCCTAATCTTAACCCTCAACTCTAAGGATTATAACCTAACCTAACTAGGGTTAGGATTATAACCTAACCCTAGTTAATCCTAACGCTAACCCTAACTCTTAGTCTAAGCCTAACCCATAATTTAAATCTCTAAGCCTTAACTTAACTCTAACCCTAACTCTTACTCTAACCCTAACTCATAATTCTAACGCTAAACCTAATCCTTAATTCTACCTCTAACCCTAAATCTAACCCTAATCCTAACCCTCACCCTTGACTCTAACCCTAACTCTTAGTCTAACCCTAACATTTAACCGTAACCCTAATACTTAACCCCAACCCTAGCCCTTAACCCTAACATGCAACTTTGAACACATAAAGTTCTTCATCAAATCAAATCATCAAATCATATTACCTTTTGTACCACCCCCTCACTTTAGAATGTAAGCTCTACGAGCCGGACCCTCCTGTACCTTTTGTATTGAACTGTACTGTAGTTGTGTTCCCGCCCCCCCCATACATTGTAAAGCGCTGCGTAAACTGTTGGCGCTATATGAATCGTGTATAATAATAATAATAAAGGTTCCTGCGCTATTTTGAGGCAATTTTGATGTGACTTTGATGCTACTTGAGTGTCAGAGGGTGAAACGTCCCATCTAAGACGCCCTTCGTGAACGCAACTGTCATACTTTCCAATTTTTTTCTGATTTTTTGATAGAGGAGCGACTGCTTGAAAAGACAAAATCTTACTGCGTCTGGCTGTCAGAATTTTCTATGCTCTATAGAAAGCCCATTTTATGTCTCAGAAAAAGTTATCAAATGTATCTTTTTAACCACTTCCCGACCAGCGCACGACGATGTACGTCGACAGAATGGCACGGGCAGGCATATTGGCGTACATGTACGTCCAATATTCATTGCCGCCCTGCCATCGGGAGCGCGCCGCCGGCGGCACGCTCCCGTGCTGGTCGGGACCCCCGTGAGTCCGGTCGCGGGACCCGCGGACTCGATCACCGCGGGCATCCCCGCAATCGTCTCACGGGGCGGCTGAATGGAGGAAATGCCGTGTAAACAGCATTTCTCCATTCTGCCTAGCAACTAGTGACACTGATCTCTGCTCCATGTGATTGGAGCAGAGATCAGTGTTCACTAAATTAAAGCCCAACCCCCCCCACAGTTAGTAACACACCCCTAGGAACACTTAACCCCTACACTGCCACCCACTGGTTAACCCCTTCACTGCCAGTGTCATTTACACAGGAATCACTGCATTTATATAGCAGTGATTACTGTATAAATGGCAATGGTCCCAAAAATGTGTCAAAAATGTCCGATGGGTCCCCCACAATGTCGCAGTCACAATAAAAATCGCTGATCGCCGCCATTACTAGTAAAAAAATAATAATAAAAAATTATTAATAAAAATGCTATAAAACTATCCCTATTTTGTAAACGCTATAACTTTTGCGCAAACCAATCAATAATCGCTTATTGCGATTTTTTTTAACAAAAATATGTAGAAGAATACGTATTGGCCTAAACTGAGGGAAAAAAATGTTTTTTTATATATTTTTGGGGGATATTTATTATAACAAAAAGTAAAAAATAATGCGTTTTTTTCAAAATTGTCGCTCTATTTTTGTTTATAGCGCAAAAAATAAAACCCGCAGGGGTGATCAAATACCACCAAAAGAAAGCTCTATTTGTGGGAAAAAAAGGACGTTGTTTGGGAGCCACATCGCACGACCGCGCAATTGTCAGTTAAAGCGTCGCAGTGCCGAATCGCAAAAAGTGGTCTGGTCTTTGACCAGCAAATTGGTCCGGTCTGAAAGTGGTTAATGACAATGGTGATCATTTCTCTTACAAGCAGCGTTTAGGCGTTTTCCATTCTGGAAGAAAAGAAAAAAAAATTGTAAATTTATAAAAAAAAAAAAAAAAAGTGTAACTAAAGAGAAAAGAAAAGAAAAAAAAAGAAATTGAACATTTTAAGTGTTTTGTGGATTTTTGTGGTTTTGAAAAGGAAGTTTGGCTTTAATGGTGATTGATACACCAAACAAACGGCAGATAGGTTTTCTGTTTGGAGGAGAAAAGTTTCTCGGGGCTTCGGCCGCAACCGCCGAAATTTATGTCGCCCATGGATCCCAATAGATGCCTGGGGCTATAAATACAGTTTTGGGTTCAGGAAGAAAGGGCACTGCGCGGAGAATTATTTTTATTATTTTTTTTATTATTTTTTTATTTTACTGTCTAATATTTTAGCAGATGTGAGAAGCTCGTAGAATTTGCTCTCCTCGCCAATATAAACCGCGCTTCGTTTTACAGCGGAGCGTCCTCTGCCAATAAAGTCACATTAGTACAAAACGTTTGACAGGTGTCACTGCGGCTTTTTTTTTTTTTTTTTTTTTTTTTTAGGGCTGCCTTGATACAATGTAACGATGGTTGGAGCCAAGTGGTTGTATAGGATTGCAGCGATAAAAAAAAACAAAAAAAACGCTTATCTGTAAATAATTGTGGGAAGCTGCAACATCGTGGGAGGTAAAAGGAATTTGTAATGACTGTCAGTGGGGGGTGAACTCTGAGCCCCCCTCCTAATTACTACCCATAATTCCTATCCACTGATTCCTATGGAGCTAAAATTCCAGAATGACTTTGCAGGCGTGGCTGGGTATTCTGGAACTTGTAGTCCCTTGCCAGCTGCAAGATGCACTGCGCACAGGTTCAAAGCACTGCCTGCTCTGTATAATATTGTCTATATACATAGGTGTGCACCCCAAAGCTCAAACACATATGCATGCATGTGCATATCCGCTTCCTGACCGGCGCACGATGATGTACGTCGGCAGAATGGCACGGGGCAGGCAAATTGGCGTACAGGTACGTCCATTTAAAACCGCCCCTGTGCCATCGCGTGCGCATGTGCCGGTCGGGACCCCCGCGAGTCCGTCCGCGAATCTTGCGGACTCAGTCGCCGCGGGGATACCCGCGATCGTCTCACGGGGAGGGAGAACGGGGAGATGCCGATGTAAACAGCGTCTCCCCGTTCTGCCTAGCAACAAGTGACACTGATCTGTGCTCCCTGTGATTGGAGCAGAGATCAGTGTTCTGTAAATTACAGCCACGCCCCCCCCCCCCCCACAGTTATAAACACGCCGCTAGGACACACTTAAACCCTACGCTGCCACCTCCTGGTTAACCCCTTCACTGCAGTGTCATTTACACAGGAATCAGTGTATAGCACTGATTGCTGTATAAATGACAATGGTCCCAAAAATGTGTCAAAAATGTCCGACGTGTCCGCCACAATGTCGCAGTCACAATAAAAAAAAAAAAAATCACTGATCGCCGCCATTACTAGTAAAAAAAAATTATTAATAAAAATGCCATAAAACTATCCCCTATTTTGTAAATGCTACAACATTTGCGCCAACCAATCAATAAAACGCTTATTGCGATTTTTTTAACCAGAAATATGTAGAAGAATACGTATCGACCTAAACTGAGGGAAAACATTTTTATATATATTTTTGGGGGATATTTATTATAGCAAAAAGTAAAAAATAATGCGTTTTTTTTCAAAATTGTCGCTCTTTTTTTGTTTATTGCACAAAAAATAAAAACCACAGAGGTGATCAAATACCACCAAAAGAAAGCTCTATTTGTGGGGAAAAAGGGACGTCAATGTTGTTTGGGAGCCACGTCGCACGACCGCGCAATTGTCAGTCAAAGCGTCGCAGTGCCGAATCGCAAAAAGTGCTCTGGTCTTAAGCCAGCAAAATGGTTCCGGGGCTGAAGTGGATAGGGCAGAGATTGGTGTCAGTAAGGCAGTGGGCTGGTGTCAGCAGTTTTTATTTTTATTATTTCATTTTTTATTATAGTTTACAATTTTATTTATTTTCTTATTATTACAGTAAAACCTCGGATTGCGAGTAACGCGGTTTACGAGCGTTTTGCAATACGAGTTGTTTTATTTAAAAATCCTGACTTGATTTTGCAAGCAGGATTCAAGCCTCTTGGGTGTGCAGAACCGCAAGTGGCCAGAGATGGGGGGGGGAGGGGGTGCCGCAGACACTCAGAAACACTTGGAGATGCGCGCATCTCCGGGTGTTTATGAGTGTCTCCGGCGCCCCCACCCCCCCCCCCCCACCTCTGGCCACATGCGCTACTGCATACACGAGCAGTGACACTGAAACAAATTATCTGAGTTTCCATTGTTTCCTATGGGGAAACTCGCTTTGATTTACGAGTGCTTTGGATTACAAGCATGCTTCTGGACTACTATATTTTAATTATTATTATTTTTTTTAAGGAGCCCCATTAGGGGGCTTTGGTAAAAAATCAGGGGTCTAAAAACAGGGGGAACATGTGCCACACAAGGTGATTCGGGTGTGCCTGTGCGCATGCCTATACCCCGTTTCCCTGAAAATAAGACCTAGTATGATTGTCGGTGATGGCTGCAGTATAAGCCCTACCCCCAAATAAGCCCTACCCTGTTTCCCTGAAAATAAGCCCTACCCTGAAAATAAGACCTACAAGGACTTTAACTAGAGCTTATTTGGGGGGGTAGGGCTTATATTGCAGCCATCACCAACAATCACGCTAGGGCCGCGTACACACGCGGGGACTGTTCGCCCAACTTTGTCCGTCAAACAGTTTCGGCAAACAGTCCGCTCAAAATTAGCATGGACGGACATGGCCACACACGACGAACGAACAGTTTGCTGAAACCGTGCGCGATGACGTGAACGGCACGTACGACAGGACGAAAAATACGACGTCCTATACACTGCATTATAACTTTCGGCGTGTAAATCCTTTCTGAGCATGCGCGGAACTTAGTTTGACGAACAAGCCTACACACAAGGGGACTGTTCGCTGAAACACCTTGTTCAGCGGACTGTTCGCTGAAACTGTCCGCTGAAAGCCCACACACGAGCGGACTGTTTGCCGAAACACTGTTCAGCGGACAAAGTTGGGCGAACAGTCCCCACGTGTGTACGCGGCCTAAGTCTTATTTTCGGGGAAACAGGGTATCTATACATATAGTCTATTCAATCGTCTATCTTCTGCCAACCTGACCAACAGGCGCAGAGAGAGAGACATAGGTTATGGGACATTAAATGTGCCTTACAGGGAATACCGAAAAACTGAATTAAAAACAGAAAAAACTTTATTACAAGTTTAAAAACATCATTAAAAAGAAAAATACATTAATGCCAATTTTCCATCATAAAGGTAATGCATATCACATTATAGCTTGGAGGTATTATAGCTCCACGTCTTAGGCCGCGTACACACGCGGGGACTGTTCGCCCAACTTTGTCCGTCAAACAGTTTCAGCAAATAGGTTCGCTCAAAATTAGCATGGACGGACATGGCCACACACGACGAACGAACAGTTTGCTGAAACCGTGCGCGATGACGTGTACAGCACGTACGACGGGACTAGAAAACGACGTCCTATACACTGCAATGCAAACTTCGGCGTGTAAATCCTTTCTGAGCATGCGCGGAACTTAGTTTGACGAACAAGCCTACACACGAGGGGACTGTTCGCTGAAACAAAGTTTCAGCGGACAGTTTTTCGGAATTTCCGAAAAACCTTGTTCAGCGGACTGTTTGCTGAAACTGTCCGCTGAAAGCCCACACACGAGCGGACTGTCCGCTGAAATACTGTTCAGCGGACAAAGTTGGGCGAACAGTCCCCGCGTGTGTACGCGGCCTTATAGTCATAAATTAGCATAGTGGATCTACGCGTTTCATCAAGAAATAGCTTCATCAGGATCCATGGACCATCGAACATAACCTATGTCTCTCTCTGTTCCCGTTGGTCAGGTTAGCAGAAGATAGACTGTTAAGTAGACTGTACTTGGCTATAAGGGATGGCGCCCTCTGGGGAAGATATGTGTTATTTACCACCACCCAGAACAATAATGAAATTGTAATTTTCTATACATATCCTAATAGAGGTTCATCATCATTTGCTTAACTAAATACCACATACTTTGCAGTTTAAGGCTGAACTCCGGGATAAGCTAATAGTGTCTAAATACAAGAGGCATGAGTATCTCGGTGTGCTTTGTGTATTACTTCCAGATCTGTGCAGTGATCCGGTGTGAGACTTCCTGTAATAAAGACTGCCCACTGCTGATCTCTCTCCTTGTGCAGGGGGACTGGTTCTGGCTCCGCCCTCTCCTGTAGTTTTCAGCAGAAAGCCTATAGTGGGTGGAGCCTACATGGCCCCTCCCACAGCTCTCTCTCCTTGTGCAGGGGGACTGGTTCTGGCTCCGCCCTCTCCTGTAGTTCTCAGCAGGAAGCCTATAGTGGGTGGAGCCTACAGGGCCCCTCCCACAGCTCTCTCTCCTTGTGCAGGGGGACTGGTTCTGGCTCCGCCCTCTCATGTAGTTTTCAGCAGGAAGCCTATAGTGGGTGGAGCCTTCGGGGCCCCTACGGGTCACACAGCTCTCTCTCCTTGTGCAGGGTGACTGGTCCTGTAGTTTTTTTACAAACAGCCGGTGATGGGTGGAGCTTGCTGGGTTCCTCCCACAGCTTTGCTCTCTCTCTCTCTCCTTGTGCAGGGTGACTGGTCTGGTCTCCACCTCCTCCTGTAGTTTTCTGCAGGCAGCCTGTGGTGGGTGGAGCCACCTGTGCCCCTCCCACAGCTCCGCTCTCTACCCAGTCCAACAAAGTGATGATCTCAGCCCGAATTTTACAAGGTGATATCTGGGTTTGCAGAGGTATTTGGGGCTCACGAAGTGGATTTACCTCTTCACTGGCTATTGAGGACTTGTAAGGTAAACCTGATTTTTTTTTTTTCCGTTTTCGATAGAGCAAGGGAGGGTTATAACCAATGTCAGGGTTTTTTTTTGTTTGTTTTCTTTGGTTTTTTTTTGCCATTGCAGGGATTTCCTTTCACTTCCTGCCCCATAGCCAAACAGGAAGTGAGAGGAAAACAAAATCTCCGCAACCAAAGCGGCACAAATGTTTATTTTTGCAGCACAAACGCGGCACAAACGAATGGCGCGTTTGTTGTTTTTAAAATTCAGCAACATGGGGTGCAAAGTGGGCGGGGCTTGCGTTAAATTGAATTTTTAATATCTCAGAAACCTAACCGGCACAAACGCTAATTTTTGTGGCACAAATCAGCACAAACGTGGCAAAAACTAATGGTATATTTTTATTCAGGTTTTACAAACATGGGGTGCCAACTTCACATAGCTCTTACCAACTGCTCAGCTTCTTACAACCCTCTCTTTCAATTCCTACACTGGCTCCCAATCAGTGTTTGCCAACCCTCTCCTCCAATCCCTACACTGGCTCCCAATCAGTGTCTGCCAACCCTCTCCTCCAATCCCTACACTGGCTCCCAATCAGTGTCTGCCAACCCTCTCCTCCAATCCCTACACTGGCCTCCAATCAGTGTCTGCCAACCCTCTCCTCCAATCCCTACACTGGCTCCCAATCAGTGTCTGCCAACCCTCTCCTCCAATCCCTACACTGGCTCCCAATCAGTGTCTGCCAACCCTCTCCTCCAATCCCTACACCGGCTCCCAATCAGTGTCTGCCAACCCTCTCCTCCAATCCCTACATTGGCTCCCAATCACCCAGCGAATTAAATTCAAAATACTAACCACAACATACAAAGCCATTAACAACTCGGCCCCGAGCGACGTCACCAATCTTGTCTCCAAATATCACCCAAATCGTCCCCTCCGTTCTTCTCAAGCTCTCTCGTCTCCTCCTCCCATGTTCTTCTCCAGGATTTCTCCAGAGCCTCTCCAATCCTCTGGAACTCGCTACCTCCACCGGTCTGTCTATCCCCTACTCTTGCTACCTTCAGGCGATCCCTGAAATCTCATCTCTTCAGGAAAGCCGATCACGTCTCCAACTAATCTCCTACCACTTCCAACAGCTCATTCCCAACAGTTACAACCTTTTGTACCACCTGCCCCACCCTATGAGATTGTAAGCTCTTCTGAGCAGGGCCCTCTTAATCCTCTTGTATTTTATTGTATTATAACTGTATTGTCTCCCTTTTATATTGTAAAGCGCTGCGTAAACTGTTGGCGCTATATAAATCCTGTATAATAATAATAATAATAATAATATTATTATAGGATCTGCTAATGCAGACCCTCCTTCTGGAAATGCTGGTTGCCGGAGTTTCCAAGTGTAGAACATGGTTCCCTCCATCTCTCCGGGTGGTTGCTTCTCATGCCCCTTGTCCCTCTGTGTGGCTTTGCAGAGGAAACCGGACTCCAGCATCTACCCACTACCTGGTGATCTTGCTGTAAAGGTCTGTTCTCAGGATATCCTCTTAAAGGGTGACCACTATCTCCCAAATGATGTCTGCCTTATCAACCTGTTACATTTGCTGTTGGTGAAGGCTACAACCACCATGCTGACACACATGACTCAGGTATGGCCCACCGTTGTCCCGATGGAGGTATCTAGTTTTGATACCTTTTAGTCACAGACCCTAAACAAGTGAACATGTCTCAGAAAACTTTGATTTCATGTGGTTACCTATAGGCAGGTGCAGTCTATTTTCTCCACAGCAGGTGGCGCTCACTCATGCTGGAGAGGAAGTTAGGAGGAACAAGGTTCCTCCATGGTTTCCTGGGTCACTGGGGAAGCAATCCCATTGGATGCTATTGCCCCAATGTCACTCAAGCAGCCATCTTGGATCAGGCAGAGCCTACTTGGCACACATTTTGCAAATGGGCAGAGTAGGGACAGGTAACCTGTCTGTCAGGGATAGTACCAGCACAAGGGAAAGGTTCTTGTCAAGGAGGTAAAGTGTAGGGTCTCTACTTCTTCGGACATCTTCCCGACTGGGCACTAGATGGTCAGGCTGCATTCTGCCCCTCTCAACAGATGCTATGATTCCAGTTGGAATTTACTCCTATCAGGCTACTGAATCTGTGAGTGTACCTGGCTGGGTGGCCTTCCCACCGGGTTTGTTGTAAACATTACTTCAATACTGGTTTTCATTGCACCTGCCTGCGTTATCTCCGCAGCAGGGGTGGACTGACAACTCATGGGGCCCCCGGGCAATAGGAGATTATGGGGCCCCCAGGCAATCAGGCATTATGGGGCCACACAGTATACACAAACACACACACACAGTATACAATCACACAGTATGCACAGACATGTTTCTATTGGCTGAGAAGGTACTGGAGAGGTGGGTTAGCTATAATCTAAGGATTTTTAGACCAAAAGGATGTTGGTAAGGGACATTTTAGATACAAATGTAAAAAAAAGAAACACAGATTTTTACATACTTTCCCTGCTTTTAATGAGTCTGGCAACCCTGATGGGGCCCCCTAGTGGCACGGGGCCCTCGGGCAGTGCCCGAGTGGCCCAATGGTCAGTCCGCCCCTGCTCCGCAGCATTCTGCACCCCACCTCACCTACACTCCAGCCCAGTCCTCCTTTGACTTTAAAGATGGAAACTTGCAAGCACCTGTAGAGTAGTGGTGGCTTGTGCTCCATTTATGGGGGGGGTCGCAAAAAAACACCCGCCACCCCCCCCCCATTTGGTCGGTGGGTCAGTCAATCTCAACACCCACCCCCCCCCCCCCCCCCCCCCCCGCAGCTTGCTCGTCCATCCACCAGCTCCGCACTTACCCCATCTAGGTCATGGGCAGCTTTGGCTCCTTCCTGCATCTCCTTCTTCTCGGCAGCTCCAACCTGCGTCTCCTCCTCCGTGGCGGCTTCACTGCGGCTACACCCTGCGTCTCCTCCTCCTCGGTGGCTTCCTCCTCCTCGGACCCGCTTCCTGATCTGGCCGGGAGGAGAATCAGGAAGACAATAGCGAATATTAATTTGCTATTGTCACACAACTGGGTGGGCTCAGGGCGCAGTGCTCTGCCCACCCTTTTTTTTTAAGCCAATTAGAGCCTCTGACTCTAAGCATGTGCTTCAATAAAATTAAATAAAAAAAAAACGATTGAAATCCATGCGTCCGGAGCCTGCATGTAAGATAGGGGCCGGGTACATGGATTAGGGGGGGGGGGGGGTGGCGCCCCTGATGGATGGGCCTCCACTGCTGTCGAGGTGAGCAAAAAATAAGAGATTTAAAATCTTTGCATTTAAAGGATTCAATTTTCAAACATAATGGAATGTTCCCATCAAGGTGCATTTGCCAAAAAAAATAAATAAATAAATAAAAAAAAGAACCTGGCTTTTGGGCTGGAAAAACTCACCGGACTCATCAACGCACAGCGATTTGTGATTGGAAAGGCGGATCATTTGCTGAAACGATATCATCCCATTCTATGGGTCTAGTAGTAAAAAGTTATCAGCTTATCAACGATCGCTTCCAGAAAGCAACGGCTTTCAAATTATTATTTTTTTTTAAAGAATTCACCGCACTTGGCGATGGCGGTGGTGGCGATTAACCACAACGGTCAGAAGGAACGAGTCCTCATCCGGCTAATGAATTCCCTTAACGGGTCAAGGCGAGAAGCTCTCAATTGATTACCTTTCCATTTGCTGCTGGCTGCCCCTCCCCCTGCGCTGGGAATAGACGCGCCTACAGGTGCATTACATAGCATTACGGCGCTCGAATTGCTTTGACCTGCCATCGCTGCTGCTGAACCCGCCAACCCAGTGGAGGGAAAAAATAAACTAATCAGTGGGCATTAAACGAAAAGGCCGGTGAACCTGATACATTGTATCAATATGTAACCTCCTAACTAATTACATTTGTCCAATTACTGGTAACCCGACACAAAATAGTGCAGAGTGAGAATTAAAATCCCTTTTGATGATCCCCAGGCCCCGGCCAATGGCCTGTCCACAAGAACAGACCCCCCAGCAAATTGGACTGCCCTGCCCTTCCCCCCAGAGTCCATAATAGCATCAAATAAAAAGATTTTAGGTAAAATTTCATCAGGTAATCAATTGTGAAACCACACAGGGGCGTAGCCAGGCTGCAGCCTCCCCGTCTAATGGAATGTTTTTTTTCCTTCCACTGTCAATGCTAAGTCCATCTCTGCTGTGCAAAGCACATACAGAATATCACATTACCCCTGAAATCACTTACCCTAAAAACATATTAACCAGGGAAATGCTGGAAAGATGATAAACAGCAATGTTATACTGCATAAATATTTATTTACTGGAAGGCTTTTTATGCCTTATCATTTATATAGCTGACATATCCCGCAGTGCTGTACAGAGAACACTAGAGGAGCTTACACTCTAATGCCCCCCCACAGTTACACACTATTATTAATATACATTTATATATCTGAGATATACGTCAGTGCTGTACAGAGAACACTGAGCCAGTCACATCAGTCTGCGTACCAGAGGAGCTTACACTCTAATCAGGGCCGGATTAACATAGGGGCTATTGGAGCTGAAGCTCCAGGCCCCTTTCTCCAGATAGGCCCATTTGCCCCAAAAAAAAAAAAAAATCAAAAAAAAAAAAAAAAAAAAAAGATCGACTTCGAGGATTGTAGCTCGGTGATCAGGAGTCACAGAGACCCCATATTTGGGGGGTAGGTAGCTGAAGACCCACCCAACCACTGGTTAAAATATGGGGCTGCTATCATCTATGGTTCCAGAGATACTGGGCTCCTTGCACAGCCTGTCAGAAGCTACATACAGAGCGGCAGTATATATACAAGCTGGAACACTCTGCAGCAGACTGAGAGGATGAACTCACAGTGCTTATAATAATTATTTGTATATTACTTATGATAATTAACCCCTTGCCACCCATGCCCATTCTGAGACTTCTCTCCAACATGTAAAAATCATAATTTTTTTTATGCTAGAAAATTACTCAGAACCCTCAAGCATTATATATTGTTTTAGCAGACACCCTATGGAATAAAATGGTGGTCTTTGCAACTTTTTATGTTGGAAAGAAACTGTTTCATTCATAAAAAAAAAAAAAAAACACTAAAGTTAGGGCGATTTTTTGTTGTGTACTAAGCGATGCTTTAAATTTTTTTACAGGTTACATGTTTTGAGTTACAGAGGAGGTCTAGTGCTAGAATTAGGCCCCTTTCACACGGACGGA
Source organism: Lithobates pipiens (assembly GCF_037356315.1). Lineage (NCBI taxonomy): Eukaryota > Metazoa > Chordata > Amphibia > Anura > Ranidae > Lithobates > Lithobates pipiens. Next base: position 224,472,958 of record NW_027507789.1, read on the forward strand.
TAGAATGGTGCTTTTAGCTGCGGATTTTCTAGTTTTCTACCGCAGCTAAAAGCACACAATGCTTTCCTATGGCCCCATTCACACACAGCGTTTAGCCGCGATTTCGTTACATGCGGTTCGGTGCGAATAGAAAAAATAGAATTGTATGCGTCCAGGTGCGATGTAGCACAGCTATAAGCACATAACCGCAGGTAATCGCAGTGTACTATTTCTCCTGCAGATAGCAGCGGCAACAAGGAAAGAAAAACAATAGGAAGCACATCAGAAATGGCAAGAATTTTCCAAACGCAGCTAAATGCAGACGCAGCTAAACGCAGCTAAACGCAATGTACAACTGCAAGTGAACGCTGTGCCAGGATTCTCTGAATTTCAAAATAACAAAACATGCTTTTAACAGCGGCAGAACAGCCGCCCGTGTGAAAGGGGCCTTATTGCTCTCGCTCTAACGATGGTGGCGTATGTAACCTGTGTGTATCTGGCTCTGATACTAACCAGTGCCTACCCAGGGACTGACTAGTATCTCTCTCCAGCCTGTCCCCACACACCCTCTCACCTGCTGACCTGTGAATGGGGCAATCACTCCCACAGTGTTATTGTGTTCTGCCAGTGAATACAATGATTAGTGTTGCTAACTATAGCTGGCAGCACTGATTATTTTGAGGAAAACCTGGCAGGCTGGTTGTACTCAAGTCGGTTAATAGGTTGACTTGTGTAAAACCAGCTAGCCCATACATAGATCGACTATGGCTGGTCTCTGCTTAATTGGTGTAATTTCAGTCCATGTCTGGCCCGGTTAACCACTACGCAGTCCCTAAACATCCTTCCACAAACCTTTATATTTTTCCTTCCCAGATTACTTCATCCTCCTCTCCTATACATAGTGCCCACTGTCATACTCTCCATACTTCTCTCCTATACATAGTGCCCACTGTCATACTTTCCACACTTCTCTCCTATACATAGTGCCCACTGTCATACTCTCCACACTTCTCTCCTGTACATAGTGCCCACTGTCATACTCTCCATACTTCTCTCCTATACATAGTGCCCACTGTCATACTTTCCACACTTCTCTCCTATACATAGTGCCCACTGTCATACTCTCCACACTTCTCTCCTGTACATAGTGCCCACTGTCATACTCTCCACACTTCTCTCCTGTACATACTGCTCACTGTCATACCCTCCACACTTCTCTCCTATACATAATGCCCGCTGTCATATCCTACACACTCCTCACCTGTACATAGTGCCCGCTGCCATACACTTCTCTCCTGTACATAGTGTCCCCTCCACACTCCTCTCCTATACATAGTGCCCACCGCCATACCCTCCACACTCCTCTCCTATACATAGTGCCCACCGCCACACCCTCCACACTCCTCTCCTATACATAGTGCCCACCGCTATACCCTCCACACTCCTCTCCTATACATAGTGCCCACCGCCATACCCTCCATACTCCTCTCCTGTACATACTACTCACTGTCATACCCTCCACACTCCTCTCATATACATAGTGCCCACTGTCATACCTCCACCACTTCTCTCCTATACATAGTGCCCACTGTTATACCCTCCACACTCCTCTCCTGTACATACTACTCACTGCCATACCCTCCATACTCCTCTCCTATACATAATGCCCACTGTCATACCCTCCACACTCCTCTCCTATACCTAGTGCCCACTGTCATACCCTCCACACTCCTCTCCTGTACATACTACTAACTGTCATACCCTCCATACTCCTCTCCTATACATAGTGCCCATCGTCATACCCTCCCTCCACACTCCTCTCCTGTAATTACTGCTTACTGTCCTACTCTCCACACTTCTCTCCCATACATAGTGCCCACTGTCATACTCTCCATACTTCTCTCCTATACATAGTGCCCACTGTCATACTTTTCCACACTTCTCTCCTATACATAGTGCCCACTCCCTCCACACTCTTCTCTTATACATAGTGCCCAATGTCATACCCTCTACACTCCTGTGTGTAATCAAGTCTCTGTATAAATGCACCTGCTCTGTGATAGTCTCAGGGTTCTGTTGAAAGCGCAGAGAGCATCATGAAGACCAAGGAACACACCAGGCAGGTCCGTAATACTGTTGTGGAGAAGTTTAAAGCCGGATTCAGATACAAAAAGATTTCCCAAGCTTTAAACATCCCAAGGAGCACTGTGCAAGCGATCATTTTGAAATGGAAGGAGTATCAGACCACTGCAAATCTACCAAGACCTGGCCGTCCCTCTAAACTTTCAGCTCAGACAAGGAGAAGACTGATCAGAGATGCAGCCAAGAGGCCCATGATCACTCTGGATGAACTGCAGAGAACTACAGCTGAAGTGGGAGAGTCTGTCCATAGGACAACAATCAGTCGTACACTGCACAAATCTGCCCTTTATGGAAGAGTGGCAAGAAGAAAGCCATTTCTCAAAGATATTCATAAAAAGTCTCGTCTAAAGTTTGCCACAAGCCACCTGGGAGACACACCAAACATGTGGAAGAAGGTGCTCTGGTCAGATGAAACCAAAATCGAACTTTTTGCCCACAATGCAAAACGATATGTTTGGCGTAAAAGCAACACAGCTCATCACCCTCAACACACCATCCCCACTGTCACACATGGTGGTGGCGGCATCATGGTTTTGGGCCTGCTTTTCTTCAGCAGGGACAGGGAAGATGGTTAAAATTGAGGGGAAGATGGTTAAAATTGAGGGGAAGATGGATGCAGCCAAATACAGGACCATTCTGGATGAAAACCTGTTGGAGTCTGCAAAAGACCTGAAACTGGGACGGAGATTTATCTTCCAACAAGACAATGATCCCAAACATACAGCAAAATCTACAAAGGAATGGTTCACAAATAAACGTATCCAGGTGTTAGAATGGCCAAGTCAAAGTCCAGACCTGAATCCAATCGAGAATCTGTGGAAAGAGCTGAAAACTGCTGTTCACAAACGCTCTCCATCCAACCTCACTGAGCTCCAGCTGTTTTGCAAGGAAGAATGGGCAAGAATTTCAGTCTCTCGATGTGCAAAACTGATAGAGACATACCCCAAGCGACTTGCAGCTGTAATCGCAGCAAAAGGTGGCTCTACAAAGTATTAATGCAAAGGGGCCGAATAATTTTGCACGCCCCACTTTTCATTTTTTTATTAGTTAAAAAAGTTTCAAAAATCCAATAGATTTCGTTCCACTTCACAATTGTGTCCCACTTGTTGGTGATTCTTCACAAAAAATAAAAATTTTATATCTTTATGTTTGAAGCCTGAAATGTGGCAAAAGGTTGAAAAGGTCAAGGGTCCAAATTCTTTCGCAAGGCACTGTACTTCCCACTTTTATACCATCCATACTCCTCCCCTATGCCTCTTACCCACAAAAACTGTTCTTCAGAATTCTACTGAATATCCCCAATGTTACCAGCTCTAGAATGGGCACATTTGTCAGTTCAACTAAAGGAAATCTCACAGTCCTCATATTTGTTCTGCCCCATTTTTAGTACTTATTTCATTTTGTAATTACTATTGTGATGTATAGAGGAACACGGGGGATGGCAGCTACTCTAAATATAACACTTGTAAAAAAAGCGTCCCTGAAAATATTTTGGAAATGTTGACAACCATGTACTTAGGCACTGCCCAAGGGCCACAGGGTCAGTAGAGGCCCCATTAGAGGCTCCGGTGATAGTAAAGCGGTAGTAAACTTTTCTAACATTACTACTTTTTAGAGGCCCTGGGGTAGGTTATGCCATAATGTACAAGTATGCCCAGCATATTAGCACATTAGGGTACACTTAAATTGTCAGACTGAGCCCTCCAGTGCTGTGCTGTGATCAGTCCGGCGGGGCCTGGGCACTTCCATCTTCACCCGGTCTTCCTTCTGGGTTCTGTGCCTTCCGTCATTTCCCTTGGCCAGGCTGCGTTGATGTCATTCCCACACATGCTCTTGCGCATCCTCTCTCACCCCTCCCCCCTTTCTCTCTCATTCTCCCTCCCTTACCCCTCACACCTCTTTCACCCCCTTTCTCTCTTTCTCTCTCATCCTCCCTCTCTCTCTTTAATTTAATTTGTTATAACAAAAAATAGTTAGCATTTTTATTTATTTATTGTTTATAAAAGGCCCCACCAAAATCCTCAGCACCAGGCCCACGATGTTCTTAATCTGGCCCTGACTCTAATGTCCCCTCCCCCACAGTCACACACTATTATACATTTATATAGCTCCGACATATACCACAGTGCTGTACAGAGAACACTGAGCCAGTCACATCAGTCTGCGTACCAGAGGAGCTTACACTCTAATGTCCCCTCCCCCCACAGTCACACACTAGTATACATTTATATAGCTCCGACATATACCACAGTGCTGTACAGAGAACGCTGAGCCAGTCACATCAGTCTCTGTGCCAGAGGAGCTTACACTCTAATGCCCCCCCACCACCACCACCACAGTCACACACTATTATTATTATTGTACATTTATATAGCTCTGACATATACCGCAGTGCTGTACAGAGATCACTAAGCCAGTCATATCAGTCTCTGTACTGAGGAGCTTACACTCTAATGTCCTCCTACAGTCTCACACTATTATGAATTTATATAGCTCTGACATATACCGCAGTGCTGTACAGAGAACACTGAGCCAGTCACATCAGTCTCTGTGCCAGGGGAGCTTATACTCTAATATCCCCCTACAGTCACACACTAGTATTATTATTACACATTTGCATAGCTCTGACATATACTGCAGTGCTGTACAGAGATCACTAAGCCAGTCACATCAGTCTCTGTACCGAGGAGCTTACACTCTAATGTCCTCCTACAGTCACACACTATTATTATACATTTGCATAGCTCTGACATATACCGCAGTGCTGCACAGAGATCACTGAGCCAGTCACATCAGTCTCTGTACCGAGGAGCTTACACTCCAGTGCCCCCCCCCCCCCCCACAGTCGCACACTATTATTATTATTATATAGCTATGACATATCGAAGTGCTGTACAGAGATCACTGAGCCAGTCACATCAGTCTCTAACCATAGAAGCTTACACTCTAATGTCCCCCCTCCCCCACAGTCACACACACTAGTATTATTATTATTATACATTTGCATAGCTCTGACATATACCACAGTGCTACACAGGTCACTGAGCCAGTCACATCAGTCCATCAGTCTCTGTACCAGAGGAGCTTACACTCTAATGTCCCCACCAGTGTTACATACTATCATTATTATACATCTATATATATATATATATATATATATATATACACACACTGTATATCATTTTTTGGTGTTTGGAATTTTATTATAGAAAGTAATGTGATGTTGTGGGAAAGTCTCCAGTTACATTGTAACATATAACACCTGAAGACGTTACATTGATGTGGGCGGAGGTTCCTTCACTTCTTACACCTGGAAGGTAGAATGTAGCTGTAAATTCTGTATATAACCTTGTTCTCATGGACTAGAAGTGGCTAGACGCCCTGGGCCGCGCAGCACACCGATAGGATTTCCTCATACACAGTGCTGGGGGCCGTATTACCATGTCTTCTTCTCCCACAGCCTATAGAGAGTACATCTTGTGCTGGATTGGGTTTCTGCTTATATTGTTTGCTTCTCATGCGATGACACAATTGCTGGAGGTGATGAATATGCTGCTGACATTTCCCTTTTTATAGAAACATATTTAAAAGACCTGCACGTGCCTATCGCAATGGACCCAAAGACCATCTTGGGTGAAATTTGGTCATATTAACTCCCAGAATTTACTATCTAGAGTGCATTCTGTATATATTCTAGTAAGGAGCTGGTGACACCCAGTGGCAGCTGGTGCTCAATTTTTTGGGGGGGAAGGCTGCCCACGCTCCCCCCCCCCAGCCAGCCAAACAACCAACTATCCCCCACAGATCGCTCGCCGCTTTCCCCCATCGCTCAATCACTGCATCGCTCGCCCATCATGGCCAGCCAGGCCCCCTGCCAGCCCTATATTTACCCCATCCAGGTAGTGGCTTCGGCGGCTTCCCCCCACGTCTCCTCCCGAGTCCCAGCGGTCGCTTCTCTCGGCCAATCAAGACTTAGGATTTGTGGCCAATCGGGTCTTAGGACTTCCGGCGAATCGGGCTTCAGGACCCGCTTCCTGATTGCTCAGGAGGAGAAACAGAAAGACATTAGCGAATATTAGTTCGCAAATGTCACACAACTGGGTGGGCTTCGGGCGCAGTGCTCTGTTTCTGAGCCCACCCTTTTAGAAGCCAATTAGAGCCTCAGGCTCTAATCATGTGCTTTGAAAAATAAAAAATAAATGCATGTAGATTAGGGGCCGGGTGCATAGATTAGGGGGCGGCGCCCCTGCACCCTTCATAAGCGACCGCCACAGATGACACCATTACAAAGGAGAACAGAAAGTTCATGTCACTGTGCCCTCACAGAGTCACAAACCAGCAAGATCAAGTAGGTATTTAGGAAAAGAAAACCCCATGAAGTTCCACTTTAATGTAAACCATGACTGGATGGTTTTATATAGACTGTGTATCATAAATAATTGCCACATGGTATCATTTTTATAATAATTTTTTTGGGGTTTTTTTTTTGCTACTGATTTCCTGCTTTCTCTTTCAACCCTTCCTATCTACATGTCAGGGGCGTAGATAATGTGGGGGATATGGGGGTTCGAACTCCCCTAGCAGAATTGCCAACTGTCAGTAAAAGCATTTCCCCATTTATAAAAGTCTGTTTATTAGCAATCTGTTGAAAAACCTCAGGTTTTCAGGTTCTGTTTGCCTGGCACAATCACAGACGACAAAACAGAAGATACAAATGTAGCACTGACCCCCAAAGGAGCTGCTGGTTTTGTTGGGCTTACTGTTACCTTCTTGACCTTGCTTACGTCCAGGGGTCTCCCGAGGCAGATGGTCCAAAGAACCGCAGAAACTGACACTGGATCCACCTTTAGGATATTTATTTGACAAGTAGACAAAACAGTCTCTCAGTGAAGGGTAGAGGGTTGGGTAGGAAGTTCAGGTACTCTTGAAACTGCAAAAGATAGGAAGTCTCTCACTATAGAAATCCAGAGAATTACCGTTCACAACTGGATCCTCACAGCTACCGGATAGACCTCCTCTCACTAGGCCTAGCAGCCGATAGAGTGCTTAAATAGAGCAAAGTCTCTGCCACAGACTTGAATGTAGAACACTTGAACAAAGTCTCTGCCACAGACAGGAATGTAACTGAGGGACGTAGACAAATTTAGAGCACCATCATACGGTACCAGAATCTCGCAGCCAGACCGGAGATACCGTATGAGTTTAGATTCACTTAGTGTCCTTCAACTGAGCCTCCAGGCTCCTTCTGAGAAGCCAGCCTTATGTGTGGCCTTCTCCCGACGAGTCCTCCCCTGGTTGCTTCGTCAGTTGCTGGGCCTCTCCACAGATGAGACGGCGCCGGACCACCTTTGAATCCTCCTACCAGTTACTTTGCCTCGGACTAGCCAGCCCCGAGACTTGAAATTGTATGGATCTGCACCCCAGGCCATGAAGGCCATGGGGGCTGGTCAGGAGGACCAGGACCAAGCAGACAGAAAGATCTTCTGGACCGGAACCCAGAAGCACGTGATGTCAGTACCTTAAAGTGGTTGTAAACCCTTACAAACCACTTTGACCTACAGGTAAGCCTAGATTAAGAAATATCTCCTAAACCTACACGGTTTAGGAGATATTTGCCAAAACACAGGCCCCGCTGTCTACGGCGCATGCCCCGTAGACAGCGCCGCTGTCAACGGCGATATGCCGCGAGTGGTGGCTCCCGTGCGTGGGAGTGACGTCATCGTGGCTTCATCGAATGACATCGCCAGAGCAGCGAGACCCACCGAGAAGATGGGGGCTCCGCACACAAGGGGACAGCAGTGACTTCGCTGGCTCCTGTGTCAGGTAAGTGACACATAATGGACTACTATGCGATGCGATGCGATGCATAGTAGTCCATTATGCTTTACCTTTGAAGGGAATCAAAGAGGAAGTAAACCCATCAGGGTTTACTTCCTCTTTAAGTACCCTCTCCCAGTACCCTCTCCAAGCAAGACGACACTCCCACTGGGCTGGTTCCGAGAAAGAATGGCACTCAATACTCCTAGCTCAACTGCGTTCTCACACTTGCCAGTGGTGACAGCGACACCTGCAATCCAGCTAGACTGGCACTGAAACCATAATTTGGTATGATTGACCCTAAAACCCAACTGTGGCTTTAGGAATTTTAAATAGAAACAAAAAAACACATAGCACGTGCTCTTCAGGAGTCGGTGCTACACAAACAAATCACCTTTATTGCCCTTCAAAATAATCGCCATCCTTCACAACACACTTTTGACAAAGTTCATAAAGCTTCTGGAAACTGTCAAAGGCCTCTTTAGGAATCGATCGCAGAACCGGTCACACATTCTTTGATCGCCACCATCGTTGTCGAAGAAGGCGGTCAACATTGTTTTGACCTTGGACTTTTGATGGTGACTCTTTGGGTCGCGGGGAAGACTTCACTTACCCAAATCTATGAGGATGATGGTGCACACTGTGTCAGTGCTAATGCCCAATTCCTCCGCCATCATAGAGTCAGTCGCTTATCTCATGACAGCATTTGCCACACTCGCTCGCACATGACTGGTGTTCTGCTTGTCGATGGCCACCCCGAATGTGGCTCATCCTCAGCAGTTTCCTTCCCGCTGCGAAAGCGTTTGAACCAGTCGTAAACACATATTCTGCTTCCGTCCCCTTCTCCAACTTGCAGCAGAATTTGATGTTCACTCATTGCTGCATTGCATTGTGACCCTACCTCTCACACTGACTATGTTCCACTGCCCACAGCGGTTTTACCCTGCTGGTCACATGTCCTCCACGCTAGGTGGCGCTTCTCAATGTGTCTCTGGATAGCCATGTGCATGCGTGTGCCCCTGGCCCATGTTGCCGTTGAGATATCGGACCATTCACCAAACCTTTTAGACACACTTTGTATGTCTCCATGTACACAAAGGGTTGGCTCAGGTGTTGAGCCCCTCCCATTGTTATCAGAATTGGCCACGGCCATGCTATATGTAATTGCTCCAGCATCAGGCTGCACATCATTGCTGTGGGTGACAATGGACCATGCCTGTGTGATATGTGTGAGCATGTCTGCTTGTAGTCCCCACCAGGGGAGTCCCCACCATGTGACAGGGTGAGTGACAAAGTGTCAGGGCTGGGCCTGACACCTATTCCTCCACAGGTACTCAGCTGTTGATGATCCTGCTCGTCAGTCCTGCCTACTTAAGCCGTCCAGCCCAGAGGATCTCTGCCTTTGCTTGGTCAACATCACAGAAACGCTCTCCTGCATTCCTGTTAAAAGACTTGCTTGGCTGACATCCCTTCTGGCTCCAGATCCTGCTTGCTATTTTACTACACTCATCTCTGACTCCCTGACGTTTGGCTTGTCTGACTATCCGTTCCGGTTCCTGAACTTGGGCTATGTTTTGACTACCTTTGTTCTATTTATTTTTATTATTAAACAAGTGTGATTTAGCTGTACTTCTGTCTCGGTCTGATTGATTTCTTGGTTTCTGACACAAAGTAGGTGCACATCTGCACATCTTTTTTTTTTGGGGATCTGAGCAAAATTGGGATCCTGCGGTCAGACATTTTCCTTTACAGACAGAATCAACTTCCTGTCCAGTTATTGCAAACCTGGGAAGAAGCATGCAAGTAGCAATGTATGCTCATTCCAGATCTCAATAGGTAGTTCAGCCAATCCAAGTGCGGCAAACAACCCCCCCCCCCCCCCCGGTCCACACTCACCCCTCCATGGGGTTGCTGTGCCGTGACTTCCTCGGCTTCTCCTCCCGGCCAACCCCATCCATCTCCTGTCCTGGTTGGCTGTAAAAGAAAAGTTCCTCAAAAGAGGGGACTTTGAAGGACCATGAACACTCAGAAGTATAATATATAGTAAAAAATGTTTTTATTCATTTAACATCATGTTATAAAACACATAATAACATTGAAATACACAGAGTTGCAGCATATAAAAAAGGACGGAAGAGGCCCAAACCAACTGCCAACTAGACAGATAAAATCCAACGCGTTTCGACATGTGAAGTAAGGGTCTTCTTCAGGGTGAAAGGGTTTAAAGGCTTCCACAAAAATATGAACAATCTATAAAGTTGATACAAAATATAATAATTATGTATACATGTAACACCGTGCAAGTACATACAACAGTTCAATAATTTATAGAACCATATGTATTATGTTATTCTCAAAAACTGACCTCATGTGTTTGACGCTATTATGCACTGGAGATCAATTACTCAAGGTAAGAAGAAGAGGATGGGAAAGTCCACATAGAACAGCAGGATTTTGGGTCACGTGCAAGTCTCATCCCCTACACTACCGAAGTAACGCCCAGAAAGGAGGATGGAGAGCCGACACGTCCTGATTGGCTGGGAGGAGAAGCCAGTAAACAATAGTGAATATTGATTTAAGCCCAACCTTTTTTCAAGCCAATTAGAGCCTCAAGCTCTAATCATGTGACTTGTAAAAAAAAAAAGAAAAAAAAACACTCATAGAAAACTATGAATCTAGCACCCCACATGTAAACTAGGGGGGGCGGCGCCCCTTATGGACCGGCCGCTCCCGGTGTGCCGCTCCCTGTAACTGGTAATGAAGAACCGCGGTGCAGAAGTGGTGAACTGCTTCTTTTCTTATAGAGAGAAATACAATGGACCGGCTATTGTCTAAAGATTTACTGGCAAGCCATGCCATTGAACAGGTGCTTCTGGTGTTTGGTCTTACAAGGTTGACAATAGAGCAAAATAAGCAACACTTGCCATCTCAGTATATTTCAAGGCAACTCCAGATATCTCAAGTGCTGTACAGACCTGGCAACATTTCAGACGTATAATGAAAATATACTGGATTGTGTTGGCAGGTCATCCTTATTCCCAGATAACACAAGATAAGTCTCTGGGATCTTGGCTCTGTATCGCTGGCTCTTGGGCTCGGCTCCAGGCCACTGATGCGACGGCCCGCGTGAAATAAATGATGATGCGCAGCAGTCACTGAAATGCTTTTTTTTTTTTTTTTTTTACAAACTTAATCTTATGACACAATAAGACAGCCAAATATGGCAAAATCTCTCTGAACGTTCATATGATGCTACCCTCACATAGGGCTAGGAGTACGATTCCTTCTTTATTTCAAAAGAAGAATATTCTGATTGGCTCCTTCATTTTTTATTTTTTATTTTTTTTAACATGGCTGTGACGGATACCAATCCCACACTCCGCTTGAGTGCTTCTGTCTATATATATAGCTTCCTAAGTCCTGGAACACAAGTCCAATGGATCTGGCTATAGGAACCCCCAAGAGACTAGACGACACCAGTCTTGGAGGACATCAGGAATGACCTTTATTTGAGATCTCGCACAAAATATATATATACAGCGAGGTGACTAAAACCTAACCTAATTAGCGTGAGCTAATTATATAATCAACAGTCAGACTAGTTTGACTGAAGGACTAAGACTTTTCGGCTCCTAGCTCACAATTCAATAAACATTACTATAAACATAAACAAAGGGTTAATTAGCACAACCAACAACGTTTGGAATATCCTTACAAGCCAGACTAGACTCATTGAGATCTCGCACAAAATATATATATACAGCGAGGTGACTAAAACCTAACCTAATTAGCATGAACTAATTATTTAATCAACACTCAGACTAGTTTGACTGAAGGACTAAGACTTTTCGGCTCCTAGCTCACAATTCAATAAACATTACTATAAACATAAACAAAGGGTTAATTAGCACAGGGTCATTTACACAACAGACAGGTGGCTGGAGTTAATGACATTAGCATCTGACAGTGTGTGTCCCAACAGCATGAGACAACACACATCATATATACATATATACAGCATTGAATCTGAATAGCACAGATTATAGTGGGGGTTCTCATTCACCCTGTGCCCCTTAATATCCAGGGCCCATAATCGATCGGGAAGAGGCTCGGTCCTCTCAAAAATCCTGTGTCCCGGCTAGGTCTGTCACAATGACACATGCTTTTCTTTTTCTTCAAGGGAGCCATTTGGCTTATACTGCCACCTACAGGAAGAACTGGACACAGTCAACTGAAAACAAAAAAAACAAAACATTGACCGCCTCCCCCTCCTACTCCCATCATGCCTTCATTTTTTTTTGCTAGTGTCCTAGGAGGATGGATGTCTTTACTCTACTGGAAAATCTTATCCTACTTTTATTAGTCTTTTTTTTTTTTGTGAAAAGCGTCACCGGCGCAAGAAATAATAATACAAATAAATAATTAAAAAATATAATATTTACAAAGTTGATCTGCTGCAGTTAAAAAAAAATCCTTGTATAGGGAGGGATGTGTTCAAATTATGTAACTGCGCTAATCCAAAGAAATACTTATATACTATTACTACGAATACAATGTTTATAAAAACTATATTTTTTTGTGCCAACCTAGCTCTTTAAAGTGCAACGTGACAATGAATGTGCCGATTATTATAAAGTGCAGTCAAAAAAGAATCACAATTTTAAACCGTAGACATATAGTATTAATCCCCAATGTCCATTGCCATTTAACCTATACAGTATCTCACAAAAGTGAGTACACCCCTCACATTTTTGTGAATCTTTTCATGTGACAACACTGAAGAAATGACACTTGTCTACAATGTAAAGTAGTGAGTGTACAGCTTGTAACAGTGTAAATTTCCTGTCCCCTCAAAGTAACTCAACACACAGCCATTAATGTCTTAACCGCTGGCAACAAAAGTGAGTACACACCTCAGTGAAAATGTCCAAATTGGGCCCAATTAGCCAATTTTCCATCCTCCGGTGTCATGTAGCTCGTTAGTGTTACAAGGTCTCAGGTGTGAATGGGCAGCAGGTGTGTTAAATTTGGTGTTATCGCTCTCACTCTCTCATACTGGTCACTGGGAATTCAACATGGTACCTCATGGCAAAGAACTCTCTGAGGATCTGAAAAAAAAAAAAAAAAGTTGCTCCACATAAAGATGGCCTAGGCTAGAAGAAGATTGCCAAGACCCTGAAACTGATCTGCAGCACGGTGACCAAGACCATACAGCGGTATAACAGGACAGGTTCCCCTCAGAACAGGCCTCGCCATGGTCCACCAAAGAAGTTGAGGTCACGTGATCAGCGTCATATCCAGAGGTTGTCTTTGGGTAATAGACGTATGAGGCAGGCCATACATGGGTCGAATTTCGAAAGAATTTTCCTTTCTAAAGTCTTATCTAAGAATTTGCGTTCGTATTTTGCACCATTCGTGGGGCTGCAGCAACAGCCGATTTTCGTGCAGCAATCAAATTTGAGTAATCTAATATGTTGGAAATTTTTTGAAAAGCAAACGATTTTCCAATCAATGATGGGAGAATCGTGCGAGAAATGTAATCGAAAAAGAAATGTGCATGTGCAAGAAACGAAAATTCCCGGAAAGAAAAAAAAAAAAAAGAAGATTCCCAGCCACAAAAATTATTTTCTGTAGCAACACGGAGGTGTGGTTGAAGGCCTGGTTGGCCGAATTTCGAAATCAATGCTGGTGCCATAGGATCACACACAAAAAACGCACAAATTTTCTGATTTTGAAAAGAAAATTCTTTCGAAATTCGACCCGTGTATGACCAGCCTTATGCCGGCCATACGCGGTTTGAATTTCAAAAGAATTTTCTTTTCGAAAATCGCATCTAAGAATTTTCGTACTAATTTTTTTTTTAAAGCCAGCAGCTACAAATACTGCAGCTGCTGACTTTTAAAATAATGACACTTACCCGCCCAGCGCACCCGCGATGTCGGCATCCGAAGCCGATCTCTCGATCGTCTCTCGGGTGCTGCCGCCGCCATCTTGGGTATGGGAATCAGGAAGTGGAGCCTTTAGGCTTCATTTCCCGGTTCCCTACTGCGCATGCGCGAGTCGCGCTGCGCAATAAGGACGGTCCCCGCTGTCTCTGGGATCCGTGTGTTTCCCAGCAGGCAGCGGGGGGACCTTCGGAAAGGGGCGTAGATTCTGCGGAAAGGGGCGTACCTTCTGCAGAATCTACGCCGGAAGTGGGTGCAGATACCTGTACTGTACATGTACCTGCACCCCCCTCCCCCCTGAAAGGTGACAATTGTGGCGCCGGAGGGGGTTAAATGAGCGGAAGGTCCACTTTAGGGTGGACCTCCGCTTTAAGTGGGGCTGCAGCAATGGCCGATTTTCGTGCGGCAATCAAATTTGAGGAATCGGACATGTTGAAAATATTTTTGAAAAACTAACGATTTTCTAATCAATGATGGGTGAATCATGAGAGAAAAGTAATAAGAAAAAAAAAATGTGCATTTGCAAGAAAAGAAAATGTATGGAGAGAAAAGAAGAAGATTCCCGACCATGAAAATTCTTTTCTGTAGCAACATGGAGGTGAAATTGAAGGCTTGGTCAGCCAAATCAGATCACAAAAAACAAAAACAAATTTAATTTACAGAGAGAAAAGAAGAAGATTTACGACCATGAAAATGAAGTTTCTGTAGCAACATGGAGGTGAAATTGAAGGCTTGGTCGACCGAATTTCGAAAATCAATGGTGGCGCCATCGGATCACAAAAAAACAAACAACTTTCTAATTTTGAAAACAAAATTAGTTCAAAATTCGGCCATGTACGGCCTGCTTTAGACCCACTCAGAACAGAGGCAGAGACAAACACACTGGGATTTCTTCAGAATAAAAAAAAAATGTAGGAATCTGCCACAAAGTTTGTTATAATTCTTGCAATGTACAGAGATCACCCAGAGGGGAATATTTCTTTCTCGACAAAAGTGGAGATATGCTTTTAACCACTTGAGACCCGCGCTATAGCCGCATGGCGGCTACAGCGCGGATCTCCTTTTCCGGGACTACGTCTATTGACATCGTCCCGTGCACAAGCGGCCTGCGCGCCCCCTGAGGGGCGCGCGCGGCGCGCTCTGTGATCGGCGAGTCTATGAGACTCGCCTGATCACCGATCCGAGCAAGGGGTCGATCCCGACCCCTTATCACGTGATCAGCTGTCAGCCAATGACAGCTGATCATGTGATATAACCGAGCCGGTAATCGGCTATTTTTCCTCCTTGTGCTGACAGCGCGAGGAGAAAAAAAAAGAGCCGATCACCGGCGGCCGTGATCGGGACATCAGTCCCGATCACGGCCAGCCCTGCCAGCGCCCACCTGCCCCCTGCCAGTGCCACCTCAATAAAATATAAGTGCCCCCCGTCAGTGCCACCCAGCAGTGCCAATAGTGCCACCCAGCAGTGCCCACGGTGCCACCCAGCAGTGCCACCCAGAAGTGCCCACAGTGCAACCCAGCAGTGCCCACAATCTGCCTCAACAAAGGTGCTGCACCCCAGTGCCACATATCCGTGCCCATCAGTGTCATCTACCAGTGCCCATCAGTGCCCAGCAATGCCACCTATCAGAGCCACCTATCAGTGCCACCTATTAGTGCCCATCTATCAGTGGTACCTATCAGTGCCCCTTAGTGGCACCCATCCGTGCCACCCATCCGTGCCATCTTATCTGTGCCCATCTTTTCCCATCAGTGCCGCCTTATCTGTGCCCATCGGTGCCGCCTTATCTGTGCCTATTAGTGCCGCCTTAACTATGCCTATCAGTGCCCACCAGTGCAGCCTATCAGTGCCCACCAGTGCAGCCTATCAGTGCCCACCAATGCAGCCTATCAGTGCAGCCTATCTGTGCCGCCTCACCAGCGCACTTCAATGAAGGAGAAAAATTACCCGTTTGCAAAATTTTATAACAAACTATTAAACATTATTTATTTATTTTTTGCATCTTTTTTTGTTTGTTTAGCAAAAAATAAAACTCCCAGCTGTAATTAAATACCACCAAAAGAAAGCTCTATTTGTGAGAAAAAATGATAAAAATTTCATTTGGGTACAGTGTTGTATGACCGCGTAATTGTCATTCCAAATGCATGAGGGGGGTTTAAGTGCCCAGTAAGCAAGTGGTTAAAAATAAAAAAAATAAAATGATAAAATAATAACAAAAAGAAAAAACTACTGACACCAGTGGCGGAACTACTGGGGTTGCAAAGGTTGAAATTGCGACCGGGGCCTGGTATTCCGCTACCATGGGGGGGACCCCAAGATGGCAGGAAGGGGGCCCGATGTGGCACAGTATTAAAGGGTCCTATAATGGGATTAAAAGGGCCCTGGGATCAGTGGAAAGGGCCGTGGCTGGGGGTTAGGGGGCCCTGCATGGTATCTTTTACTGGCGCCCTGAAGGTTCTTGTTACACCTCTGATGTACAGTATGTGATGTTTCATAAGCCATATATCTATATACAAATTCCTTTGGACTTCTTCACTGCCCAGATGATTGTTAATGAGGATGAACTTGTGTTACGGTTTGCGGTGGCAGCGCGGTGTATGGCTGGATTCGATTGGAAGATATCACGCTTTGCTCTCAGGTAGGAAGATACAGTTTCTGCAGTTCATTAATCATCTTATTTGGGACATGATACAGTGCTGCCCAGGAAAGCCATTACGCTGCATGCAGTCCTTTGTCTTCTCAAGCATATCTGCTGTTTCCTGAGGATGATTAATGATACACGAGGATGTTATTGTTTGCTGGGCCCTCCATACAATAACAGTTTTGTCAGTGACCTCTGCATAGACACACCGATGAACTTGATGGCGTTTGTGTTGTTGTGGGATGAGCTGGAGCGCAGCAGCAGACGAGGCCTCCATGGGATGGAATCTCCTGAGGCTGTTATGTAAGATAACAGAGGCATGGCCTCCCTGCGTCTAGCCATACAGGCAACTGCCAGATCTCGTGCGCAAACATTCACGGTCCTTCTTATGTTACCTCGGATAACTCCTGTAAGATTCTAAGGTGCCTCTGTGTGTATGTGCCATGACAAAACAGATAGATAGAGGGGTGCCACCTCGTCCTTCTATAACCCAACACGTAAGAATTACTTTCGGCACTGCGGCTGATTAAATGCAGTTATGGCGGTAAATTAATCTAATAGCCACATAACCAATATTACTCATATGTGTTCCATTTTAAAAGGGATGAGCTGGGGCCATCCCCAAAACTGTTCCCACAAAGTTGGGGACATGAAATTGTCCAAAATGTCTTGGTATGCTGACACCTTAAGGGTTCCCTTCCCTGGAACTAAGGGGCCAAGCCCAACCTCTGAGAGACAACCCCCACACCATAATCCCCTCCTCCAATAAATGATTTGGACCAGGGCACAAAGTAAGTTCCATAAAGATATGGATGAGCGAGTTTGAGGTTGAGGAACTTGACTGGCCTGCACAGAGTCCTGACCTCAACACCTTTGGCATAATTTAGAGCGGAGACTGCAAGACAGGCCTTCTCGTCCAAGCCATGCACACTTTTAGGTTTTACCCCGAGTGTCACAGCCATGCCCTGTTTCCTGTTTCTGAGGGTAGTGTTGGCTGCAACTACATTGTAGTCAGAGCAGTATTCTTGTCAAGCAGCCAATGAGGTGACCTATCCCTCTTCCCAACACATTTCAACTTTTTGCAGCTACTGGCTTGCTGCCTGAGCAATGCTATCACTAGCTAGCTGCCGTGCCATTGGGGAGCTTCCTGATATCCATCCTGCATCCCTCTTCATTAAAGCTGACCTCTGGTTTTGTTACCTGATTATCCTTGTCTGCTGCCTGCCCTAACCTCTGGCTTATTCCAGTTATCTATGTCTGCTGCCTGCCCTGTCCTCTGGCTAATTCCTGATTATCCATGTCTGTATCCAGCCCTGACATCTGGCCTGTCCCTGATTATCCATGTCTGTTGCCTGCCCTGACCTCTGGCTTGTTCTTGATTACTCTTGTCCACTGCCTGCCCTGACCTCTGGCTTTTTCCTGGTTAACCCTGTCCATTGCCTGTCCTGACCTCTGGCTTATTCATGGTTATCTATGTCTGCTGCCTGCCATGACCTTTGGTTTGTACCTGGTTATCCTAATCTGCTGCCTGTCCTAACCTCTGCATGTTCTTGGATATCCATGTCTGCTGCCTGCCCTGGCCTCTGGGTTGTTCCTTGTTATCCATATCTGCTGCCTGCTCTGACCTCTGGCTTATTCCTGGTTATCCATGTCTGCTGCCTGCTCTGACCTATGGCTTGTTCCTTGTTATCCATGTCTGCTGCCTGCCCTAACCTCTGGCTTATTCCTGGTTATCCATGTCTGCTGCCTGCTCTGACCTCTGCATGTTCTTGGATATCCATGTCTGCTGCCTGCTCTGGCTTATTTCTGGTTATCCATGTCTGCTGCCTGCCCTGACCTATGGCTTATTCCTGGTTATCCATGTCTGCTGCCTGCTCTGACCTCTGCATGTTCTTGGATATCCATGTCTGCTGCCTGCCCTGGCCCTCTGGCTTATTCCTGGCCATCCACATCTGCTGTCTTCCCTGACATCTGACTTATTCCTGGTTATCCATATTTGCAGTTGGTCTTGACCATTGGACTCTTACCAAATGACCTATTTCACTACATTAATACCTGAAGTTCGCATATTTGCTCTAGACCTATTTCCTGGTGTAGATTGGAGAGATGGATAGATAGATATAGATAGATAGATAGATAGATAGATAGATAGATAGATAGATAGATAGATAGATAGATAGATAGATAGGTCTTTAGTATCTGACATTTTGCCTATACAGTATCTCACAAAAGTGAGTACACCCCTCACATTTTTGTAAATATTAAATTTTATCATTTCATGTGACAACACTGAAGCAATTACACTATGCTACAATATAAAGTAGTGAGTGTACAACTTGTATAACAGTGTAAATTTGCAGTACTGTGACATACTGAAGCAGAGCATGATCCCCTCCCTTCGGAGACTGGGCCGCAGGGCAGTATTCCAACATGATAACCACCCCAAACACACCTCCAACATCACCACTGCCTTGCTAAAGAAGCTGAGGGTAAAGGTGATGGACTGGCTAAGCATGTCTCCAGACCTAAACCCTATTGATCATCTGTGGGACATCCTCAAACGGAAGGTGGAGGAGCGCAAGGTCTCCAACATCCACCAGCTCTGTGATGTCATCATGGAGGAGGGGAAGAGGACTCCAGTGGTGACCTGTGAAGCTCTGGTGACCTCCATGCCCAAGAGGGTGAAGGCAGTGCTGGAAAATAATGGCGGCCACACAAAATATTGACACTTTGGGCCCCAATTTTGGACATTTTCACTTAGGGGTGTACTGACTTTTGTTGCCAGCAGTTTAGACATTAATGGCTGTGTGTTGAGTTATTTTGAGGGGACAGGAAATTTACACTGTTATACAAGCTGTACACTCACTACTTTACATTGTAGACAAGTGTCATTTCTTCAGTGTTGTCACATGAAAAGAGAGAAGAAAAGATTTACAAAACTGTGAGGGGTGCAGGGCCGTTTTTAAGGCAAGGCAAAAGGGGCAGTTGCCCTGGGCACTTTCATTGTTGTGGGGCCCAAAGCAGCTGCTTCATACTTGTCAACTATCCTGGTTTAAATTCCCTTGTCCCTTGAGGTTTGTCCTGTCCTGTGCTGTGTCCCGATATCTCAGTGTGAAGTGCTGCTACTAATGCTGCCCTATTTCAAATCAAAACAAAAACACTGCACTATCAAAAAACAAAAAAAGCAGCTAACACATTAAAAATTGATATTTTAGTTCAAATAACGTATAAAAAGAAAGTGTTGTGCTGAAAATACAAACATTTATGTGTAAATATCACATATGACAAATGTGTTTTTCCTAATATAAACTATAACGGTTATTGACAGAAATAGTCATTTAAACAATTACAATGTGAATATATGTATGAAAAGAGTAAGAGTCCTTTAGTGAAAAAACAGTCACAATCCCCCTTGGTGCAAAAGAAAAATCAAGATGTCCTCCAATCCACAGGAATATGGAATGCAAACACCCTGGTGCCAATACCGCCACCCTAAACAGATGTAGGCTTACCGACTCTCTTTGACCCAGGCGAACATACGCTCCAAGGGTCAATCACGCTTAGATCTGAGGCGACTGTGGGACACTCAGGCCAACAAACATTGGAACTTGGGGACGCAACGCTGGAAATCACTTCTAAAGCCAGGTTGTACACGGAACCAGTATCCACCGATCTCAGAGCAGGTCACACTCCCCAAGAAGACCATATGGGACAAAAGAATGGGGCCAAATAGCGTAATTCCGTAAAACAAATCAATTTATTAAAAGGTTATCAGACTTACATTTCAGCAGTTGATTAAGCCCTTTTCACATCTCACAGCTTTCACAGCTCTGCCCTATTGTTGTGTGCAGATGACTCACCTTCAGACCCCGTGTTTACATGTAAATTACCGCCATTCATATGTAAATAGGGGCAGCCAGCCGCATTGATATGTATATCATGCCCCCCTGAGGTCATATCCACAGTAATCTCTAGCAACTAATAAACAAGCAGAAATAATGTGCTGTAACCTCTAGCAACTAATCGGTGAGCCATAATGTGTGCTGCAACCTCTAGCCACCAGTCAGTGAGCGGTAATGATACACTGTAACCTCTGGCAACCAATTGCAATAGCTGCCTGATCTGAGTCAGTAAACTGATTTTGAGTCTAGCTGCTATTTATTGTATATCTCAGAGCAGGTGGAGAGCAAAACTGCATGGGGGGGGGGCCAAGTAAAGTTTTTTGCCCAGGGTCCAATCAATATTAAAGACTGCCCTGGAGGGGTGTACTCACTTTTGTGAGATACTGTATGCAGGGCCGTCTTTAAAGCGGAGGTCCACCCTAAAGTGGACCTTCCGCTCATTGGAATCCTTCCCCCCTCCGGCGCCACAATTGGCACCTTTCAGGGGGGAGGGGGGTGCAGTTACCTGGATAATCCAGGTAACTGCACCCACTTCCGGGATAGCTCTCTGCGGAAAGGGGCGTAGATCTACGCCCCTTTCCGAAAGTCCCCCGCTGCCTGCTGGGAAACACACAGATCCCAGAGGTAGCGGGTCCATCCTTATTGCGCAGCGAGACTTGCGCATGCGCAGTAGGGAACCAGGAAATGAAGCCGAAAGGCTCCACTTCCTGATTCCCATACCCAAGATGGCGGCGGCAGCACCCGAGTGACGATCGAGAGATCGGCTTTGGGTGCTGACATCGCGGGTGCGCTGGGCGGGTAAGTGTCCTTATTTTAAAAGTCAGCAGCTGCTGTATTTGTAGCTGCTGGCTTTTAAAAAAAAAAAAAACGGCGGACTCCCGCTTTAATATTGATTGGACCCTGGGCAAAATTTTTATTGGCCCCCCCCCGCCCATGCAATTTCCCTCTCCACCTACTCTGAGACATACAATAAATAACAGCTAGACTTAAAATCAGTTTTCTGTATCAGATCAGGCAGCAATTGCGATTGGTTGCCAGCAGTTACAGCTTATCATTACTGCTTACTGACTGGTTGCTAGAGGTTACAGCACACATCACGGCTCACTGATTAGTTGCTAGAGGTTACAGCACATCACCTCCTCACAGCAGCGGAGCACGATATACATAGGAATGCCGCCTTTATTTACATATCAATGCCGCCGGCCGCAGCTATTTACTTAGTATTGTCACCTCTATTTACATACGAATTCCAGTTATTTACATGTAAACACAGGGTCTGCAGGTGAGTCATCTGCACACAACAATAAGGCAGAGCTGGGCAGCATTAGTATCAGCACTTCACACTGAGATATTGGGACCCAGCATAGGAATAAAACGTCAAGGGACAAGGCAATTTAAACCTGGATAGTTGGCAAGTATGAGGCAGCTGTTTTGGGGGCCCCCCCAACAATGACAGGGCCCAGGGCAGCTGCCCCTTTTGCCCTGCCTTAAAGTGGTTGTAAACCCTTACAAACCACTTTGACCTACAGGTAAGCCTAGATTAAGGCTTACCTGTAGGTCCAAGCAATATCTCCCAAACCTATATGGTTTAGGAGATATTTGCCCGAAAATGGGCACCGCTGTCTACGGCGCATGCGCCGTAGACAGCGGCGCGCAGGCGCACTGAGCGCGGCATTCTCAGCGACGGAGCTGCCGCGCGTGTCGTCTCCCGTGCGCATGCGCGGGAGTGACGTCATCGCGGCTTTGCCTGAATGACAGCGGCGGAGCTGCGAGACCCCACCAACAAGATGGATGCGGCGGACTACAGGGGACAGCGGCGACTTCGCTGGCTCCTGTGTCAGGTAAGTGACACATAATGGGCTACTATGCGATGCGATGCGATGCATAGTAGTCCATTATGCTTTGCCTTTGCAGGGAATGAAAGAGGAAGTAAACTCATCAGGGTTTACTTCCTCTTTAAAGCGGGAGTCCGCCGGGACTCCGCATTTTTTTTTTTTTTTATTTAAAGCCAGCAGCTACAAATACTGCAGCTGCTGACTTTTAAAATAGTGACACTTACCTGTCCGGCGCGCCCGCGATGTCGGCACCAGAAGCCGATCTCTCGATTGTCTCTCGGGTGCTGCCGCCGCCATCTTGGGTATGGGAATCAGGAAATGGAGCCTTTCGGCTTCATTTCCCGGTTCCCTACTGCGCATGCGCGAGTCGCGCTGCGCAATAAGGATGGACCCGCTGCCTCTGGGATCCGTGTTTCCCAGCAGGCAGCGGGGCACTTTCGGAAAGGGGCGTGATCTACGCCCCTTTCCACAGAGAGCTATCCCGGAAGTGGGTGCAGATACCTGTACTGTACAGGTACCTGCACCCCCCTCCCCCCTGAAAGGTGCCAATTGTGGCGCCGGAGGGGGGGAGGGTTCCGATGAGCGGAAGGTCCACTTTAGGGAGGATCCTCCGCTTTAAGTGGGGCTGCAGCAACGGCCGATTTTTGTGCGGCAATCCAATTTGAGGAATCGGACATGTTGGAAATATTTTTGAAAAACAAACGATTTTTTAATCAATGATGGGCGAATCGTGAGAGAAAAGTAATAAGAAAAAAAAATGTGCATTAGGGTGGACCTCCGCTTTAAAGACGGCCCTGACTGTATGTTCAAAATGCTCATGTGCTTCATATCTCATCCGTGCTGAATAACTGTGACTTTTCTCACCGCTTCTTGTGCCACCACCACCACCTTCTAAAATGGTCACTCACCAGAGCCTAGAATTTTTTTTTGCCTTGTTTACAAAAATGGGAGGGGTGTACTTACTTTTTTGAGCTACTGTACACCTCCATATAAATTATAATAAAAATCCCCCCAAAAAAAAAAAAAAAAAAGCGCATGCACACAAACACAAGATAAATGGCGAATTAAGCATTCAGCACTAATTGAGAGCTGAAAGTGAAAGCGGAGAGCGCTAGGATTGGGTACAGAACACAACGCACATGTCACTTTGGTGGCTGAACATGGGGGGTGGGGGGGGGGGGATATTGAACTGAGCAGTAAAACGATGGAAAGGGATATTAAGTTCTTTGCGAATGTTTACTTTTGCCCAGCTCTATTACGCTGTCAACGAAAATGATGTGTTTTTGTTGGCAGGCGCGCGGAGCAAGCGCTAGGAGTGGGTCCATTTGTAGAATTCCACGTTTTCTGAAACACTCTGAGATCAGCCTCGAAAAAAAAAAAAAAAAAAACGCGCACGCATTAACCAGCGCCACTAATTTGATTATGCAGTTAATGTGGATCATAAGTGTGCAGTTAGTGACCGAGTAAGGGCATTGCGAGCCTTGCATGCTCTAATCCGTCCTTAATCCTTTCCAACCCTGTCAATCAACACAACACAATCAAGATATTTATGATCCCATCCAGCAGGAGATTTAGAAGAATTTAACAACCCGAAATAACCAAAATCCAAGAAGAGAGGGGGGCGGGGGGAGGGGAAGGATTTTTTTTTTTTTTTTTTTTTCTGCTGGCAGTGTGATTTGGTGCCAGGAAAAATAGAATTGTTGACCTGGTACATTTAATTTAATTTTCTACTTTGTACGTTTTGTGGAAGCCGGGAAGATGTAGCAATTATCGGTTGTGGAAATTGCAGATTTATCTCATTGTTTAGAATGTATCGGTTCGCAAACTCAGCAATTTCCTTACAGAGGGAGACTTGTTCTCTGCGAGATCACATTCTCAGATGTTGTGATATTGTTTACCTGGAAACCAAAAAAATGTTTTTTTTTTTTTTTTTGATGACACCGCAATACATTTACAATGTTGCCGTTTCACATTTTTATGATGGTATTTTATATGCAGAATTGTAGCCTCGCCCTCTAGTGGTCAATCTGTACGATAGGAAGTATAGATTGCAATCCTGCCTAAGAAAACTGTAAACGTTAACGCCGACCACTAAGATCTCAAATGATCTTTATCAAAATTATTTTTTCATTCTTTTTTTTTTTTTTTAAACCTGCAGCCTATAGTAAAATAATCCCTGGTACTTTGAAGATTATTGACAGGGCCGGGACAAAGGGTGAGCAGGAGAGCCGGCTGCCCTGGGCACTGTGGTTTCATGTGAGGTTGGGGGGGGGGGGGGGAGCTGTAAGGAGATTGAGGGGGAGGGGATTTGTGTTCAGTG
Organism: Lithobates pipiens; assembly: GCF_037356315.1. Taxonomy (NCBI): domain Eukaryota; kingdom Metazoa; phylum Chordata; class Amphibia; order Anura; family Ranidae; genus Lithobates; species Lithobates pipiens. The sequence continues at coordinate 224,497,539 of NW_027507789.1, forward strand.
ATACAATTTGGGGGGGGGGGTCAGCAGGGATAAGAATCACTACTAGGAGTGGGGGTTTAGGGGAATTTGTGTGGTGAGGGGGGAATGGAGGAAGAGGATTTGTGCTAGGAGGAGGGATCTGTGCTGTGATATGGTAAAGGGGTGGGGAGGAGAATTGTGCTAGGAGGGGATATTTTTGTTTGGGGGGGGGGGGGGGCATTTGTGGTAGGGGAAATTTAGAGGTTTGGATTTGTGCTAGGAGGGGGGATTTGGAGTGGGAGAGGGGAGGATGTGTACTTGGAGGGGAAATGTGATGGGTAGAGGATATGTGCTAGGAGGGGGTGACTTTTTCTGGGGAGGGCCATTGTTGTTGGGGGGGATTTGGAGGATGGGAGGCAAAGATTTGTGCTGGGAGGGGGGATTTCAGCAGGGGGGCATATATGTGCTGGAGGAATAATGTTCATACATCTTGAGGGGGGGAAAAGTTTGGCATGCTTGCCCCAGGCTCTAGATGACCTTGTCCTGGCACTGATTGTTGGTATAGGGCAGGGATATGTAAATAGCGGGCCTCCAGCTGTTGCAAAACTACAAGTCCCATCATGCCTCTGCCTCTGGTTGTCATGCTTGTGGCCTGCTATGCCTCATAGGACTTGTAGTTCTGCAACAGCTGGAGGTCCGCTAATTGCATATCCCTGGTATAGGGCGACAACACACTGTACCTGGCCCCAATCATGTTCCTATGTTGTCACACTGATGGAGGCTACAAGTGACCATCTCAATATATATTACAAAGGTATGGCCCACTTTTGTTTTTTATTTATCTACTTTGAAGCAAAATTTTGGCATGTAGCTACCCCCAAACCCCCCCCCCCCCCCCCCCCCCGGACAACCTGGTATCTTTTAACATAACTGAGGACTGCTGGGGACAGCGCTGGATTGTGGTGAGGGTAAGTAGGACAGTGACGTCATAATATCTACCTCATCCAATCAGAGAACGCTTTGCACACATTGAGAAAAGTGTTCTCTAAATGGCACTTGTACCAAGCGGTCAATCCCCTTTGTTTATTAAGCAGTAGGGCAGGGGCCTGTAAGATACGTTCACAGTGGTAATGATGCCTATTACATTGATTCCACAGGTATGGCACATACATGCTTACATTTGGTCCAAATTTAAACAATGTAACTAAGCAAAAATATCCATACCCTAAGTTGTGCTTTAAGTTTTGAATAAAGTGAGAGAAGGGTATACAGTATCTACATTTGTGTAATTGAAAGAGAGATCCCCATTGACAGGGTCACAGGCAAAACATTTTCTAGCAATAAGAAGACTATTTAGACATCTGTCAGGATTTTTTTTTTCTATGGGGACATCATCCGGGCCAGGATCTCCTACTGGGTCTGTGATGCTTTCCCAAAAATGTTCAGGCCCTGCTGCAGCCTCTCACCTTGTCACTCTCTAAAAAGTTACAATGTTGCAGCCTCTCACCTTGTGACTTACTACAAAGTTATAATGTTGCAGCCCTTCGCCTTGTGACTCCCTACAAAGTTACAATGTTGCAGCCTCTCATCTTGTGACTTACTACAAAGTTACAATGTTGCAGCCCCTCACCTTGTGACTCTACGACGTTACAATGTTGCAGCCCCTCACCTTGTGACTCCCTACAAAGTTACAATGTTGCAGCCTCTCACCTTGTGACTCCACAAAGTTACAATGTTGCAGCCTCTCACCTTGTGACTTACTACAAAGGTGAGAGGCTGCAACATTGTAACTTGTAGTAAGTCGCAAGGTGAGAGGCTGCAACATTGTAACTTTGTAGTAAGTCACAAGGTGAGAGGCTGCAACATTGTAACTTTGTAGGGAGTCACAAGGTGAGAGGCTGCAACATTGTAACTTTGTAGCGAGTCACAAGTTGAGAGGCTGCAACATTGAAACTTTGTAGGGAGTCACAAGGTGAGAGGCTGCAACATTGTAACTTTGTAGAGAGTCACAAGGTGAGAGGCTGCAACATTGTAACTTTGTAGAGAGTCACAAGGTGAGAGGCTGCAACATTGTAACTTTGTAGGGAGTCACAAGGTGAGAGGCTGCAACATTGTAACTTTGTAGGGAGTCACAAGATGAGAGGCTGCAACATTGTAACTTTGTAGAGAATCACAAGGTGAGAGGCTGCAACATTGTAACTTGTAGTAAGTCGCAAGGTGAGAGGCTGCAACATTGTAACTTTGTAGTAAGTCACAAGGTGAGAGGCTGCAACATTGTAACTTTGTAGGGAGTCACAAGGTGAGAGGCTGCAACATTGTAACTTTGTAGCGAGTCACAAGTTGAGAGGCTGCAACATTGAAACTTTGTAGGGAGTCACAAGGTGAGAGGCTGCAACATTGTAACTTTGTAGAGAGTCACAAGGTGAGAGGCTGCAACATTGTAACTTTGTAGAGAGTCACAAGGTGAGAGGCTGCAACATTGTAACTTTGTAGGGAGTCACAAGGTGAGAGGCTGCAACATTGTAACTTTGTAGAGAATCACAAGGTGAGAGGCTGCAACATTGTAACTTTTTGGAGTCACAAGGCGAGAGGCTGCAACATTGTAACTTTGTAGAGTCACAAGGTGAGAGGCTGCAACATTGTAACTTTGTAACTGTGACTCTCTACAACGTTACAATGTTGCAGTCTGATCACTGGGGGAGGTGAGACTGAAAAATGCTTCCTATTGCCTGCAGCAGACTGATGACATCATCCCAGCCTAGGCGAAGTCACTGACTAGAGAGGAAGAACGGCTTTTGAATCATCAATAAATGAAAGGTGGAGCCTTGCTGAGAAATGATATGGTTTCTGTAGATAATGACATATCAGGAAGTATTTCATTGAGACTTGTAAATTGATGAAAGGTCCACTTTGAGCCAAAAACGTTGTCATTCATTTTTGTTCCTCTTATTTTTCCTGCCATAAGAGATGATCTGCATCTAATAAAGACTTATGACAACTGTTATGAGAGTGAAGGAATCTGGGCTTGGTACATCCCGATGTAACTGGTATACCACAAATGTGGTTCATATAACGTCCCTCCTCTCTTGGCCTGTAGCTCAGTAATGGTTTAGGCACTAAGGGAAGAACAGCTGCATCTTATCGTCCTAATTAAAAGCTAATAGGTCTTCCCACTTTGTCATTACAGCCTCCGATTGTTTATTTTTCTTCACAGTCATTTATTTTAACAAGTGCAGCACTGAAAGACTCTGGGGGGGGAAGGGGGGGTTCAGGTTTTTCCAGAGCCATCACTCCATTGTGACAACAGGTCCTCCGGGACCCGTTCTCCTGACAATCCTGCCACATATATTATATGAGATATATAGCTATACACTGCTATGCAAATGTTTTAGGCAGGTGTGATGTCAATGCTGTAAACAGAGAATTCTTTCAGAAATAGAAGTGTTAATAGTTTATTTTTTTCAATTAAAATAGAACGTAAAAGAAGAGAAGAGAAATCCAAATCCATTCAATATTTGGGAAGACCCCCCCCCCCCCCTTTGCCTTCTTCTAGGTAGACTTGCACACAGTTGTTGGAACTCGGCAGGTAGGTTGTTCAGTCCGGTGTTATTTCAAGTGTTCCCCTCTGAAGAAAAAGTTGAGAAAGGCTGCTCTGGAGACAGTTTTATTCCAGTAAGGTTAAAAAGGGACATTTAAAAGCATTTCAAATGCATTCTGTGGGTCCAAAAACACCCCCTACATCAGGGCAGGCAACTGGAAACAATGTATAAAGTCTGAACATTGACTGCAATTTGTATCGTATTTTATCCAACGTGATCATCTGCACAAGTCTCATCTGCAGCTGGTTTGGCAACCGAAATGTACTGCCTTCTATTGTGATTGTCCCTCTGACCCTTACTGGGAAAATATTGTGCCTGGACTATTGGACATTGTGGTGGCAATTACATTTGTATCCTTGCTGTCTTGCTCTACAGACCAAGGAAACTATTGAGATCATCTGAGGTTTAGAATCTGCCTGCCCAGTAACCATATCACATGCATATCACATGTATCAGTATCAGTGGTCTCCAAACTGTGCCCCGGGGACCAAATGTGGCCCTTTGCTTGCCTTTATCTGGCCCTTGTGGCAGTATTCCCCCAACTGACTTCAAAGATGGAGCAATAATTTGTGCACTGACACCAACATTGGGGCACTATTCCTCCCACTGACACCAACGATGAGGCACTATAAATCCCACTGACACCAATGATAGGGCACTATTCCTCCCACTGACACCAATGATGGGGCACTATTCCTCCCACTGACGCCAACGATGGGGCACTATTCCTCCCACTGACACCAATGATGGGGCACTATTCCTCCCACTGACACCAATGATGGGGCACTATTCCTCCCACTGACACCAACGATGAGGCACTATAAATCCCACTGACACCAATGATGGGGCACTATTCCTCCCACTGACACCAATGATGGGGCACTATTCCTCCCACTGACTCCAACGATGGGGCACTATTCCTCCCACTGACACCACTGATGGGGCATATTCCTCCCACTGATACCAATGATGGGGCCCTATTCTTTCCACTGACACCAATTATGGGGCGCTATTCCTTCAACTGATACCAATGATGGGGCACTATTCATTCCACTGATACCAATTATGGGGCACTATTCCTTCTACTAATACCAATGATGGGGGCACTATTCTTTCCACTGACACCAATTATGGGGCACTATTCCTTCCACTGATTCCAATGATGGGACACTATTCCTTCCACTGACACCAATGATGAAGCACAATTCCTCCTACTGATACCAACAATAGGGCACTATTCCTTCCATTGACACCAATGATGGGGCACTATTCCTTCTATTGATACCAATGAAGAAGCACTATTGCTCCTACTGACACCAACAATAGGGCACTATTCCTCCCACTGATATCAATTATAGGGCACTATTCCTTCCACTGACACCAATGATGGGGCACTATTCATCCCACTGACACCAATGATGGGGCACTATTCCCCCCGCTGACATCAATGATGGGGCACTATTCCTCCCACTGACACCAATGATGGGGCACTATTCTTCTCACTGACACCAACTAATAATTCCCCTGATACCAAAGACAGGACATTTGTTTAGAAATTTTGGAGACTCCTGATTAATATCATAATAATACAATTGTATAACAACACCGCTAGGAGAACCTCACGGGTCCACTTTGCCAAACAATGGAAACCAAAGCTCTCAGAAGAGATCTACATAAACACGGAGAATATGTACATCTACAAATACCATAATGGAGGCTCCCTTGGAGAAGATGAATCCACAACTCCAGTACTGCAAGGCCAAGGGGCTCACCACTTAGCCACCACTGTACCCTACTGAAATAAAGCTATGCACAAATGTTATTAAATCTCTTCTTTGAAACCAACTAGACCTTGTAAAGCATGAGGCTGCCTAGTTATCGTCCAATTGGGCAGTGGGGTTTTAGCGAATGGTTCCCTATAGTACCAGTCAGCCATCAACCGATCGTCGTAGTCTTTAGACCCTTCTCCCAGCACGTTCCAGAAACAGAGTTACGGAAGCACACCTCTCCTAGGCAGATTGCCTTACTCCCATGAATATTACTTGAAATACTTAGCCGTTGGCCAGTGGCCTGCTTTCCCCATTCTTTTCAAATCTTTCAGTAAAATGTTTTGTGGCGGCGCGGAAAACAGATGGCGCTGTCTGAGTCCCGCTCGCCTTGTAACAAGTGCAAGAACTAATAGACCATTAATCTGTCCCGTTTCCTTTTGATGTGCAGGAAAGGTAATATTTTATCAGCCGCGGTAAAGAGGAAGATATCAAGGCAAAAGGCTCTTCGCCTTTTAAGAGCGACACTTTCCTCTCTGCGATCAGTCCACTGAAAGCAACCTCAAATTTCATCCCCCTCTGATTGTGGTTTCAATAGCTTCACTAAGTGGCTGAGATAATGAGCCAGGGCCCATATTACCCCTTCGTATAACACATGAGGCATTGTTCTTGTGTCTTACAAGCCCTCTTTGAAGATTCAAATCATTTGTTATTTTATGTTCTGTGATTGATACATATATATATATTTATACAGTGCATCCAAAAAGTATTCAAAACGCTCCACTTTTTCCACATTTTGTTATGTTACAGCCTTATTTCAAAATGGATTCAATTCATTATTTTCCTGAAAGTTCTACAAACAATCCCCCATAATGACAATGTGAAAGAAGTTTGTTTGAAATCTTTACAAATGTATTGAAAATAAAATATGAAAAAAAAAACATGTACATAAGTATCACAGGCTCCTCCCATGTATATAAGTATCACAGGCCCCTCCCATGTACATAAGTATCACAGGCTCCTCCTATGTATATAAGTAGTGATGGACGAACTTCCGACGGGACGTTTCGCGAACGCGAAACGCGAACGGGCACAAACGTTCGCGAAAACGACCGTTCGCCGCGGGCTCCATTGACTTCAATGGGAGGCGAATTTCGCAAACCTTTAGGTCGAATTTGCGGCCACGGGGTAATTATTAGGGGGTAGCACGTAGTCCCACCACCTGGACAATAGCATAATACATGTATGAGGTGAATTTGGGATCGATAACTACAAGCATTTTTTTTTTATTTGGGAAATTGTTCTGACAATTCAGGACTATGGAGCTAATGAAGGCAATGGAGGAGAGGGAAGGTCAGGGACCAGGGTAGGCAAACAAGAGGGTGCAGGAGATACAGAGCACTGACAGCAGCACCGTAATACAGAGCACTGACATCAGCACCGTGACATACAGCGCTGACAGCAGCTCCGTGACATACAGCGCTGACAGCAGCTCCGTGACATACAGCGCTGACAGCAGCTCCGTGACATACAGCGCTGACAGCAGCTCCGTGACATACAGCGCTGACAGCAGCTCCGTGACATACAGCGCTGACAGCAGCACCGTGACATACAGCGCTGACAGCAGCTCCGTGACATACAGCGCTGACAGCAGCTCCGTGACATACAGCGCTGACAGCAGCTCCGTGACATACAGCGCTGACAGCAGCACCGTGACATACAGCGCTGACAGCAGCTCCGTGACATACAGCGCTGACAGCAGCTCCGTGACATACAGCGCTGACAGCAGCTCCGTGACATACAGCGCTGACAGCAGCTCCGTGACATACAGCGCTGACAGCAGCTCCGTGACATACAGCGCTGACAGCAGCACCGTGACATACAGCGCTGACAGCAGCTCCGTGACATACAGCGCTGACAGCAGCTCCGTGACATACAGCGCTGACAGCAGCTCCGTGACATACAGCGCTGACAGCAGCTCCGTGACATACAGCGCTGACAGCAGCTCCGTGACATACAGCGCTGACAGCAGCTCCGTGACATACAGCGCTGACAGCAGCTCCGTGACATACAGCGCTGACAGCAGCTCCGTGACATACAGCGCTGACAGCAGCTCCGTGACATACAGCGCTGACAGCAGCTCCGTGACATACAGCGCTGACAGCAGCTCCGTGACATACAGCGCTGACAGCAGCACCGTAAGCAGCCCCAGGAGGAAGTCAGCACAGCACAGGGATGGTGTGATCCCCTCATAATAAGAACCCCCAGGAGGAAGTCAGCACAGCACAGGGATGGTGGGAGCCCCTCATAATAAGAACACCCAGGAGGAAGTCAGCACAGCACAGGGATGGTGGGAACCCCTCATAATAAGCAGCCCCAGTAGAAATATGACACCGCTCAACCTCTTCAAAGAGGAGGGTAGGGGCATATAGTACGGTGTGCTTTTTTGGGTCAGGGAAGTGAGCCAAATGAATTAAGAAGGTCTGTGTGCTTGATTCCAAAAATTGTTTATAGACATATACATGGTCTACTGATCACATGTGTTGAATTCCTCCGAGATCCATGCCTCATTCATTTTTAGAAATGTGAGGTAGTTAACACTGTGGTGAGCTAGGCGAGTACGCTTATCGGTCACAATCCCCCCTGCTGCGCTGAACGTCCTTTCGGACAGGACACTGGATGAGGGGCAAGCCAACAGTTCGATTGCAAATTGGGCAAGCTCTGGCCAGAGGTCAAGCCTGCCCACCCAGTAGTCTAGGGGTTCATCACTCCTCAGAGCGTCCACATCGGCCGTTAACCCAATGTAGTCGGACACCTGACGGTCTAGGCGTTCCCTGATGCTGGATCCGGATGACACCTGTCGATGGGTCGGCTGAAAGAATGACCTCATATCCGAAGTCACCAACACATCTTCAAACCGGCCTCTTCTTGCAGGCGCTGTTGGATTGGTACCCGCAAATCCTTCTCTGGGAGTGGGAATTGCTCCTCTGCCAGCGCACGCAAAAGCAGAATGCAGCATTTCTCGAAGCAAGGCCTGGAAGTGCTGCATTCTGACAGCCCTCTGCGACGGCGGTAACATTTCCGCCATTTTGTGTTTGTACCGGGGGTCTAAGTACGTTGCCACCCAGTACTGGTCCTTGACCCTCATGCTTTTTATACGGGGGTCCCTATTAAAACACTGGAGCATGAAGGCCCCCATTTGCACTAAAGTGGAAGCGGTGTGGTGGCCTGGCTCCTGCTCATCATCCAGGATAATGTCGTCCTCTTCATTCTCCTCTCCCCATCCTCGCACAACAGGGATCCCAGAAAGGTTTAAAGCATGCTCTTCTTGCTCCTGCTCATCCGCCCCGGCACCATCCTCCTCTGACTCCTCATCAGACTCCTGTTGTTGACTTGTCTCAGATAGAGTAGCCCCCCCTGGGAATTCATCCAGCATTGCGACTTCCTCATCTTCCCGCTCCTGCTCCTCCACAGCCTGATCAATGACACGACGCAATGCACGCTCCAGAAAGAAGGCATAAGGTACCATGTCACTGATGGCGCCATGGCTGCGACTGACCAGTTTGGTGATCTCCTCAAATGGCCGCAGAAGTCTGCATGTGTCGCGCATGAGCAGCCACTGGCGCGGTGAAAAAAAACCCAGCTCCCCAGAACCGTTTCTTTCGCAGAGTTCATACAGGTAGACGTTAACTGCACGTTTCTGCTGGAGCAGCCTATCAAGCATATAGAAGGTTGAGTTCCATCGCGTCGGGCAATCGCAAATAAGACGTCTGACCGGCAGATGGTGTCGCCGCTGAATGTCAGCAAGGCGAGCCATGGCCGTGTAAGATCTTCTGAAATGGGCCGAGATTTTCCTTGCCTGCCGCAAGATGTCCTGGACCCCAGGGTATTTGACAAGGAATCGCTGCACGACCAAGTTTAAGACGTGTGCCATGCACGGCACGTGCGTGATTTTGCCCTGTTTCAATGCGCTAAGCAGATTGGCACCGTTGTCACACACCACTTTACCAACTGTCAAATTGAGCGGTGTTAGCCACTCATCTGCCTGTGAACGCAAAGCTGAAAGGAGTGCCGGGCCAGTGTGGCTCTTTGCTTCCAGGCACAACAGACGCAGCACGGCATGGCAACGTCTCACCTGGCATGTGGAATAGGTTCTGGGGAGCTTGGGCGGTGCAGTGGAAGAGACGCTAGCAGCGGAAAAGGAGGAGGCAGCTGAGGAGGAGAGGGAGGAGGATGGAGTAGGAGGAGGAGAAGAAGAGTCAGGCCTGCATGCAATCCGTGGCGGTAAAACCAAATCTACACGGGTGCCACGGGTTACATGCTTGACGGCCGTCAGAAGGTTCACCCAGTGGGCAGTAAAACTGATATACCTTCCCTGCCCGTGTTTGCTAGACCACGTGTCTGTGGTCAGATGTATCTTGGCACCGACACTGTGTGCCAGAGATACATTCACTTGCCGCTGAACATGGCCATATAGCTCTGGGATGCCCTTCTCTGAGAAATACTTCCTTCCTGGGACCTTCCATTGTGGTGTTCCAATGGCCACAAATTTGCGAAAGGCCTCCGAGTCCACCAGTTTATATGGCAGTAGTTGGCGGGCTATGAGTTCTGACAAGCCAGCCGCCAACCGTTGGGCAAGAGGGTTATCCGGCGTCATCATTTTTTTACGCTCAAACATTAGGCCCATGGAAGCCTGCCTTTTTGCAGAAAAATGTGAGCTTGGCGTGATGGAAGGTGGAGTGGAGGACAATTGTGAGGAGAGAGGAGAAGGAGAAGTAGAAGACGAGGCTGGACGGTGAGAGCCTGCAGTGTGGCTTTGTGTGTTCCGTTGCTCCCACTGGGCTCGGTGATGGCTGCTCATGTGCCTTCTTAAGGCGGTCGTCCCTAGGTGAGTATTGGGCTTACCGCGACTAACGCGTTGACTGCAAAGATTGCAGATGGCAACGCTATTGTCAGCAGCGGACACGTTAAAAAAAGCCCACACTGCGGAGCCATGTGCCGGTGTCCTGGGAGCGCCAGATGTGACCGTACATGGTCGATGACTCGCTCCTGATACATTTGCAGTCTGCTTTGTCCCTGCTGTGCAATGTAAGTCATTGCTGCTTCTCCTCCCTATCTGCTGGTCCATATCTCCCTCTGAACTCCCCTCCTCTTCCTCTCTTGTGGGCACCCACGTGACATCACTAGACACGTCATCATCAACGTCACCTTCCCCACCGCTATAAGTAGAGTAGGCAGCAACACCGGGGACCAACCTCCTCCTTGGGCTGATCTGGGTACTGGCGTCAGACTGCTGAGTAGCGCTTGTTGCTACCTCCTCTTCCTGATCCAATACCAAGAGTGGCTGCGCATCAGAAATGTCCTCTTGATATGGATCGGAAAATAATTCCAGTGACTCAAGCGGAAGGTATGTGGTGGTGGTGGTGGTGGTCGTGTTGTTGGTGGTAGTGTCTTTGGGGGTGCACATAGCAGAGAGTGAAGAAGAGGGTGCAGATCGAGAGGATGAGGAGGGTGCAGAAGAGTAAGGCTGAGCGAGCCACTCAACCAAGTCTGGTGCATCCTTTAAAGTAATTGAACGCACCTTCTGCAACTTCCCACTTTGGCTCAAGCCTGTTGCTCCTGCCCTACCCCTACCACCCCTGCGGAAGGGCCTGCCTCTTCCTCTGCCTGTCATTTTTTAAATGACCCTGTGACAAAACTCTTAGTCCCTATACCGATGAAGGACTGCTGCAGTATAGGGCAGCGGTCAGCAGTGGTGCACGTCAACCCTATCTATTGTGGACCGATAGCGGTCCTTACAGAACAGCAGACTGTACCGCACTCAAGCCTATGTACCGTAGCACCCTATACCAAGTTACCAGTCCTTATAAGAACTTTTGTGGAACAAGCAGGTTGTGTGTTAGTGATTAGCAGACTGTACGTCAGTCCCTATACCGCTGAAGGACTGCTGCAGTATAGGTGAGCGGTCAGCAGTGGTGCACGTCAACCCTATCTATTGTGGACCTATAGCGGTCCTTACAGAACAGCAGACTGTACCGCACTCAAGCCTATGTACCGTAGCACCCTATACCAAGTTACCAGTCCTTATAAGAACTTTTGTGGAACAAGCAGGTTGTGTGTTAGTGATTAGCAGACTGTACGTCAGTCCCTATACCGCTGAAGGACTGCTGCAGTATAGGTGAGCGGTCAGCAGTGGTGCACGTCAACCCTATCTATTGTGGACCTATAGCGGTCCTTACAGAACAGCAGACTGTACCGCACTCAAGCCTATGTACCGTAGCACCCTATACCAAGTTACCAGTCCTTATAAGAACTTTTGTGGACCAAGCAGGTTGTGTATTAGTGTTTAGCAGACTGTACGTCAGTCCCTATACCGCTGAAGGACTGCTGCAGTATAGGGCAGCGGTCAGCAGTGGTGCACGTCAACCCTATCTATTGTGGACCGATAGCGGTCCTTACAGAACAGCAGACTGTACCGCACTCAAGCCTATGTACCGTAGCACCCTATACCAAGTTACCAGTCCTTATAAGAACTTTTGTGGAACAAGCAGGTTGTGTGTTAGTGATTAGCAGACTGTACGTCAGTCCCTATACCGATGAAGGACTGCTGCAGTATAGGGCAGCGGTCAGCAGTAGTGCACGGCAACCCTATGTATTGTGGACCGATAGCGGTCCTTACAGAACAGCAGACTGTAACGCACTCAGGCCTATGTACCGTAGCACCCTATACCAAGTTACCAGTCCTTATAAGAACTTTTGTGGACCAAGCAGGTTGTGTGTTAGTGATTAGCAGACTGTACGTCAGTCCCTATACCAATGAAGGACTGCTGCAGTATAGGGCAGCGGTCAGCAGTAGTGCACGGCAACCCTATGTATTGTGGACCGATAGCGGTCCTTACAGAACAGCAGACTGTACTGCACTCAGGCCTATGTACCGTAGCACCCTATACCAAGTTACCAGTCCTTATAAAAACTTTTGTGGACCAAGCAGGTTGTGTGTTAGTGTTTAGCAGACTGTGCGTCAGTCCCTATACCGCTGAAGGACTGCTGCAGTATAGGGCAGCGGTCAGCAGTAGTGCACGGCAACCCTATGTATTGTGGACCGATAGCGGTCCTTACAGAACAGCAGACTGTAACGCACTCAGGCCTATGTACCGTAGCACCCTATACCAAGTTACCAGTCCTTATAAGAACTTTTGTGGACCAAGCAGGTTGTGTGTTAGTGATTAGCAGACTGTACGTCAGTCCCTATACCAATGAAGGACTGCTGCAGTATAGGGCAGCGGTCAGCAGTAGTGCACGGCAACCCTATGTATTGTGGACCGATAGCGGTCCTTACAGAACAGCAGACTGTAACGCACTCAGGCCTATGTACCGTAGCACCCTATACCAAGTTACCAGTCCTTATAAGAACTTTTGTGGACCAAGCAGGTTGTGTGTTAGTGATTAGCAGACTGTACGTCAGTCCCTATACCAATGAAGGACTGCTGCAGTATAGGGCAGCGGTCAGCAGTAGTGCACGGCAACCCTATGTATTGTGGACCGATAGCGGTCCTTACAGAACAGCAGACTGTAACGCACTCAGGCCTATGTACCGTAGCACCCTATACCAAGTTACCAGTCCTTATAAGAACTTTTGTGGACCAAGCAGGTTGTGTGTTAGTGATTAGCAGACTGTACGTCAGTCCCTATACCAATGAAGGACTGCTGCAGTATAGGGCAGCGGTCAGCAGTAGTGCACGGCAACCCTATGTATTGTGGACCGATAGCGGTCCTTACAGAACAGCAGACTGTACTGCACTCAGGCCTATGTACCGTAGCACCCTATACCAAGTTACCAGTCCTTATAAAAACTTTTGTGGACCAAGCAGGTTGTGTGTTAGTGTTTAGCAGACTGTGCGTCAGTCCCTATACCGCTGAAGGACTGCTGCAGTATAGGGCAGCGGTCAGCAGTAGTGCACGGCAACCCTATGTATTGTGGACCGATAGCGGTCCTTACAGAACAGCAGACTGTAACGCACTCAGGCCTATGTACCGTAGCACCCTATACCAAGTTACCAGTCCTTATAAGAACTTTTGTGGACCAAGCAGGTTGTGTGTTAGTGATTAGCAGACTGTACGTCAGTCCCTATACCAATGAAGGACTGCTGCAGTATAGGGCAGCGGTCAGCAGTAGTGCACGGCAACCCTATGTATTGTGGACCGATAGCGGTCCTTACAGAACAGCAGACTGTACTGCACTCAGGCCTATGTACCGTAGCACCCTATACCAAGTTACCAGTCCTTATAAGAACTTTTGTGGACCAAGCAGGTTGTGTGTTAGTGATTAGCAGACTGTACGTCAGTCCCTATACCAATGAAGGACTGCTGCAGTATAGGACAGCGGTCAGCAGTAGTGCACGGCAACCCTATGTATTGTGGACCGATAGCGGTCCTTACAGAACAGCAGACTGTACTGCACTCAGGCCTATGTACCGTAGCACCCTATACCAAGTTACCAGTCCTTATAAGAACTTTTGTGGACCAAGCAGGTTGTGTATTAGTGTTTAGCAGACTGTGCGTCAGTCCCTATACCGCTGAAGGACTGCTGCAGTATAGGGCAGCGGTCAGCAGTAGTGCACGGCAACCCTATGTATTGTGGACCGATAGCGGTCCTTACAGAACAGCAGACTGTACCGCACCCAAGCCTATGTACCGTAGCACCCTAGACAGACCAAGTTACCAGTCCTGATAAAGAGCTTTGTGGAACAAGTGAGTTGTGAATGATTAGCAGACTGCAGCAGAAGGGCAGCAGTCAAGTATAATATTCTTTCTATATTTGGAAGAAAGAATATTATACGTGTACAAGCCTATTACCGTACCACTGATACCAGTCCTGAAAAGAACCTTTGTGGAACTAATAGTAACAGCAAGTCTTTAAAATTATCCTCACTGCCTGACACACTGCTTCCTGCCTGTCCCTATACAAATTGGCAAAAAAGAGTAGGCTGGAACGATTAGCTGGAACAGCTCTTTTGTGGACCTGATAGTAACAGCTAATGATGATGATGATGATGATGATGAAGAAAGACTAATCTGGCTGAGCTGTCCCTAAAATAGCAGCATACAGCGCTCTGTCCCTTTATCTAAACTGACAAAAGAAACTCAGGCTGCTGACCTAACACCTATACCAGTCCTGAAAAGAACTTTTGTGTACCAAATAGCTAGCGTTTTCTCTGTCCCTACTCCACACAGGATCCTTTCCCTACAGTGACAGAAGAAAGAATGTAAAATGGCCACCGGATCGGGTGTATTTATAGGTTAGGGGGAATGTCCAAGTGTCCATGAGCTGTCATGTCTCAATTGGTTGTCCTGTAACACATGATAAACGTGTCACGAAAGGTTAAAGTTCTTGTATACATTAAACACGTGGCGAACGACGGAAAAAGGCGTTCGAACCCGCGGACGGCGAAAGTCGGAAATTCGCCGCGAAACGACCGCCGGGCGAACCGTTCGGCCATCACTATATATAAGTATCACAGACTCCTCCCATGTACATAAGTATCACAGGTTCCTCCCATGTAAATAAGTATCACAGGCTCCTCCCATGTGCATAAGTATCACAGGCTCCTCCCATGTACATAAGTATCACAGGCTCCTCCTATGTATATAAGTATCACAGACTCCTCCCATGTACATAAGTATCACAGGTTCCTCCCATGTAAATAAGTATCACAGGCTCCTCCCATGTGCATAAGTATCACAGGCTCCTCCCACATACATAAGTATCACAGGCTCCTCCCACGTACATAAGTATCACAGGCTCCTCCCATGTACATAAGTATCACAGATTCCTCCCATGTACATAAGTATCACAGGCTCCTCCCACGTACATAAGTATCACAGGCTCCTCCCATGTACATAAGTATCACAGATTCCTCCCACGTACATAAGTATCACAGGCTCCTCCCACGTACATAAGTATCACAGGCTCCTCCCATGTACATAAGTATTACAGGTGCCTCCCACGTACATAAGTATCACAGGCTCCTCCCACATACATAAGTATCACAGGCTCCTCCCACGTACATAAGTATCACAGGCTCCTCCCATGTACATAAGTATCACAGATTCCTCCCATGTACATAAGTATCACAGACTCCTCCCATGTACATAAGTATCACAGGCTCCTCCTGTGTACATAAGTATCACAGGCTCCTCCCATGTACATAAGTATCACAGATTCCTCCCATGTACATAAGTATCACAGACTCCTCCCATGTACATAAGTATCACAGGCTCATCCCATGTACATAAGTATCACAGGCTCCTCCCATGTACATAAGTATCACAGGCTCCTCCCATGTACATAAGTATCACAGATTCCTCCCATGTACATAAGTATCACAGGCTCCTCCCATGTACATAAGTATCACAGACTCCTCCCATGTACATAAGTATCACAGGCTCCTCCCGTGTACATAAGTATCACAGGCTCCTCCCATGTGCATAAGTATCACAGGCTCCTCCCATGTACATATGTATCACAGGCTCTTCCCATGTGCATAAGTATCACAGGCTCTTCCCATGTACATAAGTATCACAGGCTCCTCCCATGTACATATGTATCACAGGCTCTTCCCATGTGCATAAGTATCACAGGCTCTTCCCATGTACATAAGTATCACAGGCTCCTCCAATGTACATAAGTATCACAGGCCCCTCCCATGTACATAAGTATCACAGACTCCTCCCATGTACATAAGTATCACAGGCTCCTCCCATGTACATAAGTATCACAGGCTCCTCCCATGTACATAAGAATCACAGGCTCCTCCCATGTACATAAGTATCTCAGGCTCCTCCCATGTACATAAGTATCACAGGCTCCTCCCATGTACATAAGTATCACAGGCTCCTCCCATGTACATACGTATCACAGGCTCCTCCCATGTACATAAGTATCACAGGCCCCTCCCATGTACATAAGTATCAGACTCCTCCCATGTACATAAGTATCACAGGCTCCTCCCATGTACATAAGAATCACAGGCTCCTCCCATGTACATAAGTATCACAGGCCCCTCCCATGTACATAAGTATCAGACTCCTCCCATGTACATAAGTATCACAGGCCCCTCCCATGTACATAAGTATCAGACTCCTCCCATGTACATAAGTATCACAGGCCCCTCCCATGTACATAAGTATCAGACTCCTCCCATGTACATAAGTATCACAGACTCCTCCCATGTACATAAGAATCACAGACTCCTCCCATGTACATAAGTATCACAGGCTCCTCCCATGTACATAAGAATCACAGACTCCTCCCATGTACATAAGTATCACAGGCTCCTCCCATGTACATAAGAATCACAGACTCCTCCCATGTACATAAGTATCACAGACTCCTCCCATGTACACAAGAATCACAACCTTTTCCATGACACCCAGAATTGAGCTCAGGTGCCTCCTGTTTCCACTCATGATTCTTGAGATGTTTCTACAAGTTGATTGGAGGTCATCTGTGATAAATTCAGTTGATTGGACATGATTTGGAAAGGCACATACCTGTCTATAGAAGATCCCACAGGTAACAGTGCATGTCAGAGCACAAACCAAGCCATGAAGTACAAGGAATTGTCTGTAGACCTCCAAGACAGGACTGTATGGAGGCACAGATCTTGGGAAGGGCACAGAAACATTTCTGCAGCATTGAAGGTCCCAATGAGCACAGTGGTCTCCATCATCCGTAAATGGAAGACGTTTGGAGCCACCAGGACTCTTCCTAGAGAGGGCCGCCTGGCCAAACTGAGCTAAACCTATTGATCATCTGTGGGGCATCCTCAAATGGAAGGTGGAGGAGCACAAGGTCTCCAATGCCACGTACACACGATCAGACTATATGGAGGACTCTGGTCCGCCGCACAATCCAGCCGTCTGTGTGCTAGTACGCTGGACTTTTGAAATGAACGGACTTGCTCACACGGAGAAAAGTCCATTAATTTTTAACGTGACTCCAGGTAGACGGGACTAGCGCAGGAAGTCAATTTTGCCGCCTCCATCGGCGAGATTGACACCTCGCTGGCCTCTTCACCTGGTATGGACTTAAAGGAGAAGCCCTACGCTGAAAAAACGGCGTGGGGGTCCACCCCAGGGTCCATATCAGACCCTTATCCGAGCACACAGCCCAGCCAGTCAGGAAAGGGGGTGGGGATGAGCGAGCGCCCCCCCTCCTGAGCTGTACCAGGCCGCGTGCCCTCAACATGGTGGGGTGCTTTGGTGAAGGGGGGCCCTGGGTCAGAAGAAGCTTCGGAAAATCTCCGAAGCTGAATGGCGCCTGCGCCGTGAGTGGAGGTGGTAGCCCCACCATCCAAGCGGACATAGGGTTGTGAAAATCAGCTTCGGAGATTTTCCGAAGCTTCTTCTGCCCCAGGGCCCCCCTTCCCCAAAGCACCCCACGATGTTGAGGGCACACGGCCTGGTACGGCTCAGGAGGGGGGGCGCTCGCTCAACCCCACCCCCTTTCCTGACTGGCTGGGCTGTGTGCTCGGATAAGGGTCTGATATGGACCCTGGGGGGGACCCCCACACCGTTTTTTCAGCGTAGGGCTTCTCCTCGCAGGTGAAGAGGCCAGCGAGGTGTCAATCTCGCCGATGGAGGCGGCAAAATTCTCATGTGGGGACAGGGACCCCTTCTCACCTGGGGGCAGTAACTTCATCTGCCCTGGAGAAAGGGACCTCATCTCTTCTGGGGACGGGGACCCCATGCTGCCTAGGGACAGTCCCCCAATGGGGCACCTAAAAAAAAAATTATAATAAAAAAAAACACTGATACCAGTGGTGGAACTACAGGGCTCACAAAGGTCATACCTGTGACCACACCCTGGAGTTCCACCACCGGACTTGGAGGGAAGGGCCCTGGCAGGGTTCAGGGGGGCCTTTCATCGGGCCCTGAAGGTTCTAGTTACGCTACTGCTGAAAACATGACCTGTTGAGGACTGGAGTTGAGAAACACTGATCTAGCCAGGAGGGTTGGCTGGGGCGGCATTTACTGGAATGGATCCCCTGTAATTCCCCCCCTGTGGCAGCTAAAGATCAAGGGAGGGAAAGGAGAAGATGCTGGCTTTCAGCACAAAACATTTTCATGCTTGTCCCATTGGATAATATTGGATGAACTGCTGTGATCGGCTCTCGAAAGCTGTGCACTAATGATCAGATTATCATGAATGAATGAAGACATGATTTGTATAGCGCTGCAAATGCAAACTGAATCGCCTCAAGGCGCTTGGTCTGTCCTGTGCTGTGCTGCTTCTTAGAAGTGGTGGGTTTGAGTTTTTTTTCTGAAGGCCCGATGGTTTTCTTCCATGCAGATTTTGGTGGGTAGAGCGTTCCATAGCCGTGGTCCTTGGACTGCGAATCTTCGTTCTCCATTAGATTTGTAGCGGGACTTGGGGATGAGGAGGCGGTTTTGGTTTGTTGATCGGAGGCTGCGATTGGGTATGTAGTGTTTTATTTTCTCACATAGGTATTGAGGAGCGTTTCCTTGTACATTTGTGGATGAGGCAGAGGGTCTTCATTGTGATCCTATCCTTTACCGTTAGCCAATGTAGGGTCCTTAGGGATAGGGAGATGGATCCCCAGGGTTTCTTTCCCGTGACTAGTCTTGCTGCTGTATTTTGGACGACTTGTAGGCGTGCAATCTGGTATTTAGGTAGTCCTATGTAGAGGGAATTTGCATAGTCGAGTCGCGAATTGATGATTGTTCCAACTACTACCGCTTTCTCCTTTTCTGGAATGAAGGGTATGAGTCTGCGTAGCAGGTGGAGAAGATGGTGGGACCCGCTGACTACTGATCCTATTTGTGCATCCATAGTCATCTCTGCGTCAAAGATGACTCCAAGACTTTTGGCTTTGGTGCTTGGGAGGATGGTCCATCCAAGGATGGTGGGTGGTGTCCATGGGGTCTTAGTTTTTTTATTTCAGTTTGCGTTGAAGAGCAGAAGCTCTGTTTTCAATCCATTGAGTTTGAGGGAGCTAGTGGTCTTCCAGTCATCTATCAATGTGAGGCATTTTTCTAGTTTCTGGTACTGGTCTTTTTGTCCGGTGATGCGGAAGTAAAGTTGAGTGTCGTCAGCGTATGAATGGAAGCATAGATCCGATTTGCTGATGATTTAATCATACAATCACTTTGAAAGAGGTATTTTTTGTATGATTTTCTGATTGTGTGTACGGGCCATAGGGCCCAATGCAGGCTGTGCTTGAGCAGGGGCGTGTTCAATAGGCAGGCTTTGATTGTGAGGAGCAGTGTGTCAGAAGCAGGCTGTGATTGGTTGAGGAGCATGGTTGCTGAACAAACTACCCAATACAGGCATGTTGCGTTTGCACAGTGTCCTGTGCCTCTGAATGGCCAGCCAATGGATGAAAACTGACCACCTAACACAGATCAGCTTCTGTACTTTGTGTGGTCAGTTTAGAAGACGTGACTGGCAGGATCCAGCAGGTACTTCAGATGGGAGAAGTCCATGAAAATGATAGTAACTATGATTTATAAATTACACATAGATTAACACACATAGGAAAAAAATAAATGTTTAGGGTAACATACACTTTAGTGCTGGGGTCTCCAAACTTTCTGAACAAAGGGCCAGTTTACTGACCTTCAGACTTTAGGGGGGGCCAGATCATGGCCAGTGGGAGTAGAAAATGTCTTGGCAGCAGTGGGAGTAAACAATGTACAATTGAATGTGTGTGTGATCTATAGCATTCGTCCCAGCACAAGTGTGATGGACAATCGTCCCAGCTCAATCCAAGCAATTAATAATAATATACAGACTACTGTGACATCATTGTGGGGCCTTGGCCCTGATAAGCTTACATTTGCTCAGGTGGTACGCTGTGTTCCAGGTAACTTCACTTCCAAGTAAGTTTACACCCTACAAGCTACCACTTTAAGCACCCCAGGATCTGGTCTTTGGTCTCTGGGTTCTGCTGGGGGTCCTAGACGAAACGCAGTCATTCTTATATGGTGCAATCCCTCCGGTACGGCGTGCGGTGGTGGACATGATTTTGGGTCAAACGACCTCTATGCCCTAATACATGTAGCTGGGTCACGGGAATATACTATTAGCGTCACCAGGCCAGAGGGTCTTGACCTCTTCTGGGGGCGATATGAGCCTTGGTGCAGGTCAAGACCCGAATGGGAAGGTCTGGCCCCAGTTTCAGTTTCACAAAGGTCAACAGTGAAAAAGATCACAATTATTCTCACTAATTAGAGCGCCCCTACTCGGGATCTAGAGGTCTGGTTAAAGAATTATGGTGAGGTTTTGACTAAGCCCAATAAAATCATTGACAAACGTAACATCTGGACTGGGGGTTGGTCGGTGACAGTCAGGTTGGCCAGGGATGGGAATGTTGACTATTTTCTACCCTGGTCAGCCGAAGCTGTGTCACCGCTGTGGAGAAAAGGGGCATTTGAGCTCCTCCTGTTCAGCCTTGATATGTTCAGTGTGTCGGGGTCAGGGTCATATGGCCAAGGACTGCACCCAGATGATCAGGTGCAACCTGTGCCTGCGCTTTGGCCACCCCTATAGCAGATGTCCTGAAGCCTGGCACAATATGGAGAAGGAGGTAATAGATGACTTGTCTAGGCTGGACAGGTTGGAGGCCCGTGGTGTACCATCCTCCTCTGCTGTGACCGACTCCCCTGGTCCTGTTCAGGATCCCTCTTCAGTTCCTATAGCCACCCCTCCTGTGTCTGTAAGTATTCCTTCTGTATCTGTCTCTGTGTCCCCCCAGCCTACTGTACCCTCTCCTCTTGTGTCAGAACCTTCCAAGTCTGTGCCCCCCGAGTCACCCCCCAGGAGTCTACCTGTCCTAAGTCTGACTTAAAGAAAGCCCCCCCAGGAGTAGTAGAGAGTAAGGAGTTCTGCTTCTTCCTCTGTAAAGAAGTAAAAAAAAAGCAAGGGATGAGGGCATCTCTGAAGCTGCTGGGTGGTTTTGTTGTTTGGTTCAAAGTCTTGTATAAGGGGGTAGAAAGCTTTCGTCTTGTTAATGGTTGGGTTGGGCAGTCCTTTGAGGTTGGCTCTGGAGTGCATCAGGGTTGTCCCCTGAGTCCCCTGCTCTATGTGTTTGCAATCGACCCATTCATCAGGAGGCTAGAGAGCGGCATGTTGTGTGGGGTACCAGTGAGCCACCATTGAGGGTTGTTGCTTATGGGGACGATGTGTCTGCAATTGTCACTGGGGCAGATGAAGCAGAGGAGGTGGTATCTCTGACATCACGGTATTCTGAAGCATCAGGCTCCAAGATCAATCAGTAAAAGAGTGAAGTTTTTTGGATGGGAAAGGAAGGTGAGGGGTTTGATCTCCCGGACACCTTTCCAGTGCCCCGGGAAAAAATTAAAGATACTAGGCATTGAATTCAGACCTCAAAAAGTGGGAGGGCAGACTGTAAATTGACAATACTAAGGTGGTCAGCTGGAAGAGATGGAAGTTATCTCTGAGGGAAAGGGTTGATCTGATTACGACTTACCTGATTCCGATCTTCTTTTATGTCAGCTTTGTCTGCATCTTGCCAGTGTCTCTCTATGCTAGGGTCAGTAGTGTGTTCTTCCAGATGCTGTGGGGGAACAGACTGAATCCCATCAAGAGAAATGTCACCTACTTATCCAGGAGGGAGGGTGGCTTAGGTATGTTCAACCCACTTCTTTTCTTTTCGCTGCTTTTTCTCAAGTTTAACATTGGTAATATGCTTGCAGTGGAACCTCCTGGATGGGTAGGCATATTTATATCTTGGTTTAGGCCTTTTCTATGACTTTGGGAAGAAGGTGGCCAAGTGAAGAATCTCAGGGGTCATCCTGGTCAGCTACCAGCCTATGTCGCTCTGTGCCTGAAGTTACTACGGCAGTGGCGACTGTTGGCTGAAGATCTCAGATCGGTTCAGAGGAAAGTCCTCATGAGTCGAGTCTTGAGTGAAGTCTTTCATGACCCACTGGCCTTAAAAGGGGTTGTAAAGGTTTGTTTTTTATTTTCTACATAGGTTCCTCTAAGCTAGTGCATTGTTGGTTCACTTACCTTTTCCTTCAATTTCCCTTCTAAGTGTTTTTTTTCTTTGTCTGAATATCTCACTTCCTGTTTCTCCTCAGTAAACTTCTCACCATCATCCGAGCTGGTGGTTAGTCAGCCAGAACAGCTTACTGAGGAGGAACAGGAAGTGAGAAATTCAGACAAAGAAAACAAAGAAAAAAAAACATTTATAAGGGAAATCGAAGGAAAAGGTAAGTGAACCAACAATGCACTAGCTTAAAGGAACCTATTTAGAAAATAAAAAACGAACCTTTACAACCCCTTTAAGGAATTGCCCAGGCCCAGTTTTGAGGGCAAGGTTAAGACTGATTAATTTGGATAGAGTCCCCCTTAAATTTAGGGATCTGGCCTGGTTGTGCTTCCATGGGAGGCTCTATGTTTGGGGGAATTTGAAATTCCGCAGTGGGGTGGATCGTAGCTGTCCACGGGAGGAGTGTGCAGGTGAGGAGGACACTATGGACCATTTTCTGCTTCATTGCCCTTTTAACATAGAGGTGTACAAACAGGTGGGGTGGGCCCTTGTGTTCCTTTCAGTGTCAGTGAAAGGAATAGTGCCCCATCATTGGTATCTGTGGAAGGAATAGTGACCTATCTTTGGTATCATTGGGAAGAATAGTACCCCATCATTGGTATCTGTGGGAGGAATAGTGCCCCAAGGGCCGGATAAAAACAAGCAAAGGGCCACATTCGGCCCCAGTTTGGAGACTAGTGCTTTAGTGAAACAGGTGTTAGCATGCAAAAAGCCAATGACAACATGCATGTGGTAGATAAATAAACCAGCAGCCTCTATTGTTTCCTATTACCTACAGAATTACCTGCCGAGTTGAGTAGGAAATTTCACAGATAATTCCATACTCTTGTCACAGTCTTGGACGACACGTAAATACCCAATAAAATACTGACAAAATGTAGAGAGCGGGTCATGATCTGCCTAATGCACACCTCACAGTGGCTATAAAATAGCTGTAAGGCAGGCCATGGGGAGCCATTGATAAACCTTTATACAACAGGCAGGCTTGGTTGTCTTGGTGTTTTGGGCCCCCAACCCCCCTGCATGAGCTGTCATGACTGGCAGTTACACCTTCAGCTTTCAGCAACCTTCCTAAATGCTAGAAATTTTCGTCATCCATCTGCCGAACAGCTCATTGGCTTGTTTTTTTTTTTTGTTTTTTTTTTCAGGCTCGGCTCCCCGGTACTGCAGAGGAAAGATTAGGAAAAGTAGGAAGCGGCCCGTGTTATGGATCTTACTCAGCCAAAGTAAACACAGGTCAGGAGATTAAACTTCATCAAAACTTTCCAGCCTGACCCAAGTCAAACACATGAGCTGTCAAGGACCATAGACGAGGCCGCGGCTGCAGAAATCCGGTCAGAACTAATAGTTTTTGCAATGGACCTCTTAATGCCACATTCCTGGGAGTGGGGAGACTGGAGTTTAAATACCATGAGCGGATTTTGAAACGAGGGTTAGGCTAATCTGCAAAAAAAAAAATGAGTAAAAAAATCAACCGCAGAACTCGTAAGGAGCTTGACGTTCTTTTCGGTGATCTTGAAATGAAGCGGAATTAACTGAGGGAAAAAGGACGCCAAGCTTTCACCAGTCCATGTGCAAGTCTGAACCTGGCGCACTCTTCCCAGGAATAATGGAGTTCCATTGTCAGAGTTTATAAAGCGAGAGAGGGGGGCGGGAGATTAAAAGGACATGCTCACTTACAAGACAGCTCCAGCCAAAAAAAGCTAAATGCACAGTTTAACCTACCAAAGGATTTGTGAAATAAAGAAGAGAATGTTGTGGTCTGCTCAACCCTGCTGTGGTGTATGGCTACCACCCAGTGGTGGAACTACCAGGGTCGCAAATGTCACACTTGCAACTAGGCCCTGGCGTTGAGGGGGCCCCCAAGATGGCAGGAAGGGGGGAAACTGTAGAACATGTGAAAGGGTCAGACTCGGTCCACAGTCCTGCAACCCCAAAGTCTTGCTACTTGCTTGTGACTTCCTTGCAACGTGCTTGCAATTTCCTTGCCTCTTCCTTGTGACTTGCTTAAGATTTCCTTGCCACTTCCTTCTGACTTGCTTGAGATTTAATTGCCACTTCATTGTGACTTGCTTGAGATTTCCTTGCCACTTCCTTGTGACTTGCTTGAGATTTCCCTGCCTCTTCCTTGTGACTTGCTTGAGATTTCATTGCTACTTCCTTTTGGCTTGCTTGAGATTCCATTGCCACTTCCCTGTGACTTGCTTGAGATTTCATTGCCACTTCCTTGTGACTTGCTTGAGATTTCCTTGCCTCTTCCGTGTGACTTGCTTGAGATTTCCTTGCCACTTCCTTGTGACTTGCTTGAGATTTCCTTGCCACTTCCTTGTGACTTGCTTGAGATTTCCCTGCCACTTCCTTGCTACTTGTTTGAGATTTCCTTGCCACCAAGGGGGGAAACTGTAGAACATGTGAAAGGGTCAGACTCGGTCCACAGTCCTGCAACCCCAAAGCCTTGCTACTTGCTTGTGACTTCCTTGCAACGTGCTTGCAATTTCCTTGCCTCTTCCTTGTGACTTGCTTAAGATTTCCTTGCCACTTCCTTCTGACTTGCTTGAGATTTAATTGCCACTTCATTGTGACTTGCTTGAGATTTCCTTGCCTCTTCCTTGTGACTTGTTTGAGATTTCCTTGCCTCTTCCTTGTGACTTGTTTGAGATGTCCTTGCCACTTCCTTGTGACTTGCTTGAGATTTCCTTGCCTCTTCCTTGTGACTTGCTTGAGATTTCATTGCTACTTCCTTTTGGCTTGCTTGAGATTCCATTGCCACTTCCCTGTGACTTGCTTGAGATTTCATTGCCACTTCCTTGTGACTTGCTTGAGATTTCCTTGCCTCTTCCGTGTGACTTGCTTGAGATTTCCTTGCCACTTCCTTGTGACTTGCTTGAGATTTCCTTGCCACTTCCTTGTGACTTGTTTGAGATTTCCCTGCCACTTCCTTGCTACTTGCTTGAGATTTCCTTGCCACTTTCTTGCTACTTGCTTGAGATTCCATTGCCACTTCCTTGTAACTTGCTTGAGATTTCATTGCCACTTCCTTGTGACTTGCTTGAGATTTCATTGCCACTTCCTTGTGACTTGCGTGAGATTTCCTTGCCACTTCCTTGTGACTTGCTTGAGATTTCCTTGCCACTTCCTTGTGACTTGCTTGAGATTTCCTTGCCACTTCCTTGCTACTTGCTTGAGATTGCATTGCCACTTCCTTGTGACTTGCTTGAGATTTCCTTGCCACTTCCTTGTGACTTGCTTGAGATTTCCTTGCCACTTTCTTGCTACTTGCTTGAGATTGCATTGCCACTTCCTTGTGACTTGCTTGAGATTTCCTTGCCACCTCCTTGTGACTTGCTTGAGATTTCATTGCCACTTCCTTGTGACTTGCTTGAAATTTCCTTGCCACTTCCCTGTGACTTGCTTGAGATTTCTTTGCTACTTCCTTGTGACTTGCTTGAGATTTCATTCCCTCTTCTTTGTGACTTGTTTGAGATTTTCTTGCCTCTTCCGTGTGACTTGCTTGAGCTTTCCTTGCCACTTCCTTGTGACTTGCTTGAGATTTCCTTGCCACTTCCTTGTGACTTGCTTGAGATTTTCTTGCCACTTCCTTGCTACTTGCTTGAGATTTCATTGCCACTTCCTTGTGACTTGCTTGAGATTTCCTTGCCACTTCCTTGCTACTTGCTTGAGATTGCATTGCCACTTCCTTGTGACTTGCTTGAGATTTCCTTGCCACTTCCTTGTGACTTGCTTGAGATTTCCTTGCCACTTCCTTGTGACTTGCTTGAGATTTCCTTGCCACTTCCTTGTGACTTGCTTGAGATTTCCTTGCCACTTCCTTGTGACTTGCTTGAGATTTCCTTGCCACTTCCTTGCTACTTGCTTGAGATTGCATTGCCACTTCCTTGTGACTTGCTTGAGATTTCCTTGCCACTTCCTTGTGACTTGCTTGAGATTTCCTTGCCACTTTCTTGCTACTTGCTTGAGATTGCATTGCCACTTCCTTGTGACTTGCTTGAGATTTCATTGCCACCTCCTTGTGACTTGCTTGAGATTTCATTGCCACTTCCTTGTGACTTGCTTGAAATTTCCTTGCCACTTCCTTGTGACTTGCTTGAGATTTCTTTGCTACTTCCTTGTGACTTGCTTGAGATTTCCTTCCCTCTTCTTTGTGAGTTGTTTGAGATTTTCTTGCCTCTTCCGTGTGACTTGCTTGAGCTTTCCTTGCCACTTCCTTGTGACTTGCTTGAGATTTCCTTGCCACTTCCTTGTGACTTGCTTGAGATTTTCTTGCCACTTCCTTGCTACTTGCTTGAGATTTCCTTTCAACTTTCTTGCTACTTGCTTGAGATTCCATTGCCACTTCCTTATGACTTGCTTGAGCTTTCCTTGCCACTTCCTTGTGACTTGCGTGAGATTTCCTTGCCACTTCCTTGTGACTTGCTTGAGATTTCCTTGCCACTTCCTTGTGACTTGCTTGAGATTTTCCTTGCCACTTCCTTGTGACTTGCTTGAGATTTCATTGCCACTTCCACGTGACTTGCTTGAGATTTCATTGCCACTTCCACGTGACTTGCTTGAGATTTCATTGCCACTTCCACGTGACTTGCTTGAGATTTCATTGCCACTTCCTTGTGACTTGCTTGAAATTTCCTTGCCACTTCCTTGTGACCTGCTTGAGATTTCATTGTCACTTCCTTGTGACTTGCGTGAGATTTCCTTGCCACTTGCTTGAGATTTCATTGCCACTTCCTTGTGACTTGCTTGAGATTTCATTGCCACTTCCTTGTGACTTGCTTGAGATTTCATTGCCACTTCCTTGTGACTTGCTTGAGATTTCCTTGCCACTTGCTTGAGATTTCATTGCCACTTCCTTGTGACTTGCTTGAGATTTCATTGCCACTTCCTTGTGACTTGCTTGAGATTTCATTGCCACTTCCTTGTGACTTGCTTGAGATTTCATTGCCACTTCCTTGTGACTTGCTTGAGATTTCCTTGCCACTTGCTTGAGATTTCCTTGACAATTCCTTGTGACTTGCTTGAGATTTCATTGCCACTTCCTTGTGACTTGCTTGAGATTTCATTGCCACTTCCTTGTGACTTGCTTGCAACTTCTGTGATTTAACAATGCAGTCTAAGGAGCTTCCTTGTGGCTTCTTTGTGTCAGGGCTGGTCTCAGCTCTTCCTTTTAAGAGCTCTGTGCTCAGCTGACGGTTAATTGCCAAAGACTCTTTCTTCCATAGTGACTCACCTGGTTTTCATTTCCTGCTCGTCAGCTAGAACTCCTTGGATCAGATCTTCTCTGCCTTTGCCTTGGTCAACATATCCGGACTCTCTCTGCTGTGTTTTCCTGTGAAAGACTTTTGCTTGGCTGACTTCCCTTCTGGTTCCTGATGCCATTTGCTGCACCCGACTTCGTTGATTTCTGGACTCCTGTTTCTCTGGCTTGTTCTGTCCCGGTTACCGAACTCTGGTTATGTTTTGACTACGTTTGCTCTGTTTATACCATTTACCATTTTATTAAATAGTGTTATTTTTACTGCACTTCTGTCTCTGATTCATGGTTCCTGTCACTTTGTGACTTACTTGCAATTTCATTGCCACTTCCTTGCAACTTGCGTGCGTCTTTTGGGATTTAAGATTGCAGTCTATGGCACTCAACGCGGGGAGTAAAGGACCCTGGGATCAGTGGAAAGGACCCCCGGGACCAATGGAAAGGGCCCCTGGCTGCCAGGGGGGCCCTTCATGGTTGCTTACACCAGGGCTCAGAAGGTTCTAGTTACACCTCTGCTACCATACCACCACTGAACATTACCAGAATAATGCGGTCCTCCATGAGCATTTGTTCTCTTGTAAGCCCAAGTACATCCTGAGAGCCTGGCCATTCCGGTCAGGCAAGATTTGGACGCTTTCTAGTAGTGGTTTAGAACTTTGCCCAACTCTTCTTGGTTGTTTCTAAAGCCAGGACATTTTTTTACCATAATGTATTCCCTGCATTAAGGTAAAAAATGTCCCAGTTTTTTATTGCCCACCACTTCTTTATATACAGTACTTACCTGAGGAAACAGTAAGCCACTCCCCCCCCGGGTCAGTCGGTCAGTCGAGAGCACTTAACTCATCACCGGCGACTTTCCCCTGCTTGGCGGCGGCCTCCTGTTCTCCATCACCTTCTTGTTCTCCTGCTCTCCACGGCGACGGCTTCCATTTCCTCCCTCCTCAGCGGCCAAACGGGAGTCTTCTCTTTTCGGCCAATTGGAAAAAAAACGGGTCTCAGGCCCGCTTCTGATTGGCCGGATTGAGGATCGGTGTTTCAACAGCAAATATTCATTCGCTGTTGTAACACAACTGGGTGGGCTCCAGGTCGCATGCTCTGCAACCCGAGGCCACCCGATTCTGAAGCCTGTTAGAGCCTCTGGCTCTAATCAGGTGCTTAAAAAAAACACCCCTGGCTGCTGTAATTCATGCGCCCGGTGACCCGAA
The DNA here is from genome assembly GCF_037356315.1 of Lithobates pipiens. Lineage (NCBI taxonomy): Eukaryota > Metazoa > Chordata > Amphibia > Anura > Ranidae > Lithobates > Lithobates pipiens. Next base: position 224,526,432 of record NW_027507789.1, read on the forward strand.
AGGGGCCAGACGCATGAATAGGGGGTAGCCACGGTGGCCATGGATAGATTCATGCTGTGAACGAATTTATCCATTACCATATAGGGGGTGGCCTGGAGAGAGGGGGCGGCGCCCGGGCACGCCCGATGGACGGGCCGCCACTGCCGGAGTCCTATCTTGATCCACCGCTGTGCCCGTCTGCAGCGGTGCTGGTCTGTTTTCCTCTCTTCACAGAACACAGAGGCAGCAGCGGAAGTCATTGTCTCCTGCTGCTGTCAATCAAATTCTAGGAGGAGGGGGCGGGGTGGGGCCAAGTCGCACTGTCTGTGTCTATGGATGCAGGCAGCGTGACTTGGGATCGAGCCTGCAGGTGTGCTGCCAAAAGCAAGCTGCCTGCTATTGGAGCAAACAGAGAAAGAGGAGGAGCCAGGAGCACTAGAAAAGGAAGTTTGGGGCTGCTCTGTGCATTATCATTGCACAGAGTAGGTAACCAGATTCGCAGCGAGATCACTTTTATCGGAGGCTGGAGGACCCCTCCCCCCCTCCCGCGACGCTCCGGAGCCCTCCACCGCTTACCGGAGCCGTCGGCAGCTACGGAGGCGATCGGATGCTTTCACTAGCTGGGCATGGGGACAAGAGAGTGGAAGATGGCCCCCCCACCCGTCTCCATGATACTGCAGGGTGGAAGCAACGTCAAAAAGTTACTTCCGCCCATAGCTCTTAAAGGGTCATTTTTTTTAAATTATAATTGTTATTGTATTTTAGTGTAAATACGAGATTTGAGGTATTTTTGACCCCAGATCTCATATTTAAGAGGTCCTGTCATACTTTTTTTCTATTACAAGGGATGCTGCAATAGGACTAAAAGTGACACAATTTTTCTTCATTTTTTAACAGTGTAAAAAAATTAAAATAAAAGGTAAAATAAATAACAATTATTTATTTTTTTTAAACGCGCCCCGTCGAGCTCGCGCGCAGAAGCGAACGCGTGCGTGAGTAGTGCCCGCATATGAAAACGGTGTTCAAACCACACATGTGAGGTATCGCCACGATCGGTAGAGCGAGAGCAATAATTCTAGCCCTAGACCTCCTCTGTAACTCAAAACATGCAACCTGTAGAAAACTTTTTTTAAACGTCGCCTATGGAGATTTTTAAGGGCAAAAGTCTGTCGCCATTCCACGTGCGGGGGGCGCAAGTTTGAAGCGTGACACGTTGGTTATCAATTTACTCGGCGTAACATCATCTTTCACAAGAAAAAAAAATTGGGCTAACTTTACCGTTGTCTTATTTTTTTTTTTAATTAAAAAAAAAGTGTATTTTTTCCCAAAAAAAAAGTGCGCTTGTAGGACCGCTGCGCAAATACGGTGTGACAGAAAGTATTGCAACGACTGCCATTTTATTCTCTATATATAATGTGTATATATAATGTGTATATATATATATATATATATATATATATATATATATATATATATATATATAATGTTTGGGGCAGCAATAGAAAAAATGGGGCTTGGACTTTTTGGGCACAGTCGACAAATATTTAATACAAAAAATATAATTTTTTTTTTAATAACTCGCATAAAATCCACATTGACAACACAGTACAAGATGATATATGATGATATATAATATAATATAATACCGCTGCTGCATAGAACCAGATAGATCTACAGGAAGACAAAAGGATGAAAGAAGGATCTGCTTGAGCAGAGCAAACTAGTCTTTACATCATCACACCGCTTATCTGCCATTGAACCATACTCTCGGACAGGGGCAGACTGACAACTCATGGGGCCCCTGGGCAATAGGAGATTATGGGGCCCCCAGGCAATCAGAGATTGTGGGGCCACACAGTATACACACACACACACAGTATACAAATACATGTTTCTATTGGTTGAAGTAAAACACATAGCCAAGTATTATTCTCCACAATCTTTTTATTCTGCATTTAAAAAAAAACAAAAAAATGAGACATGCTATCTGCCAAAAACCAAAAAGCGCATTCTGTGCATCCAAAAATATAGAAAATATACCAAATCAAATCATTATTATTCAACCAAAAAAATAAAAATAAAAGGCTCATGTGTGTGTCCTGCTTCTTAATATAGGGGGGTCAGCAATGCCAAGAGTTGGTGAAAGCAGGGGTCCGCCATCCGGAGATAATTCCGAAAATCATCCGGATTATTCTCCTGGAGCTCCCGCAGCAAAGGCATATGACATAATGGGTCACGATTAATAAAGCAACCCATTTTTGGTCCAAGAACTCCTCTTCCTCCTGTTCCTGGACTGGACTTGGGTCAAAGCAATAACTCCAAGGCCAATAATAAATAACACTTTACGTCCTTGGATTCCGCAATATGGCTGGTTGACGAACGGCCGTTGAGAAACGAGCTGAAAAGCGCGAAAAGAAAAGTGCGAATCAACACTCACCAGAGTTCTACTAACACGGAATTAGCAGAAGGAGCCCAAAGGGTGGCGCTAAAGAGCTGAAAACCCATGTAGTACGTCACTACGGTCGTAACTGTTGGCCGACAATTGTGTGGCCGCGTGTATGGAAGACAAGTTTGGACCAACGCCCTTCGGACAAAATTCCATGGTTCTGTCGGCCAACAATCTGATTGTGTGTACGAGGCATAAGAACAGTCGGGCTAGGGAGAAAAGAGCTAGATGACGCAGTCAGGGAATGAGGCAGGCTAATGCACATTGTGAGAAGCCCACAGCGTGCAGCGAAGTCATTTCTGGAAAGGAGCCAATACAATCGCGCAAGACTGAAGGGGAGTTGCCATCTGTCAGCTAGACACGTGCGATTTGTTTCGTACGTCACAAAAATCCGTACGGATTTCCGGAAATTCCTACATTCGCACGAATCCGAAAATATTTTTATGCCTACGAATTCCGTGCGAAATGCGAAATTTCGTTTTACGAATTTCGGATCCAAATTCATGACGGAAATTCGTAGTTAACGAAAAAGTTAACGAACCTAAAAAGTTGAAAAACCCAGGAAGTCCGCACAGCGCGGGGATGGTGGGAACCCTCGTAATGATAAAATCATCATAATGAAAAATTCGTTATTTTTACGAAAATTTTATGAAAATTCGTATTTTTCGGACGAATCCGAATTGAATTTCATACACGATTTTACGAAATACCATTTTTTTTTTCGTATGGGAACGAAACAAAACAATTTTTTTTACGGTGCCCGTGTCTACTGCCAGCCAGGGCCGGGACAAGGGGTGGGCGGGGATGGTGGGAACCCCTCGTAATGATAAAATCATCATAACGAAAAATTCGTTATTTTCACAAAAAGTTTACGAAAATTCGTATTTTTTCGGACGAATCCGAATTGAATTTCATATACGAATTATTTTTATTTTTTTCGTACAGGAACGAAACAAAACAATTTTTTTTACGGTGCCCATGTCTACTTCCAGCCAGGGCCGGGACAAGGGGTGGGCAGGAGGAGCGGCTGCCCTGGGCACGAGGGGCGGCTGCCCTGGGCACTGTGGTTTCATGTGAGGTGGGGTGGAGGCACCACAAGGAAATTGGGGGGGAAGGGATTTGTGTTGGAAAGGGGAATTTGGGGGGGGGGGACAGCAGGGAGTAAGTATTGTTATAGGAGGGGAAATTTGGGGGGGTATGCTAAAATTTAAGGGAAGAAGGAATGGGGGGGGGGGAGAAGATTTGTGCTAGGAGGGATGATTGGGGGGCACTTTGTGCTGGAAGGAGGGATTTGCAGTGGGGTTATTGGGAGGGGCAATTTTAGGGGTAGATAATATGTGCTAGGAGGAGTGATTTTTTCTTTCTTTTTTTTGGGGGGGGCACTTGAATTGGGGGGGATTTGGGGGATGGAAGGGGTAAGATTTGTGCTGGGGGGGGGATTTCAGCAGGGGAACAGATTTGCACAGGGGAGAGGGGGAGTTTATGCTTAGGGGGTGAAAAAGATTAGTGCTCAGTTTTTTTTTGGGGGGGGGGATTTTTGATGACACATAATGTAGGGGCGCAGTTTGGCGTGTTGCCCTGGGCTCTGGGTGACCTTGTCCCGGCATTGCTGCCAGCAGACAACAATATAAACCTGACAGAGGATTTCATTCTTTCTCTCGCTCTCAAATAATTTGGCCGGCGTTCCACTTTAATTGTTTTTCTTCATCCTCCTCCTCCTCCTCGTTAGCACAGTTTCAGGCGATTCTGTAGAAAGGCGGTCTTGGCACAAAAGCAGAGACGGTACATGGAAAGTTCTTCCTGAACTCTTTCCGCATCACTTGCAATCTCTTTGGCAAGAGTGACGTTCTTTGGCGTTACCTCCTAATCCCTACGCGGAGACAGAACAGTAGTGAAGCGCGACACTTGTAAGATTCCAGCCGCTCGCCAGCCAACTATTGCGAAAACCCCCCCCCCCAAAAAAAAACACGTCGTCTGTTTGAAAGGTGACCTTGAAGTAACAGCGCGGTCAGGATCACTGATATTCAGAGGTGAGCCAGCCAATGGCGGCTCCCGGCTCGTACGCCGTCGTTCGCAGAAACCGGCGCTCATAATCTCTTCCACAAACAAAACAAAAAAGAAAACAGTCATCAAAGACATAACATGAACACCTGGAGTGCCAATCAGCCGACTTGTTCAGTAAATACGATCCCGTCAGAGACATGTTATTGCGGACGAGTGGATAGGCGCGGACACCTTCTCCTGTTTGATTGTTTAATGCCGCACACACACGCGATCGGAATTATGCCCTTGTACACGCGGTGGGACATTCCGACCACAAAACCCGTCTGATTTTTTTTTTCCAACGGACTTTGTCCGAAAGTGGTGTTGCGCGCAGACGGTCGGACAAAGTTGTCGAAAAAAATCAGATCGTTCGGAACGCGATGGCGTCCGTTCGTTTACGACGGGACTACGTCGAGGCTAGTAGCCAATAGCTTTGGCCTCGCAATTTGGTCTGAGCGTGCGTGGCACTTTGTCCGATCGGAATTCTCTACAAACGATCGGAAAAAGTCCGATCTGATTTTTTTTTTTTTTTTTTTTTTGGTCAGAAAATTTGAGATCCTGCTCAAAAAAAATCCGATAGAGCCCACACACGATCAGACTTTCCGACAATATAATCCGATCGGACCTTTTCCGTCGGACCTGTGTGTACAGGGCATTATGGTCGGAAAAAAGGTCTGACGGTTTTCCCCGATGGAACTCCGACGGAATTCGGCTCAAGCTGGTCTTGCCTTAGGACCGTCTTTAATATTGATTGGACCCCGGGCAAAACTTTTCTTGGCCCCCCCCCCTGCAGTTTCGCTCTCCACCTGCTCTGAGACATACAATAAATAGCAGCTAGACTCAAAATCAGTTTACTGAATCAGATCAGACAGCTATTGCGATTGGTTGCCAGAGGTTACAGTGTATCATTACCGCTCACTGACTGGTTGCTAGAGGTTGCAGCACACATTACAGCTCACTGATATTTGCTAGAAGTTACATCACATGATTTATGCTTGTTGATTGGTTGCTAGAGATTACTGTGGATATGACCTCAGGGGGGTATGATATACATATCAATGCCGCCGGTCGTCGCTATTTACATATGAATGCCAGTAATTTACATGTAAACACAGGGTCTGCAGGTGAGTCATCTATATACAACAATAGGGCAGAGCTGGGCAGCATTAGTAGCAGCACTTCACACTGAGATATCAGGACACAGCACAGGATTAAAACCTCAAGGGACGAGGGAATTTAAACCAGGATAGTTGGCAAGTATGAGGCAGCTGCTTTGGGCCCCACAACAATGACATGGCCCAGGGCAGCTGCCCCTTTTGCCTGCCTTAAAAACGGTCCTGTCTTGCCTACACGCGGTCACATCGAATTCCGACCGTCAAGAACGCGGTGACGTACAACACGTACGACAGGGCTAGAAAAAGGGAAGTTCAATAGCCAGCAGCCAATAGCATTGTGTAGCACACGGTCGGAATATCCTATAGAAAGTTTTTCCGTCGGGAAAAATTGAGAACATGCTTTCAATTTTTTGCTGGCGTAAAAACGGACAGCTAAATTCCGATGGAGCGTACACACGGTCGCATTTTTCGATGAAAAGCTCTCATCGGTCTTTTTGCTGGCCCAAAATTTCCGATCGCGTGTACGCGGCATAAGGGCGATGGAGGAATGGCTGTCCACTTACACGTGGTTGTTGTCCAGCGCTGGTGACCTCTAGAGCACCCACCCCCCCCCCCACAACCTCGCTCGCCCGGCGATGGTTAGTAGGCCAGGCAGGCAGGGTCATCCCAAGTCCTCACTGCATTCTCTGTAAATGATAATAAATTAAAATGTTTCCAAACCTAAAGGTTTTATATTTTAATTTTGGATGAAGCAGGGAAGGGTGAGGTCACATATAAGGTTCCTAATGGACTTGTGCACAACGGAAAACTTTGTTTAGTTGTTATATTCGTCATGTTACATTAACCACTTCGGTACCGCGCTATTGCCAAATGACGGCATTAGCGCGGACCTACATTTCCGGGACGACGTCTATTGACGTGTACGAGTGGCCTGCGCGCCCTGTGATCGGCGAGTCCATGAGACTCGCCTGATCACCGATCCGTGCAAGGGGTCGATCCCCACCCCTTATCACGTGATCAGCTGTCAGCCAATGACAGCTGATCATGTGATAGAACGGAGCCGGTAATCGGCTATTATTCCTCCTCGCGCTGACAGCGCGAGGAGAAAAAAAAAAAACCGATCACCGGCGACCGTGATCGGGACATTAGTCCCGATCACGGCCAGTAATGTAAGCGCTCACCTGCCCCCTGCCAGTGCCCACCTGCCCCCTGCAGTGCCAATTTAATAAAAGTTAGTGCCCCCCGTCAGTGCCACCCAGCAGTGCCCACAGTGCCACCCAGCAGTGCCCACAGTGCCACCCAGCAGTGCCACCCACAGTGCCACCCAGCAGTGCCACCCACAGTGCCACCCACAGTGCCCACAATCTGCCTCAAAGGTGCCGCACCCCAGTGCCGCCCATCAGTGCCCAGCAGTGCCGCCCATCAGTGCCCAGCAGTGCCGCCCATCAGTGCCCAGCAGTGCCACCTATCAGAGCCACCTATCAGTGCCACCTATCAGTGCCCATCAGTCCCATCTATCAGTGGTACCCATCCGTGCCACCCATCCGTGCCACCCATCCGTGCCACCCATCCGTGCCATCTTATCTGTGCCCATCTTATCTGTGCCGCCTTATCTGTGCCCATCGGTGCCGCCTTATCTGTGCCTATTAGTGCCGCCTTAACTATGCCTATCAGTGCCCACCAGTGCAGCCTATCAGTGCCCACCAATGCAGCCTATCAGTGCCCACCAGTGCAGCCTATCAGTGCCCACCAATGCAGCCTATCAGTGCCCACCAATGCAGCCCATCAGTGCCCACCAATGCAGCCTATCAGTGCCGCCTAATCAGCGCACTTCAATGAAGGAGAAAAATGACCCGTTTGCAAAATTTTAGAACAAACTATTAAAACATGATTTATTTTTTTATTTTTTTGCATCTTTTTTTGTTTGTTTAGCAAAAAATAAAACTCCGAGCTGTAACTAAATACCACCAAAAGAAAGCTCTATTTGTGGGAAAAAAATGATAAAAATTTTATTTGGGTACAGTGTTGTATGACCGCGCAATTGTCATTCAAAGTGCATCAGCGCTGAAAGCTGAAAATTGGTCTGGGACTGAGGGGGGTTTAAGTGCCCAGTAAGCAAGTGGTTAAAGTGGTTGTATACCCGCTGATGCGTTTTGTTTGTTTTTTGCTCACCTGCAAAGGAAAAGGCATAATGAGCTAGAATGCACCGCATACTAACTCATTATGAAATACTTACCTTAGAACGAGGCCCCCGACATCTGGCCCGATCCACGCCCGAGGGAGCCGACATGTTCCCTCTGCGTTTCTTCCGGGTATCGCAGCTCCGGTGCTGTGAGTGGCCGGAGCCGCGATATCGTCACCCCCGCGCATGCGCAATGGAGATTTCTTCCCGGCAGGGTCCGGCGTCTGCCAGGCTTCAGCCGAGAATCCCCTGTGCGCGTGCGCCGCTGCAGTCAGCGGTGCATTGCGAGGGGAATATCTCCTAAGCCGTACAGGTTTAGGAGATATTTTTTTTTTTACCTACAGGTCAGCCTTATTATAGGCTTACCTGTAGGTAAAAGTCCCAAAAATGACTATACAACCACTTTTAATACATTTTCGGATAATTCGTTATTTCTGTAGAGTGTCGGTATTCGTTATACTGAATCTCGAATTGTGTTGAATTCATTCGTCATATGCACTATAATTTAGTTCGTATTCGTTGAAATTAGATATTTATGTATATATATATATTGGTGATAATGATTCGTAGTTTGGAAAGTCGTTTGTTTATTGAATCTTTTAACGCACACCATGGGCGTCCGCAGGTAGGGGCAAGGGGGGTCAAGTGCCCCCCCCCTGGAATCAGGGATGAGATCTTAAATTCAACACAGTTCCATCCCTATCGGGGTGCGGGCAGCCCACACCCATGTGCAACCCGCCAGTTGGGTGACACCATCAAGGTTCTGCCAAGCCCCCCTATCAGTGTAGCGTGACTGCGGGCTCTTTTCCGTGCTCAGTCCAGCAGAGAACTCGGCAGCGGTGCTATCAGGTTTACCCCGGTCACCCCCTCCTTTCTCCTGTCAGGGAGAAGAGACGACGGCTCTCACCAGGTTCCTCGCCCAGCTTCCTGCCCGCTCTGTTCCTTCCCTATTGGCCATAACTGTTCCTGCCCGCTCTGTTCCTTCCCTATTGGCCATAACTGTTCCTGCCCGCTCTGTTCCTTCCCTATTGGCCATAACTGAGGGCCAATCAAAAGAGACTAGGAGAGGAGAGAATCATAGGACATGTAGTCCCAAAGATTGGTGGCCCCATTTTCCACAGGGAGGAGGATACAGCTCGATCGAGAGATTGAGAGACTGTAGCCTGGGAAAAAAGCTGAGGAAGAGGGTGCTACAGGAAAAAGAACAAGGATTGTGCTGGGCAGAAGCCAGAGAGAGAGAGCCACGCTGCCCAGCGCCACCAGGGAGAGAACTAAACTGCCCCATGCCACCAGAGAGAGCCATGCTGTCCAGCACCACCAGAGAGAGAAAGACTGAGACACTGCCAGGGTACATACATGCTACACTACTGACCAGAGTCGCCCCCGTGGCGCGGAGCGATCTTCCAGCCGGAGGGATCACTGGTGTTGTTTCGCTGGGTCTGGTAAGAGGGCCTGTTGGTCATTATCCATTACTTATCCTAGGGATTGTACTAAGTCTGCAGTCTCTGACCATGATAATCTGATAATGACATTGTCGAAAAGGGGCGGCGAATGGGTGACCCTAAAATTATGCCCCCCCCCTTGAAAAAAGTTCTGCGGACGCCCATGACGCACACAATGACACACAATATCTCTTCTCCTCGGCTCAACTACCATACATCACCCTTCTCACTCACTTCTCATGAATGCACATTGCCAGCAATCCGACCTCCAGCACAAAACGAATCGGCTGATTGGACTGTGATGCCGCGTACACACGATCGGAATTCTCGTCGGTAAAAGCTCTGATGGTTTTTCCCCGAAAAGGAACTAGAAAAAAGGGAAGGTTCAATAGCCAGTAGCCAACAGCTTCCGTCTCATAGTTGAATCTGAGCATGCGTGATTTCTGGCGTGTCGGGAATTGCGTACACACAGATCGAAATTACTGATAGAAAGTTTTTCCGTTGGGAAAATTGAGAACACGCTATCAAGTTTTGGCTGGCGGAAATTCAGACAGCTAAATTCCGATGGAGCGTACACACGGTCGCGTTTTCTGATGAAAAGCTCTCATCGGTCTTTTTTCTGGCCGGAAATTCCGATCGTGTGTACGCGGCATTAGATTTACATTGAGTTGACTTTTTTTTTTCATTAGATCTTTAACAAATTACCGAATCGTGTCGAATTCATTCGTTATCTCCGCTATAATTTCTTTCGTATTAGTTGAAATTCGTTATATTTTTTTTATTCGGACATTCGGATGCATCCGAATGTGCGAAAGATGCAAAATTCGGCCGAATTTCGATTCGTTACGAAACGGATTGCACAATCCTAGTTCCTAAGATGATGCACGTCTAGTGCGACTTTGAGAGCCCAGCTCAGGGATGTCAGGGAATGATGGGCAGCGATGTTGCTAGCGCCTTCGTTTAGGCTCGATTCACACTAATCCGTTTTTCGATGCATTTTGCAGAAATGCAGGTAAATTCTTTTAACCGCTTCCTGACCAGCTCACGCAGATATACTGCGGCAGAAGGGCAAGTGCAGGCAGATTAACGTACCTGTACGTGGCCCTTTAAGAAGCGGCTTGTGGGAGCACGAGCGCCCGCCGGGAGCTCCGTGAGCGTGATCGCGGGTCCCGCAGACTCGACGTCCAGCGGGGATACCCGCGATCGTCTCACGGAGAGGAAGAACGGGAGATGCTGATGTAAACAAGCACCTCCCTGTTCTGCCTAGTGACACTGATCAAAGCTCCCTGTAATTAGGAGCGGTGATCGGTGACATGTCACACACAGCCCCTCCCCACTACACTTAGAATCACTCCCTAGGACACACTTAACCCACTACAGCGCCACCTAGTGGTTAACCCCTCCACTGCCAGTCACATTTACACAGTAATCAATGCATTGTTTAATTGCACTGATCGCTGTATAAATGTGAATGGTCCCAAAATCGCGCCAAAAGTGTCCGACGTTTCCACCATAATGTCGCAGTCACGATAAAAATCGCAGATCGCCGACATTACTAGTAAAAAAATATATATATATATCAATAAAAATGCCATAAAACTATCCCCTATTTTGTAGACGCTATAACTTTTGCGCAAACCAATCAATAATTTGTCAAAAATATGTAGAAGAATACATATCGGCCTAAACTGAGGGGAAAAATTTTTTTTATATATATTTTTGGGGGATATTATTATAGCAAAAAGTAAAAAATAATGTGTTTTTTTATTTTTTTTAACGAAATTGTCGCTATTTTTTGTTTATATCGCAAAAAATAAAAACCGCAGAGGTGATCAAATACCACCAAAAGAAAGCTCTATTTGTGCGGAAAAAAGGACGTCAGTTTTGTTTGGGAGCCACGTCGCACGGCTGCGCAATTGTCAGTTAAAGCGATGCAGTGCCGAAGCGCAAGAAAACGCTCTGGTCTTTGGCCAGCCAAATTGTCTGGGGCTGAAGTGGTTAACATGGGTTCCTATGGAACATGTTCACATCAATGCATTTTTTTTGTGCCTCTGCGTTTTGTGGAAAGGGGCGGGGACTTTTTTTCCCACAAAATGCAGCCTTTTGCATGTAATAGAATTCAATGGACCCGCATCCAAAACGCAAGGGCCCCATTTTTACCGCAATTTTGCCGCGATTTGCGTTTTGCTGTTTTTTTTTTTTTGTCCTTCACAACCGATGAGTCATCAGTTGTCAGCAGGAATGTTACCCGCTGAATGTAAAAAAAAAGATTTGCCGGCTAAAACAAAAAATTAAGATAAAAAACAGCCTGGGGGTCCCCCCCCCAGGTTCATGCCAGGTCCCTGGGTCTAGTATGGATTCGGAGGGGACCCCCACACACCAAAGTTTTACAAAAGAATGGCGTGGGGGTCCCCCTAAAATCCATACCAGACCCTTATCCGAGCATGCAGCCCAGGAGGTCAGGAAAGGGAGGGGACGAGCAAGCGCCCCACCTCCTGAACCATACCAGGCCGCATGCCCTCAACATAGGGGGATGGGTGCTTTGGGGCAGATTCAGAACAAGTCTTTTATTAAAAATGTCTTCTTCTTTCTTCTTTCTTCTCTCTTCTTTCTTCTTCCTTCTTCTTTCTTCTTTCTTCTTCTCTCTTCTCTCTTCTTTCTTCTTCTCTCTTCTTCCTTCTTCTTCTTCTTCTCTCTTCTTTCTTCTTCTCTCTTCTTTCTTCTTCTTCTTCTTCTCTCTTCTTTCTTCTTCTTCTTTCCTCTTCCTTCTTCTCTCTTCTTTCTTCTTCTCTCTTCTTCCTTCTTCTTCTTCTTCTTCTCTCTTCTTTCTTCTTCTCTCTTCTTTCTTCTTCTTTCTTCTTCTCTCTTCTTTCTTCTTCTCTCTTCCTTGTTCTTCTCTCTTCCTTCTTCTCTTCTTCTTCTTCTTCTTCTTCTTCTTCTTCTTCTTCTTCTTTCTTCTCTTCTTCTTCTCTCTTCCTTCTTCTTCTTCTTCTTTCTTCTTCATCTTCTTCTCCGCTTCTTCCTCCATCTTCTCCCGCATCTTCATCCTCCAGTCTTCTCCTTCTCCCCCTTCTTCTTCTTCCGATCTTCTTCTTCTTCTCATTCTTCTCCTTCTTCTTTCTTCTTTCTTCTTCTCCGCTTCCTTCATCTTCTCCCACATCTTCATCCTCTGGTCTTCTCCTTCTCCCCCTTCTTCTTCCGCTCTTCTTATTCTTCTATCTTCTTTGTCCGGTGTTCTTCTTCCTCTGCTGCTGATCTGTTGGTGCTGATGTCCTGCATTTCTTAAATAACGATTGGGGGCGTGGCAATCAAATTACATCATCGTGATGCTATGCCCCCTTGTGACGTCACCGACCCATCAGGCCCTGCACAAGCCTGCTTGACAACTGATTACTCATCGGTTGTTAAGGACGCAACGGCCAGCTTCCCAGCCCCCTCCTTAGCAACCAGCTATACACAATGTAAAAAAAAGAAAAAACCGCAAATGGCAGTAAAATCGCGGGAAAAATGCGTGAACAAAAATGTGGCAAGCACCCCAAAAAGCACCGCAGAAACAATCAAAAGCAACATGCATAGATGTGAATCGAGCCTAAGTGGTCAGAGGCCAAGAGTCTAAGTTAGCCATTCTGAACCAGCGTTCCTTCCGAGGCTGCTTCAGGTTTCCTTGAGTTGTAGCTGATTGACCTTCTATTTAATGGTGCCGACAAGCACTATATTACCAAAAGTATTGGGACGCCTGCCTTTACACGCACATGAACTTTAATGACATCCCAGTCTTAGTCCGTAGGGTTCAAAGGCCCACCCTTTGCAGCTATAACAGCTTCAACTCTCCTGGAAAGGCCGTTTGACCATTCTTCCAGAAGTGCATTTGTGAGGTCAGGCACTCCCGCGCATGTGCACCGGAGCCGCCACACGCGGCATATCGCCTGCGCGGTGCCTGTCTTTCGGCAAATATCTCCTAAACTGTGTAGGTTTAGGAGATATTTCTTGGACCTACAGGTGAGCCTTAATCTAGGCTTACCTGTAGGTCAAAGTGTGTTGTAAGGGTTTACAACCACTTTAAATAAGCTCTAGTTATGTGCAAACAATGATAAAAATGTAGTTTGGAGTACAGTGTTGCATGACCGCGCAATTGTCATTCAAAGTGCGACAGCGCTGAAAGCTGAAAATTGGTCTGGGCAGGAGGGGGGGGGGGGGGGGTAAATGTGGTAAGTGGTTGGTAAGTGGTTATTGGCCATGGGTGTGGGGGGAGGGGGGCTACTCCATATTAATGGTCATGGTTTGGGATGACCAACAACCTCATATCAGGGGGATAGTCGGGGTGTCCACAGACTTTGCCTGTATAAGTTAGACATTTGGGAATCACATCAGAAGAGTCTTTCTGGTAATTAGACTAAGCTTTATCTGACATGTTATAGACGGGAGGGCGCTGACACGTGAGGGTGACAGGTCCTCTTCCCAGTCTCAGGTGTCTCTGTTCACATGCTGAGCCCGCAGGGGTCCTGCTATAAATACCACCTGACACTGATCCCTATCTTCATTACCGCCCCGTGTTTTCTCACACCCGAGGTGTGAATAGACTCGTCACAAAAGGACCAGGAATTCCCTCCAGGGAGACTCATCTTCTGAGGAGGAAGTCAAAAGACTTGGGGGATTCACAGAGATTCGGTAGACTTTTGCAGGTTCCCACCAACTAAACCCCCCCCCCCCCCCCACACGGCTTACTTCTGTCATCCTGGACAATTTCAATGACATCATTGGGCAAATGCCAACTACTGCCAGTGCCAGGGGCATTGTAATAAAGGGGGAACATTTCTTTTAGGCCCACCATAATGCCTGATGGCAAACAGGCTGGATTTCTGAGGGGGGGAGGGGGGGGGGGGGTAAATAATGCATCTCAGACCCCCATGCTGTATCTGAGTGTCCTCTTCAATTACCTATTGGATATCTATTGGACTGTAATGAGGGGTATTATCAAAACTGCTAAAATGTAACGTTTACGTGATGCCGTTGTATCTTTCTTTACCATGCCAGCAAGCTGGTTCCTGGTTATATTTGAAGAGTCCTCCAGCAGAGCAAAGTATTTCGGGAGAGGAACGTTACAGTGCCTTGAAAAAGTATTCATACCCCTTGAAATATTTCATATTTTCTCATGTTACACCCAAAAAAACGTAAATGTATTTTATCTTTATCTTATCTTATGGGATTTTATGTGATAAGCCTCATACACACAATCGGATGGTCCCGCAGACAAAGCCTCGGACTTTTGCCCGAAGGGCGTTGGCCAAAAACTTGTCTTGCATACAAACGGAACACAATTGTCGGCCAACAAACACGAAGGTAGTGACGTACTAGACGTTCTACGAGAATGCAAAGAGGAAGTTCAATTGTCACGCGCCACCCATTTGGGCTCCTTCTGCTAATTTCGTGTTAGTAGAAGTCTGGTGAGTGTCGATTCGCGCTTTTCATTTTCGCGATTTTCATTTTCGTTTCTGAACGACCGTTCGTCAACCAGCCACGTTGCGGAATCGTAGGAGAGAACGCGTTATTTATCATTGGCCTTGGAGTCATTTGCTTTGACCCAAGTCCAGTCCAGGAACAGGCCAGCCATGTTGCGGAATCGTAGGAGAGAACGCGTTATTTATCATTGGCCTTGGAGTCATTGCTTTGACCCAAGTCCCAGTCCAGGAACAGGCCAGCCACGTTGCGGAATCGTAGGAGAGAACGCGTTATTTATCATTGGCCTTGGAGTCATTGCTTTGACCCAAGTCCAGTCCAGGAACAGGAGGAGGAGGAGTTCTTGGACCAAAAATTGGTTGCTTTATAAATCGTGACCAATTCTGTCATATGCCTTTGCTGCGGGAGCTCCAGGAGAATAATCCGGATGGTTTTCGGAATAGTCTCCGGGTGGCGGACCCCCTGCTTTCACCAACACTTGGCATTGCTGACCCCCTATATTAAGAAGCAGGACACACGCATGAGGCTTTTATTTTATTTTTTGGTTGAATAATAATGATTTGATTTGGTATATTTTCTATATTTTTGGATGCACAGAATGCACTTTTTGGTCTAAGTTCTATTGGCAGATAGCATATCTAATTTTATTTGTTTTCTTTTTTTAATGCACAATAAAAAAAAAAATTGTGGAGAATAATACTTGGCTGTGTGTTTTACTTCAAATGACAGTTGGGGAGTCGGCAGTTACATTTAAAAAAAAATACAATGTAACATTAACAAGGGACACCAACATCTTTGATCTTATAAACTACTGGATAATGGTGTTGTGGTAGCTTGCACCAAAAAAATTAATAACAAGCATAATAATATTATTCTTGATATCACTAGAAAAAAAAAAAAGCCTTTGGAAATTAGTTTCCCATAACTCCATCAGTATCACCAGCAAAGCAGCTTCATTATTATCCCACTAAAGAAGAAGAGAATTGTGTGCTGCATTTCCAGATTTCATAATTTGCCGCGTCACGAATGATAATTCTCCATTACGATCACTCGTTTACAAGACCGACCGCTTCCGGCTCGTCCTTGCTTCCGAGCAATGCGTGTTTGTACTTTGGACTTTTGTCTGACGGACTTGTGTACACACGCTCGGAAAACCCGACAACAATTGTCTGATGGAGCGTGCACATGGTCGGATTTTCCGACGTCACACAATTCCTATCGGAAAATCCGATCGTGTGTACGAGGCTTTGGACCAACACAAAGTGGCACATAATTGTGAAGTGTAAGGAAAATGATAAATGATACAAATAAATATGTGAAAAGTGTGTGGGGGGGGCATTTGTGTTTAGCCCCCTTAACTCTAATACCCCTAACTAAAATCTAGAGGAACCAATTGCCTTCAGAAGTCACCTGATTAGTAAATAGAGCCCACCTGTGTGCCATTTAATCTCAGTATAAATACAGCTGTTCTGTGAAGCCCTCAGAGGTTTGTTAGAGAACCTTCGTGAACAAACAGCATCATGAAGGCCAAGGAACACACCAGACAGGTTAGGGATAAAGTTGTGGAGAAGATTAAAGCAGGGTTAGGTTATAAAAAAATATCAGACGGAGCTCTGTTCAATCCATCATCGGAAAATGGAAAGAGTATGGGCACAACCGCAAACCTACCAAGACATGGCCGTCCACCTAAACTGACCGGGCCGGGCAAGGAGAGCATTCATCAGAGAAGCAGCCAAGAGGTCCATGGTGCAGAGATCCACAGCTCAGGGGGGAGAATCTGTCCACAGGACAACTATTATGCCGCGTACACACGATCGGAATTCTCGTCAGAAAAAGCTCTGATGGTTTTCCCGACGGAATTCGGCTCAAGCTGTCTTGCCTACACACGAGTCACACCATATTTCCGATCGTTTATAACGCGGTGACATACAACACGTACAACGGGACTAGAAAAAGGAAGTTCAATAACCAGTAGCCAATAGCTTCTGTCTCGTAGTTGAATCTGAGCATGCGTGATTTTTGGCGTGTCGGAATTGCATACACACGGAATTTCCAATAGAAAGTTTTTCCGTCAGGAAAATTGAGAACATGCTATCAATTTTTGGCTGGCGGAAATTCGGACAGCTAAATTCCGATGGAACCTACATACAGTCGCATTTTCCAATGAAAATCTCTCCGATCGTGTGTACGCGGCATAAGTCGTGCTCTCCACAAATCTGCCCTTTATGAAAGAGTGACAAGAAGAAAGACATTGGTGATAGAAAGTTATAAGAAGTCCTGTTTGTAGTTTGTGAGAAGCCATGTGGGGGAGGGGGCAGCAAACATGTGGAAGAAGGTGATCTGGTCAGATGAGACCAAAATTCAACTTTTTGGCCTAAAAGCAAAACGCTATGTGTGGGGAAAACTAACACTGCCCATCCCCCGAACACACCATCCCCACCGTGAGACATGGTGGTGGCAGCATCATGTGGTGGGGATGCTTTTCCTCAGCAGGGACAGGGAAGCTGGTCAGAGTTGATGGGAAGATGGATGGAGCCAAATCAGTGGCGGCTGGTGCTTAAAATTTTTGGGGAGGGCAAACAAACTGAAAAAATTCAGAAAAAAAATACCCCATCAATTGCAGACTCACTGTGCCCATCATACGCAGCCACTGTGCCCATCAATTGCCGTCACTGTGCCAAAAGCAGCCACTGTGCCTTCAAACGCACCCACTGTACTATCGCAGTCACTGTGCCATCAATTGCTGCCACTTTGCCATAAAACGCAGCCACTGTGCCCATTAACGCCACCACTGTGGCCATCAAACTATGCCACTGTGCCCATCAAATGCTGCCACTGTGCCCATCAAATGCCACCACTGTGCCATCAAATGCCCCCACTGTGCCCCATCAAATACTCCCACCCGTCTGCCCGCCACTTACCCTGTCTCGGTGGGGCAACGGGTGATGGCGGCAGGCGGTGAGCGGTGTCCTCCATTATCCTCGATGTCTTCTCCCGTCCTCTCCTATGATTGGACGCCTGATAGGCTGTTTACCTTTTTTGATGCCTATTAGAGCCTATGGCTCTAATCAGGTGCTTCAAAAACAACCCCCCTGCTGCTGTAATTCAGGCACCCCGAAAAAGGGGCGGGTGCCTCACTAGGGGGTGGCAGCAGCGGCTGTGGATAGAGTCATGCAAAGCATAAATCTATCTATTGGTGCTAGAGAGGGTGGCAGGAGAGAGGGGGTGGCAGGAGAGAGGGGGCGGCGCTCGTGCGCCCTTATGGACGCACCGCTACTGAACCAAATACAGGCCAGTCTTGGAAGAAAACCTGTCAGAGTCTGCAAAAGACTTGAGACCGGGGCGGAGGTTCACCTTCCAGCAGGTCAACGACCCAGAAACATCCAGCCAGAGCTACAATGGAATGGTTTACATCAAAGCATATTCATGTGTTAGAATGGCCCAGTCACAGTCCAGACCTAAATCCCATTGAGAATCTGTGGCAAGACTTGAAAATTGCTGATCACAGACGCTCTCCATCCAATCTGACAGAGCTTGAGATATTTTACAAAGAAGAAGAAGAATGGGCAGAAATGTCCTCTCTAGATGTGCAAAGCTGGTAGAGACACCCCCAAAAAGACTTGTAGAGAAAGGGGGTTCTACAAAGTATTGACTCCGGGGGGGCGCCATACAAATGCCCCTCCCCCCCACACATTTCACATATTTATTTGTATCATTTATAATTTTCCTTCCACTTCACAATTATGTGACACTTTGTGTTGGTCCATCACATAAAATCCCAATAAAATACATTTATGTTTTTGGTTTGTAACATGACAACATGTGGGGAATGTCAAGGGGTATGAATACTTTTTCAAGGCTCTGTAGATAGGGTTAGTCCTCCGGCAGATCAGAGTATTTCATTAGATGGAAGATAATATGGGGATTTGTGTCGGTGATGAGATGTTCCATGCGGTGTATGCAGTGGGGGCGGCTCTGGCGTTGCACTCGTTGTAAAACATAATGGACGGGTCCGGCACATTGTTTGGCCTTCTCATAGGATGATGTGATGGTCCCCGGACTCCCCGATATGAGCTTATAGCCGAGCCGATGATTTCAGTAAAAAATATTTGCGGTTCTTTATTCACCAATCACATGACCCTAAATCCAATCAGCAGCTCTCACCCCGATCTCACCTGACTCATACATTTTATTTCCTTTTTAAATGTTCCTTGTTACATTTGTAGTCTAGACCTCCCCTCCCCCCCCCCCCCCCCCTGACTGACTTCACAGAACCCGCAGCTGGGAAAACGTACAAAACACATGATATTCTCATTTATGTTAGGAGAATTATTGTAGGCATGATGACATAACAGAAATATCCGATAAAACCGGAGGACAGGAAATATCTGTGTTGCTATTATTACTCTTGTTATACATTTATATAGCTCTGACATACACGGCGGTGCTGTACAGAGAACATGGAGCCGGTCACATCAGTCTCTGTACCTGAGGAGCTTACACTCTATCAGTGGCGACTGGTGCTCAAAACTTTTGGGGGCGCAAGCAATTTGAAAAATTATGAAAAAAAAACATCAATTGCAGTCACTGTGCCCATCAAATGCAGCCACTGTGCCCATCAAACGCAGCCACTGTGCCCATCAAATGCAGCCACTGTGCCATCAAATGCCGTCACTGTGCCATCAAATACAGCCACTGTGCCCATCAAATGCTGCCACTGTGCCATTAAATGCAGTCACTGTGCCCATCAATTGCAGTCACTGTGCCATTAAATGCAGCCACTGTGCCCATCAAATGCAGCCACTGTGCCCATCAAACGCTGCCACTGTGCCCATCAATTGCAGCCACTGTGCCCATCAAATGCTGCCACTGTGCCCATCAAATGCTGCCACTGTGCCATCAAATACAGCCACTGTGCCCATCAAATGCTGCCACTGTGCCATCAAATGCCGTCACTGTGCCATCAAATGCAGCCACTGTGCCCATCAAATGCTGCCACTGTGCCATCAAATGCCGTCACTGTGCCATCAAATGCAGCCCCTGTGCTCATCAAATGCTGCCACTGTGCCATCAAATGCCGTCACTGTGCCATCAAATGCAGCCACTGTGCCCATCAAATGCTGCCACTGTGCCCATCAATTGCAGCCACTGTGCCCATCAAAAGCAGCCACTGTGCCCTCAATTGCTGCCACTGTGCCATCAAATGCTGCCACTGTGCCCATCAATCGCAGCCACTGTGCCATCAAACACAGCCACTGTGCCCATCAAACACAGCCACTGTGCCCATCAATTGCAGCCACTGTGCTCATCAATTGCAGCCACTGTGCCATCAAACACAGCCACTGTGCCCATTAATTGCAGCCACTGTCCCCTTCAATTGCAGCCACTGTGATCATCAAATGCTGCCACTGTGCCATAAAATGCAGCCACTGTGCCCATCAAATGCTGCCACTGTGCCCATCAAATGCTGCCACTGTGCCCATCAATTGCAGCCACTGCGCCCATCAATTTCAGCCACTGTGCCCATCAAATGCTGCCACTGTGCCACTGTCCATAAAGACATGGATAAGCAAGTTTGGGGTGACTGGACTTGCCTGCACAGACCTCACCCCAATAGAACACCTTTGGGATGAATTAGAGCGGAGACTGTGAGCCAGGCCTTCTCGTCCAACATCAGTGCCTGACCTCACAAATGCTCTTCTGGAAGAATGGTCAAACATTCCCATAGACACACCTCCTAAACCTTGTGGACGGCTTTCCCAGAAGAGGTGAAGCTGTTATAGCTGCAAAGGGTGGGGCCAACTCAATATTGAACCCTCCGGACTAAGACTGGGATGCCATTAAAGTTCACGTGCGTGTAAAGGCAGGCGTCCCAATACTTTCGGTAATATAGTGTAGCTTGCCTAGAGGCTTTGTGTAATGTTTTCCCAGGTGACTGCGGGTGAGGGTGGGGGGGGTGGCTTAGTTGGACATCAGTCTCGCCTAGGCAAGGGATGAGGAAATGGGAGAGGATACCACTAAAACTGTTTTTTGTCGAGCGAAGGTCGATATAAAGTGTAGCTTTATGTGACCCACATTCAAAATCGGGGACACTTCTAACTGCCAATATGAAAAGTCCGGCCATGTATGGCCATGCTTTGTGTTAGAAATACCGCTAGAAGTCTTGGTGGTGGTGGTATTGGTGGTGGTAATTGGTGGTGGTATTGGTGGTGGTGGTGGTGGTATTGGTGATGGTGGTGGTTATTGGTGGTGGTGGTGGTGGTGGTGGTATTGGTGATGGTGGTGGTATTGGTGGTGGTGGTATTGGTGGTGGTGGTATTGGTGATGGTGGTGGTATTGGTGGTGGTGGTATTGGTGGTGGTATTGGTGATGGTGGTGGTATTGGTGGTGGTGGTGGTGGTGGTATTGGTGATGGTGGTGGTATTGGTGGTGGTGGTATTGGTGATGGTGGTGGTATTGGTGGTGGTGGTATTGGTGGTGGTGGTATTGGTGGTGGTGGTGGTGGTGGTGGTATTGGTGATGGTGGTGGTATTGGTGATGGTGGTGGTGCTGGTGGTGGTATTGGTGGTGGTGGTGGTATTGGTGATGGTGGTGGTGGTTGTGGTGGTATTGGTGGTGGTGGTGGTATTGGTGGTATTGGTGGTGGTGGTGGTGGTATTGGTGGTGGTAATTGGTGGTGGTGGTGGTGGTATTGGTGATGGTATTGGTGGTGGTGGTGGTGGTGGTGGTGGTATTGGTGGTGGTGGTGGTGGTGGTATTGGTGATGGTGGTGGTATTGGTGGTGGTGGTATTGGTGGTGGTGGTGGTGGTGGTATTGGTGATGGTGGTGGTATTGGTGATGGTGGTGGTGCTGGTGGTGGTATTGGTGGTGGTGGTGGTATTGGTGATGGTGGTGGTGGTTGTGGTGGTATTGGTGGTGGTGGTGGTATTGGTGGTATTGGTGGTGGTGGTGGTGGTATTGGTGGTGGTGGTGGTATTGGTGGCGGTGGTGGTGGTATTGGTGATGGTATTGGTGGTGGTGGTGGTGGTATTGGTGATGGTGGTGGTATTGGTGGTGGTGGTATTGGTGGTGGTGGTATTGGTGATGGTGGTGGTATTGGTGATGGTGGTGGTATTGGTGGTGGTGGTGGTGGTGGTGGTATTGGTGATGGTGGTGGTATTGGTGATGGTGGTGGTGGTGGTGGTATTGGTGATGGTGGTGGTATTGGTGGTGGTGGTATTGGTGGTGGTGGTGGTATTGGTGATGGTGGTGGTATTGGTGATGGTGGTGGTATTGGTGGTGGTGGTGGTGGTGGTGGTATTGGTGATGGTGGTGGTATTGGTGATGGTGGTGGTGGTGGTGGTATTGGTGATGGTGGTGGTATTGGTGGTGGTGGTATTGGTGGTGGTGGTATTGGTGATGGTGGTGGTATTGGTGATGGTGGTGGTATTGGTGGTGGTGGTGGTGGTGGTGGTATTGGTGATGGTGGTGGTATTGGTGATGGTGGTGGTGGTGGTGGTGGTGGTATTGGTGATGGTGGTGGTGGTTGTGGTGGTATTGGTGGTGGTGGTGGTATTGGTGGTATTGGTGGTGGTGGTGGTATTGGTGGTAGTGGTATTGGTGGTAGTGGTATTGGTCATGGTTCCAAAATCCAAGTACTTTTGGGCTTTAAAGGAGCATAAATTTCAGATCTAGTTTCCTAACTACCTATCGTGTTTTTTGAAGGTCCTGTAGGACCTGGACAATGGAGACGCCAACAAAATGACCACATGCATGTCTCCCCCAACATATTGAACACAAGTTTTTGAAAAAAACGTGGAAAAAAAATAAAAATGTAAAACTTTATTTTTCTTCTACATAACCCCTTCAGGTCTTTGGAAAAGAGAAACCAGATTCTCCACCACAAAACAAAACTCACGTTGCCAGACATTGTTCATTTTGGCAATTTTATATTCTTCAAACAATGTTACAATGTTTCCTCTTTGCTCCAGTCACGCACAACTCCCGTACAGATGACACCATAATTAATGACTACCAAAGCGTCTTCCTTCCCCGAATCCGGCAGGCCTGCAAGCGGCGAGGAACGATCCGTCCTACCTCTAGACTTCTTGTTTTCTTTGGTCTGACATGCAGGTGTTGTGTGATAGGCCAGACTGGAGGCTGCCGAAGCAGAAAGATGTTTGGCGAGGGCTGAGCAGGTAGAGGGAACCCGCCGCTTTGTATTTGTGATGCTTGAAGGATTCGGGCCCAGTTCCTCAGCTTGTGACGCTGGGCTTGAGTCTTTTTTTTTTTTTACGCGTCATTAATCATTAATGTCAGCCTTTTTTCCATGTGGTTGGAGTTCACCAGATCCCATAGGCGAGGAACAGGAGATGAACGGCGCGGCAGTCGAAATAAGTTGTATTGCTGGTGCTGGGATGTTGGCCCCCCCCCCCCCCCCCGTTAAAATAAGGAGAGAGAAGTAGATGTGACGCTATACCTTTAAGACCTAAATATTGGTCAAATGAAAAATGTCCTACTTGTAGTTCACCTAATATATCGTGATAGTGTCAGAATTTATTTTTAATATATTATGTGATGTGAAAAAGATTTTTCCGAGATAAAACTAAGCATAAGTGTTTAAATCCACAGTATAGAAAATAAAAAAAAAAACACAAAAGGTGAGAATTTCCCTAATTCAGGGTTAAATAATGTTACCACTTGTGAAAAAAAAAAAATATAAAAATAAAATAAGATCACAAACCACAATGCAGCCCGTCGTGCGCTGCTGTCATGGGAACAATACAGAAAAGTTGCTTCTCTCTAATCTACATCATTGAAAAGTAGAACCAACGTCTCAAAATATTTTAAAAAAAAGGGGGCTGGAGTTCTTTTCGGCAGAAGGGAGGTGCACAGGATCTTATGCCAAAAATGTCTTCTTTTTGCTTTTAGCAGGTTTTTGTGTTGTGAACACTTCGGGCGGAGCATGCATTTTGCACCCCCTCCCGATTCACTTCTTGCATCCCTTAGCCCTTGTACACACGGTCGGAGATTCCGTCGGAATGTGTCCGATCGGACCGTTTTGTCGGATATTCCCGACTGTGTGTGGTCTGCATCGGACTGTTTCCATCGGAGTATCCAACGGACCAAGTTTTCCAACTTGTTGGTAAAATTTTCAGACAAAATGCTGCGATCGGACATACTCCGATCATGTGTAGAGAATTCCGATCGGACAAAGTGCCACGCATGCTCAGATCAAATTCCTACACCAAAGCTATTGACTACTAGCCTGAACGTAGTCCCGTCGTAACGAAATAACGGCATCACGTCGGATTTTCCGACAACTTTGTCCGCCCGTGTGTATGCAACAGTTTCGGACAAAAAGATTTGGTTGTCGGAATCTCCGACCGTGTGTACAAGGGCTAAGATTCTGGGAATGAAGCTGGATGTTGGGGTGGAGTAGCTACAGCATGCAATAATGGTAGAAGGCAACCGATAGGAGATAATAGGGCAGGGATGGCGAACCTTGGCACCCCAGATGTTTTGGAACTATGCAGGGCTGGACTGGGACAAAAATGTGGCCCTGGACTTCATCCAGACCGGGTCCAGGGCACAACACATCAGGGTACGGTACATCAGGGCACAGCACATCAGGGTACAGAGCCCAACACATCAGCGTACAAGGTGCATCAGGGCACAGCACATCACAACACATCAGGGTACAGGGCACAACACATCAGGGTACAGGGCACAACACATCAGGGTACAGGGCACAACACATCAGGGCACGTCAGGGCACAGTACATCAGGGCACAAGTAGGGTTACCACCTTTTCTTCAAGCCAAACCCGAACACAGGGACATTTTTTATTTTTTATTGCAGTAAAGACAGTATAGGATTATAAAAGACCTGGGACACATTTGGGTGCCCCGAAGATATCACACAGAGCGTGCCAGTGGGTGTGGCCAAACTGCCCTTGCTGACAGTGATGCCAAACCTGCCCCCAAACAGCCGCCCACAGCAGCAACAGATTTGTGTATGACTATGTCAGTCACTTGGGGAGCCACAGCCTGGTCTGAATAATGTGTCCGGGTTTCAGGTGGTCTGAAACCCTGACACATGATACAAAACCCGAACTGTCCGGGTGAATCCTGGACAGGTGGCAACCTTAGGCACAAGGCACATCAGGGCATAGGATATCAGACTGTTGGCACTATATAAATCCTGTATAATAATAATATCAGGGCACGGGGCATATCAGGTCATGGGGCCCATCAGGGCATAGGACATCGGGGCACATTAGGCCACAGGGCACATAGCACATCAGGGCACAAGGCACATCAGGTCACGGGGCACATCAGGGCATAGGATATCAGACTGTTGGCGCTATATAAATCCTGTATAATAATAATAATATCAGGGCACGGGGCATATCAGGTCATGGGGCCCATCAGGGCATAGGACATCGGGCACATGAGGGCACGGGGCACATCAGGCCACAGGGCACATAGCAACATCAGGGCATGGGGCACATAGCACATCAGGGCATGGGGCACATCAGGGCACATCAGGGCATGGGGCACATTGGAGCACATCAGGGCTTGAGGCACATCACCACCGGAGAGCGAACATCGCTGCATGACATGAGAGAGAACTTACTACAGACAGATGCTTCCTGCGCTACTCTGCATGCATCTCGATCTACCCGTCAGGCACCAGCTCAGCTGTCAGCGGTTGGCGGTTAGATCGCCGTGGACCGCAGATGCGGCTGAAACCGGCCCACACTGGCCATCGGCCCACCGGGAATATCCCGGTAGTCCCGATGGCCAGTCCATCCCTGGAACTACATTTCCCATGATGTTCAACGACACTGCTGAGTGCATGGGTAATAATGAATTAATTAATAATAATAAAATTAAAGCGGAGCTCCACCCTAAAGTGGAACTTCCGCTCAGCGTATTCCCCCCCCCCCCCCTCCGGTGCCACAATTGGCACCTTTCAGGGGGGAGGGGGGTGTAGATACCTGTATAATACAGGTATCTGCACCCACTTGCGGGCATAGCTAGCCGCAGAATAGCCGCAGATGCCCGCCCCGCCCCTGTTGTGTTCTGGGAAACACACATTTCCCAGAACACAGCGGGGACCAGTGAAGATGCGCATGCGCAGTAGGGAACCAGGCAACGCTTCACTTCCCGATTCCCTGACAGAGGTTGGTGGTGGCGGGGGGCAGCCGAGAGACGAGCGATTGCTCGGCTTCGGCTGCCGACATCGTGGGCACCCAGGGACAGGTAAGTGTCCATTTATTAAAAGTCAGCAGCTGCAGTATTTGTAGCTGCTGGCTTTTAATATTTTTTTTTATGGTGGAGCTCCGCTTTAAGGGTCAGTGTCTCAAAAGACCTGTAGTTGCTGATTATTATTTTTTTTTTGTAATCTGTTTTTATTTTATTTGCATGTACATAATCAAGACAATTTTTACAGAACCCAAAAACGTTTTCCAGAATTGTACATGACGATGTCATAATATGGGTATAAATAACATACAGCGCATCTCAAAAGTTTTCACTCTTCTGTGGGGCTTTTTTTTCAGCTGGAACTTGGTGGAAGTCAGGCTCACCCATAGGCGTGCCTGGGCACACCCTAATCCTGGGGTTGGCAACCTGTCAATCGTCGGTAGGTGACAGGTAAACCACAATCTTTATTTTTCGACCCCCCCACCCCAGAACCTGGATAGGAGAGGTGGCACTGATCTGTATTTTCTTCCTGCAGCAGCTGAAAGTAGGCTTCTCCCCCTCTCCCTCTTATTATTATTATTTAACGTACTTCTATAGCGTCGTCAATTTTACGCAGCGTTTTCATATACATTGTATATTCACATCGGTCCCTACCCTCAAGGAGCTTACAATCCCTAACTCACATTCATATACTGAGGCCAATTTAGAGAGAAGCCAATTAACCACTTCAGCCCCGGAGGATTTTACCCCCTTCCTTACCAGAGCACTTTTTGCGATTCGGCACCGCGTCGCTTTAACTGACAATTGCGCGGTCGTGCGACGTTGCACCCAAACAAATTTGACGTCTTTTTTTCCCCACAAATAGAGCTTTTCTTTTGGTGGTATTTGATCACCTCTGCGGTTTTTATTTTTTGCGGTACAAAACAAAAAAAGAGTGTAAATTTTGAAAAAAAAAATAACAATATTTTTTACTTTTTTTGCTATAATAAATATCCCATTTTAAAAAAAAAACAAAAAAAAAAAATTTTTTCCTCAGTTTAGGCCGATACGTATTCTTCTACATATTTTTGGTAAAAAAAAAATCACAATTGGCGATTATTGATTTAGCAACTACAAAATAGGGGGTAGATTTATGGCAATTTTTTTTTTTTTTTTTTTTTACTAGTAATGGTGGTGATCTGCGATTTTTTTTTTCCGTGACTGCGACATTATGGCGGACACATCGGACACTTTTGACACATTTTTGGGACCATTCACATTTACACAGCGATCAGTGCTATAAAATCGGTGCTGTAAATGTGACTGGCAGGGAAGGGGTTAACACCTGCAGGGGTTAATATGTTCCCTATGGGAGTGATTCTAACTGTGGGGGGGAGGGGACTCACAAGGGGAGGAGACCGATCGGTGTTCCTCTGTACTGGGAACACACCAATCGGTCTCCTCTCCTCTGACAGCACATGGATCTATGTGTTTACATACACAGATCCACGGTCCTGCTGTGTTCCCGGGCAATCGCGGGTGGCCCGGCGGACACACGCACCGGGAATTGGCACGGGAATCGGAGGACGTCATATGACGCCCACCCAGGATGGGAGATCCCATCTGTGGGCGTCATATGTCTATAGGCCAGGGTTGAAATGGTTAACCTACCAGCGTGTCTTTGGAATGTGGGAGGAAAGCAGAGTAACCCGGAGGAAACCCCACGCAGGCACAGGGAGAACATGCAAACTCCAGGCAGGTAGTGTCGTGGTAGTTGAGTTCCTCTACCTATTTTCTTAGGGGAAAAAAAAAAAAAAAAAAAGTCTTGCTCGTGTGTTAAGTAGGTGAATCCCATCTGGGAATCTTAAATAGTGCTCCAGGTTTGTGGGATTCTGTAGCAGGGCATTAAGAAGAACAGCCTCTCTCATAGACTTATCAATTTCAAATTGCGGTCAAGCGCGGTCGTGCGACGTCTCACCCAAACAAAATTGACGTCCTTTTTTTCGCACAAATAGAACCCATACAGATGTCTCAAAACAAATTCTTGCTTGCCTTCTAATCATCTAGGCCAGTGGTGGAGAACCTTGGCACCCCAGATGTTTTGGAACTACATTTCCCATGATCAGGGCCGTTTTTAAGGCAGGGCAAAAGGGGGCAGTTGCCCTGGGCCCTGTCATTGTTGTGGGGCCGAAAGCAGCTGCTTAATACTTGTCAACTATCCTGGTTTCAATTCCCTTGTCCCTTGAGGTTTTAGTCCTGTGCTGTGTCCCAATATCTCAGTGTGAAGTGCTGCTACTAATGCTGCCCAGCTCTGCCCTATTGTTGTGTAAAGATGACTCACCTGCAGACCCCGTGTTTACATGTAAATTACCGGCATTCATATGTAAATAGGGGCAGCCAGCCGCATTGATATATAGTTCATGCCCCCCTGAGGTCATATCCACAGTAATCTCTAGCAACCAATAAACAAGCAGAAATAATGTGCTGTGACCTCTAGCAACTAATCAGTGAGCTATAATGTGTGCTGTAACCTCTAGCAACCAGTCAGTGAGCGATAATGATACACTGTAACCTCTGGCAACCAATTGCAATAGCTGCCTGATCTGATTCAGTAAACTGATTTTGAGTCTAGTTGCTATTTATTGTATATCTCAGAGCAGGTGGAGAGCAAAACTGCATGGGGGGGGGGGGGGGGGGGTAGGGATAGGGTTGCCACCTTTTCTTCAAGTCAAACCCGAACACTTTAGCGGCGCACTTTTCTTAGTGGAGCAATTTTTTTTATAGTATAAACTATACATTTATTTTGCAATTAAATAACATTCCTAATCATATGAAGTTAATCACAAGAGTCCCCCTTTACAGAGTCCACAGAGTTTCCGCTTTTACATCTGAACTCGCAGAGTTCCCTTACACTGTAAGGTGGGACTCTGTAGACTCTGATGTTAGGGAGAACTCTGGGGACTCTAACATAAGGGATGCTCTGGGAACCCTGATTTAAGGGGAACACTGAGTACTATGATGCACAGTGAGGACTCTGATGTAAGAGGGGAACACTGTGGCCTCTGGTGTAAAGGGGAACCGTGTTATAAGGGGTGCTCTGAGAACCCTGATTTACCTTAGTGTACTCACTCAGAGGCAGAAGATAGAAGGGGGAGGCTTCAGTCACAGACCTGGATGGATGGTGAGCTCACTCACCCCTTGGCAGTCAGCACCTCTCATCCAGATGTATCTGAGGCTGCTGGACTTCAAATTTCCAGCCTCCCACTTCCGTGGGGATTGGAGTGTGGGCAGACACAGAGAGGTAGGGGAGGGAGGAGAAGGAGCAGATCAAGCCCTCTCTCCTCTCCCGTCTGTATGTGGGAGGAACTGTTAGTCTTGGCTTTGGGCAGTGTGAAAGATAGTGTAACAGACACTCTCAGCTTAGACAATTGCAGCCAGCAACCTTGCTGGGAGGCCATAGTCCAGTTTGAATAATGTGTCCGGGTTTCAGGAAGTCTGAAACCTGGACGCATGGTTCCAAATCTGAACTGTCCGGGTGAATCCCGGACAGGTGGCAACCCTGGGGGGGGGGGGGCCAAGAAAAGTTTTGCCCAGGGTCCAATCAATATTAACCACTTGCCGACCGCCGCACGACGATATACGTCGGCAGAATGGCACGGGCAGGCATATGGGCGTATATATAAGTCCCTGCCTGCCCGCGGGTGGGGGGCCCGATCGGGCCCCCCCCCCGGTGCCTGCGGCGGTCGGCATTTCTTCGAGAGCGATCCGGGATGAGGGGGCGGCCATTCATTCATGGCCACCCCCTCGCGATCGCTCTCGACGAATGGAAATCCCCGGTGACATCACTTCCTCTCCTGTAATGTAAACACAGGAGAGGAAGTGATGTATTCTCTCCTCCGTGTCGGTATTTTCCGTTCCGACACGGAGGAGAGCGGATCGGTGAGTTGCACCAACACTCTACACACACAGTAGAACATGCCAGGCACACTCACACCCCCCCTTTACCCCCCGATCACCCCCCCAATTACCCCTGCCCCCCAGTCACAGTGACACCAATGTCATTTTTTTTTTTTTTTTTTGCATTGGTGTCATTTGTGACTGTAATAACTGTTAGGGCAGTTAGAGTTAGCCCCCTTTAGTTCTAATGTACCCCCCTAACCCCCCCAATAAAGGTTTAACCCCGTGATCACCCCCCGTCGCCAGTGTCACTAAGGCTGGGTTCACATTGCAGCGGTTTATGAGAACGAATGTGATTCGCACCGCACTGCAGTGCAAATCACATCCGATCTCTGTGCGATTCGAGTTCAGCCATTCGCCGCACCCGCCGCACCCGCCACACCCGCCGCAAATTCGCACGGGACCCTTTTTTTGGCCCGCAGCAGAATCGGATCGCATGGGTGTTCACACCATGCGATCCGAGTTTGCAGATCGCACTGCGATATGCGAACTGATCTGGGGGTGTCAGTAACATTTCACTGACACTCCCAGCAGTTCGCATAGGGCAGTGTGAACTGCCGCCGGGAGGCATGCGATGCGGGAACCCGCCGCGGATTCGCGGCGTTTCCGCATCGCTCCAGTGTGAACCCAGCCTAATAAGCGATCATTTTTCTGATCGCCGTATTAGTGTCACAGGTGACGCTAGTTAGGCAGGTAGGTATTTAGGTTCGCCGCAGCTTTTTATAGCGCCAGGGACCCCCATATACTACCGCATAAAGCCCCCTGATTGCCCCCTAGTTAACCCTTTCACCAGTGATCACCATATAACTGTTACAGGTGACGCTGGTTGGTTAGTTATTTTTTTATAGTTTCAGGGCACCCGCCATTTATTACCTAATAAAGGTTTAACCCCCTGATCACCCGGCGGGTGTCATTTGTGACTAATAACTGTTAGGGCAGTTAGGGTTAGCCCCCTTTAGTTCTAAGGTACCCCCCTAACCCCCCCAATAAAGGTTTAACCCCGTGATCACCCCCCGTCGCCAGTGTCACTAAGGCTGGGTTCAGATTGCAGCGGTTTGAGAACGGATGTGATTCGCACCGCACTGCAGTGCAAATCACATCCGATCTCTGTGCGATTCGAGTTCAGCCATTCGCCGCACCCGCCGCACCCGCCACACCCGCCGCACCCGCCGCAAATTCGCACGGGACCCTTTTTTTGGCCCGCAGCAGAATCGGATCGCATGGGTGTTCACACCATGCGATCCGAGTTTGCAGATCGCACTGCGATATGCGAACTGATCTGGGGGTGTCAGTAACATTTCACTGACACTCCCAGCAGTTCGCATAGGGCAGTGTGAACTGCCGCCGGGAGGCATGCGATGCGGGAACCCGCCGCGCATTCGTGGCGTTCCCGCATCGCTCCAGTGTGAACCCAGCCTAATAAGCGATCGTTTTTCTGATCGCTGTATTAGTGTCACAGGTGACGCTAGTTAGGCAGGTAGGTATTTAGGTTCGCCGCAGCTTTTTATAGCGCCAGGGACCCCCATATACTACCGCATAAAGCCCCCTGATTGCCCCCTAGTTAACCCTTTCACCAGTGATCACCATATAACTGTTACAGGTGACGCTGGTTGGTTAGTTATTTTTTTATAGTTTCAGGGCACCCGCCATTTATTACCTAGTCTCACTAGTGTACCCCTAAATTTAGGGGTGTCTACTTTCCAAAATGGGGTCATTTGGGGGGGGTTTGTGCCATCTTGGCATTTTATGGCCTTCAAAACTGTAACGCCCTTAGAAAGCCTGAAGGCGGTGCTTGGTTTTCGGGGCCCCGTACGCGGCTAGGCTCCCAAAAAGTCCCACATATGTGGTATCCCCGTACTCAGGAGAAGCAGCAGAATTTATTTTGGGGTGTCATTTCACATATGCCCATGGCATGCGTGAGCAATATATCATTTAGTGACAACTTTGTGAAAAAAAAAAAAAAAAAGTTTGTAATTTTCCCGCAACTTGTGGCAAAATATAAAATATTCCATGGACTCAACATGCCTCTCAGCAAATAGCTTGGGGTGTCTACTTTCTAAAATGGGGTCATTTGTGGGGGTTTTGTGCCATCTTGGCATTTTATGGCCTTCAAAACTGTAATAGGTAGTGAGGAGTGAAGTCAAATATTTACGCCCTTAGAAAGCCTGAAGGCGGTGCTTGGTTTTCGGGGCCCCGTACGCGGCTAGGCTCCCAAAAAGTCCCACATATGTGGTATCCCCGTACTCAGGAGAAGCAGCAGAATTTATTTTGGGGTGTCATTTCACATATGCCC
This sequence comes from Lithobates pipiens, assembly GCF_037356315.1. Lineage (NCBI taxonomy): Eukaryota > Metazoa > Chordata > Amphibia > Anura > Ranidae > Lithobates > Lithobates pipiens. The sequence goes on from NW_027507789.1 coordinate 224,558,515, forward strand.
ATGGCATGCGTGAGCAATATATCATTTAGTGACAACTTTGTGAAAAAAAAAAAAAAAAAGTTTGTAATTTTCCCGCAACTTGTGGCAAAATATAAAATATTCCATGGACTCAACATGCCTCTCAGCAAATAGCTTGGGGTGTCTACTTTCTAAAATGGGGTCATTTGTGGGGGTTTTGTGCCATCTTGGCATTTTATGGCCTTCAAAACTGTAATAGGTAGTGAGGAGTGAAGTCAAATATTTACGCCCTTAGAAAGCCTGAAGGCGGTGCTTGGTTTTCGGGGCCCCGTACGCGGCTAGGCTCCCAAAAAGTCCCACATATGTGGTATCCCCGTACTCAGGAGAAGCAGCAGAATTTATTTTGGGGTGTCATTTCACATATGCCCATGGCATGTGTGAGCAATATATCATTTAGTGACAACTTTGTGAAAAAAAAAAAAAAAAAAAAAAAGTTTGTAATTTTCCCGCAACAATCGCTTGAGGCAAAAAAATAAAATATTCAATGGGCTCAACATGCCTCTTATCAATTTCCTTAGGGGGTCTACTTTCCAAAATGGGGTCATTTGGGGGGGTTTTGTACTGCCCTGCCATTTTAGCACCTCAAGAAATGAGATAGGCAGTCGTAAACTAAAAGCTGCGTAAATTCCAGAAAACGTACCTTAGTTTGTAGATGTGACAACTTTTGCGCAAACCAATAAATATACAATTATTGACTTTTTTTTTACCAAAGACATGTGGCTGAATACATTTTGGCCTAAATGTATGACTAAAATTGAGTTTATTGGATTTTTCTAATAACAAAAAGTAGAAAATATCATTTTTTTTCAAAATTTGCGGTCTTTTTACGTTTATATCGCAAAAAATAAAAATCGCAGAGGCAATCAAATACCATCAAAAGAAAGCTCTAATTTGTGGGAAGAAAAGGACGCAAATTTTGTTTGGGTACAACATTGCATGACCGCGCAATTACCAGTTAAAGCAGCGCAGTGCCAAAGTGTAAAAAGACCTCTGGTCATTTACCAGCAAAATGGTCCGGTCTGAAAGTGGTTAAAGACAGTCCTGCCCATGATGCTCGACTGCACTGCAGAGTTTGGGTTTAGTTCCAAAACATCTGGGGTGCCAAGGTTCTCCATCACTGATCTAGGCCCATCTTTCAGATTCCATTTATCTTGTCTATTTTTTTTTTTTCCAGTCCTGGATCCAGTCCTGGATTGAAGGACAATGGTCCTGTCTGCAGAACCGGGGTATCAGTCTTTTTGCCGCAATTTACTAGGTGCAGGGTGATATGGCGTCTCTTTTGTAGGCTTTTAGAGGTGAGGAGACATCATGAAATGGGTAATGGAAAGGTGGACATTGTATAAGCCTGAGGTGATATCACCTTCCAGAACTTCTGTATCTTAGAGCAGGACCACCAGAGATGCACAAAATAGCCGTACTGGTGGCAACCTCTCCAGTATGCAGCCATGTACTGGCCATCGGGACTATCAGGAGTTTCCCGGTGGGCCGATGGCTCAGTGGGCCACTCTGATGTAAAGGGGCTGCTGATGGGACACTCTGATGTAAGGAGGTGCTGATGGGACACTCTGATGTAAAGGGGGCTGGTGATGGGACACTCTGATGTAAGGGGGTGCTGATGGGATACTCTGATGTAAGGGGGCTGGTGATGGGACACTCTGACGTAAGGGGGCTGGTGATGGGACACTCTGATGTAAGGGGGCTGGTGATGGGACACTCTGATGTAAGGGGGCTGGTGATGGGACACTCTGATGTAAGGGGGCTGGTGGTGGGACACTCTGACGTAAGGGGGCTGGTGATGGGACACTCTGATGTAAAGGGGGCTGGTGATGGGACACTCTGATGTAAGGGGGCTGGTGATGGGACACTCTGATGTAAGGGGGCTGGTGGTGGGACACTCTGACGTAAGGGGGCTGGTGATGGGACACTCTGATGTAAGGGGGCTGGTGATGGGACACTCTGACGTAAGGGGGCTGGTGATGGGACACTCTGATGTAAAGGGGGCTGGTGATGGGACACTCTGATGTAAGGGGGCTGGTGATGGGACACTCTGATGTAAGGGGGCTGGTGATGGGACACTCTGATGTAAGGGGGCTGGTGATGGGACACTCTGTTGTAAGGGAGTGCTGATGGGACACTCAAAATGTAAGTGGGCCGGTCTGGAGGAAGTCCATGGCCAAATTTCTGTCCCAGTCCAGCCCTGCCAGTATGTCTGGAAATGTTTTTTTGGCCAACCTCACCGGGGTCCTATATCAGACTTGTAACACATCTCCTGAGTTTTGGAACTGAAGAGATGTGTGACAATTGGATCATTTTTTTTTTTTAAGTTGCAGGCGGGTTAAATTCCAGACGTAGTTCCTGCTTCCATTCTCTCACTAAATACTGGATTTGCTGCGAATTGCGAGACAACGGAATTTTATTTACGGGAGGTGTTGAGATTGCCATTTACGGCACACATGGATTCAGATTTTGTAAGAGAAGTTATTAGCCGCAGCTTGAGGGTAAGCCTGTTTAGAAAGTCTAGAGAGTTGACGATGGCGCCAGTGGTCCATTGGAAACCACCCGAATTGTTGGCTCAATCGGTATAAAGGGAGCATATGGCCTGAGGGGGCCAAATGATTTTAATGAGTGGCCACGTGTCTTGTTAAACTCCCTTCCGCGAAAAAAAAAGTTTTCTCCCTATTGTGAGGTCACCAGTCCGGTATTTATATATTGAAATCATATCCCCTCTCAAGCGTCTCTTCTCCAGAGAGAATAAGTTCAGAGCTCACAACCAAAGTAATGCACTGGGGGCCATACCAGCTCGCCCCAAAGTAATGCACTGGGGCCCCTACCAGTTCGCCCCAAAGTAATGCACTGGGGCCCATACCAGCTCGCCCCAAAGTAATGCACTGGGGCCCATACCAGCTCACCCCAAAGTAATGCACTGGGGCCCCTACCAGCCTGCCCCAAAGTAATGCACTGGGGCCCCTACCAGCCCGCCCAAATGTAATGCACTGGGGCCCCTACTAGCCTACCCCCAAAGTTATGCGCTGGGGCCCCCACCAGCCCGCCCCCAAAGTAATGTACTGGGGCCCCTACCAGCCTGTCCCCAAAGTAATGCGCTGGGGCCCCTACCAGCCCACCCCCACAGGGAATGCACTGGGGCCCCTACCAGCCCACCTCAAAGTAATGTACTGGGGACCATACCAGCCCGCCCCAAAGTAATGTACTGGGGACCATACCAGCCCACTCCAAAGTAATGCACTGGGGCCCATACCAGCCCGCCCAAAGTAATGCACTGGGGCCCATACCAACCTGCCCCCAAAGTAATGTGCTGGGGCCCTACCAGCCCACCTCAAAGTAATGTACTGGGGCCCATACCAGCCTGCTCAAAAGTAATACACCGGGGCCCATACCAGCCCGGCCCCAAAGTAATGCACCGGGGCTCCTACCAGCCCGCCCCAAAGTAATGCACTGGGGCCCATACCAGCCTGTCCCCAAAGTAATGTGCTGTGGCCCCTACCAGCCCACCCCAAAGTAATGCACTTGGGCCCATGCCAGCCTGCCCCAATTTACACACCTTCTGCCAAGAATTAAGGTATAAGTAATTGATAGACTTAAACATATATTTATTAGTACTTTAAAATTGATTTTAAACAGTAAGAAAACATGCCATAAATCAAAGACTAATCAACAAAAAGAGTGCAGAAAGGGGGTTGAAGAAGGGTAGAGTACAGGGCGAGTCAGGAGGGCACAATACTGGGATCGGGGGGCACAATATCGGTTCTAGGACAGCTTTGTAAAAAGTGTGACTGTCCTGGCAAATCTGGGACAGTTGGGAAGTATGATATAATTCAAGATTGTTATGGGGCCCCCATGCACCCGAGGGCCCCTGGGCATTGCCCAGGGGTGCCCATGCATTAAGACAGCCCTTGAGAAGGACTAATATGCATCTGAATTAAAACACAGCAATGGTGATACATAAAATATACAAAGTTACTCTCACTTTTGACAAATCTTCAGTACTGGAAGAGTAGAAGAAGCCTTTGCCCACATCGCCACCTGCTGGCTGTGTAAAGATTTGCTTGTACAAAGTCGGATAATGTACAGTAATGCACACATTTCCAAGAGTGGTTGGAATTGCCTGAAATTTGATGTGTATATAGCTAGTATACATTGTAGTTTCTGGAGTCCACATTTTATCATGTTAGATCACCAAGAACAACGCAGGTCCTGTTCCCGCCTGAACCGTCCCTGCAATTTGAAGAGGCGACTTTGGTGCAATTTTAGAGAGTAATGTCACCAGCACAACAAGATCTCCAAAAAATGAGCCCAAAACTTGAATTAGCAATCACATTATTACAGCAGAAAACAACGTTTCCTAACCACGCAGGACCATGTGACCAGGTGCGATTTGAGCGCCATACACCGCAATATTAAATCACAAAATTCACAAGCAAGTCTCAGAGAAATCGCAAGCAAGTTGCATGACTTTGGGGTCGCGGCAGTGTGAACCGACCCTTACATGTTCCCCAGCAGGACCCTTTCACGTGTTCTGCGGCGCCCCCCCCTTCTGCCATCTTAGGCACACCGCAGTAGCGGAACACCAGGGCTCCCCTCACATATGTGACCTTTGCGACCCTGGTAGTTCCACCACTGACATGAGCTTCTTCTGGGGCAGAGTCATGAATTTTGGCCCCAACAGATTTTAATAGGAGAGTCTGGGGAAAAAAGGTGAGTAAATGCCAATTTATCACGTTTCTTGCCTAGTAACTGGCTTTCCATTGAAAAAAAAAAAAAATTGCTCAAGACTAAAACACAAAGATATCAGCTCTAGTGTGGATGGGGCCTCGAATGGAAGTGAGTGACCACATCTGCCCTCATTAAATCGGGACCATGAGACCCTGTTGTGACAGACCCAACCGGACAATACCCAACCGGGACAGACCCAACTGGGGAAGTCCCAACTAGGACAGACCCAACCGGGACAGACCCAACCGGGACAGTCCCAACCGGGACAGACCCAACCCGGACAGTCCTACCCGGGACAGACGCAAGCCGGACAGACCCAACCGGGACAGACCCAACCGGGACAAGGGCTTTTGGAGGGGACTGCAGGCTAGCCTCTTTCCTTACTGACTATGGGCCCTGGCTTTTAAGAGAGCAATGTTCTTTAGGAAGTGTGTACCTGGGGGGACCCTTGGAGTAATGTTACTTTGGATTCAGGTCCATGTCTCCCCAAAACACATAGACTTTGGGAATCTGGGCCCGGGATCCATGTTTAGGGCCTAGATGCTCCATTACCAAAAATGACTGCTATCTATTCCAAATCAAGTTCTATTGGGCTGAAAATACAAATAAAGTAGCTTTCATTGACACCCCACAGGAGGAGCCTCTTGCTTTGTGTTTTAGGAAATGCTCCAATATATACACCACACAAGAATGTTTGTAATCCTTCATATTACATGGAAAGAAAACTCTTCAAGGTCCAATTCTTCAGTGTGATGAGAAGTCTGATATAAAGCATCTTATCCCACTGATGGACCGTACCTTGAAGAGTTTGCCTGCATACTATTACATCATAGCAAAGATTATAAAAATTGTTGTGTTGGTGCAGTGCTGGTGCCGGCAGTAAAACAGCGCTATTTTTATCGGCGCTTTACCGTTGTTTTAGCGTCGCTATTCGGGCGCTAGCGGGTGGGCAGTTTGGAAATGTGGTCACCCTAGGTCCAAGGCGCTACTAGTAAGGGGTACCTAATAAAGGGGGTCCAACATGCTACTAGCAAGGGAGACCTAATAGAGGGGGTCCAACCCACTACTAGGAAGGAGGACCTAATAAAGGGGGTCCAACGTGCTACTAGCAAGGGGTACCTAATAAAGGGGGTCCAAGCCGCTACTAGCAAGGGAGACCTAATAAAGGGGGTCCAACACGCTACTAGCAAGGGAGACCTAATAGAGGGGGTCCAACACGCTACTAGCAAGGGAGACCTAATAAAGGGGGTCCAACCCGCTTCTAGCAAGGGAGACCTAATAAATGGGGGTCCAACCCGCTACTAGCAAGGGAGACCTAATAAAGGGGGTCCAACACGCTACAAGCAAGGGAGACCTAATAAAGGGGGTCCAACACGCTACAAGCAAGGGAGACCTAATAAAGGGGGTCCAACCCGCTACTAGCAAAGGGGACCTAATAAAGGGTGGTACAACACGCTACTAGCAAGGGAGACCTAATAAAGGGGGTACAACACGCTACTAGCAAGGGAGATCTAATAAAGGGGGTCCAACCCGCTACTAGCAAGGGAGACCTAATAAAAGGGGTCCAACCCGCTACTAGCAAGGGGGATCTACTAAAGGGGGTTCAACATGTTACTAGCAAGGGGGACCTAATAAAGTGGTCCCAACCCTCTACTAGCAAGGGAGACCTAATAAAGGGGGTCCAACACGCTACAAGCAAGGGAGACCTAATAAAGGGGGTCCAACCCGCTACTAGCAAGGGGGACCTAATAAAGGGTGTCCAACCCGCTACTAGCAAAGGGGACCAAATAAAGGGGGTCCAACCCACTACTAGCAAGGGGGATCTAATAAAGGGGGTCCAACCCACTACCAGCAAGGGGGATCTAATAAAGGGGGTCCAACCCGCTACTAGCAAGGTGGTCCTAATAAAGGGGACCCAACACGGTACTAACAAGGTGTACCTAATAAAGTGGCCGGTGAGGGTATATATATATATGCATATAAATAAGCATTAGGGAACGCCTACAGATAAAATGGCAATAAAATATGGCAAGCAACCGTGACAATCTGACGGGAACCTGCTTTCAGAACACGAATAACTCTCTGAAAATACATAACATTTTTTTTGCAAGGCACAGTAATGAAAGTTGGCATGTTGGGGCACGCAGTCCTCCAGCCAGCGAGGCGCCAACCCTTTACCCAAGACAGCTCTTCACCGAGCACACAAGCGGCTGGGTCACCCTCCTTATCCCTCTGGATTACCTGACAAGAAGGGGTGACAGGAATACAAAGGGCCGCGTCATGATTACCTGCTCACTCTTTGTAGTGGATTAGTCTGGAGTGTCGCGGGTTTTGAGCCGCGTTGAATGCCGCTCTGCCGAGGCTTTTAGCTGCGGATCACCTTCTTGAAAAAAAAAGGGGGCGATTATTGTATTAAACGCTTAAGAGAAATACAAAGCTGCCATCTAAAGTGATTAAAGGAGTGATTGTGGCCTGACATATCCTCTCATAGGGGGAAGAGCAGGCCAAGTGTTACCACAGGAACTCCCTTGCTTGACTGTTGATCTTACTAGCATGCGGTGGTGGCTGGTGTTTTTTTTTTTTTTTTTGGGGGGGGGGGGCAAACAAACTGAAAAATACTGAAACTGTGCCCACCATATGCAGCCACTTGTGCCCATCATATGCAGCCACTTGTGCCAATATATACAGCCACTGTACCCATCATATGCAGCCACTTGTGCCCAATATATGCAGCCACTGAGCCCATCATATGCAGCCACTGTGCCCATCACATGCAGCCACTTGTGCCCATCATATGCAGCCACTTGTGCCCATTATATGCAGCCACTGTGCCCATCATATGTAGCCACTTGTGCCAATATATACAGCTAATTGTGCTCATCATATGCAGCCACGTGTGCCCATCATATGCAGCCACTGTGCCCCATCATATGCAGCCACTTGTGCCCATCATATGCAGCCACTGTGCCCCATCATATGCAGCCACTGAGCCCATCATATGCAGCCACTTGTGCCCATCATATGCAGCCACTTGTGCCAATATATACAGCCACTGTACCCATCATATGCAGCCACTTGTGCCCGATATATGCAGCCACTGAGCCCATCATATGCAGCCACTGTGCCCATCACATGCAGCCACTTGTGCCCATCATATGCAGCCACTTGTGCCCATCATATGCAGCCACTGTGCCCATCATATGTAGCCACTGTGCCAATGTATACAGCCACTTGTGCTCATCATATGCAGCCACGTGTGCCCATCATATGCAGCCACTGTGCCCATCATATGCAGCCACTTGTACCCATCATATGCAGCCACTTGTGCCCATCATATGCAGCCATTGTGCCCATCAAAACGCAGCCATTGTGCCCATCATGTGCAGCCACTTGCACCCATCAAACGCAGCCCCTTGTGCCCAGTATATGCAGCCACTTGTGCCCATCAAAATGCAGCCACTGTGCCCATCATGTGCAGCCCCTTGTGCCCAGTATATGCAGCCACCTGTGCCCATCATGTGCAGCCCCTTGTGCCCAGTATATGCAGCCACTTGTGCCCATCATATGCAGCCACTTGTGCCCATCATATGCAGCCACTGTGCCCATCATATGCAGCCACTTGTGCCCATCATATGTAGCCACTGTGCCCATCATATGCAGCCACTTGTGCCCATCATATGCAGCCACTGTGCCCATCATATGCAGCCACTTTTGCCAATCATATGCAGCCACTGTGCCCATCATATGCAGCCACTTGTACCCATCATATGCAGCCACTTGTGCCCATCATATGCAGCCATTGTGCCCATCAAAATGCAGCCATTGTGCCCATCATGTGCAGCCACTTGCACCCATCAAACGCAGCCCCTTGTGCCCAGTATATGCAGCCAGGCCAGTATATGTGCCAGGCAGCAGCTCCTCTCAGTGCAGTGAGTGCACCAGAGCGGCGGCGACCTCCGCTCCAGCGTGTGTCTCCTCCACTGAGTCCGCTCCTCTTCCTAAGCGTCAGCCAATCAGGAAACAGGTCTGACACCCTGCCTTCTGATTAGCGGGGAGGAAAGTTAGTGTGAAAATAGCGAAAATGTATTCATTTTAGATAGCTTGTCTGAGCTTCTAGAAAGCAGGAGGCCAGGCGCCGAACTTACACTATGTACAGCTCAATGAAAGCTGATAGGAGGGAAGGGACACCTCCCCCTTTCTCACGGCAACCGAGCTGAGGCTGTCAATCACAGGCTGTGTGCTGGAGCTCCCTCTCGTCACCTTTTTATCTCTTGGTGTCATTAAAAAAAACTTGTCAGAATCGATTCATGCTGCTAGCAGAAAGAAATGACACGCAGTGCTTTGGACTGAGACAAATACACACTATAAAGGGATATGCTTGGTTTAGACCCCTTTTCACACTGAGGCAGTTTTCAGGCATTTTAGGGCTAAAAATAGCACCTGAAAAGCGCCCAAAAACTGCCTCCTATTCGTTTGAATGGGTGCTTTCACACCGGGGGACGGCGCGTTTGCGGGGCGGGAGAAAAAGTCCTGCAAGCGGCATCTTTGGGGTGTGTTTGGAGCGCTGTAAAAATCGCTCCAGAAGTGCCCATGCCCATTGAAATGAACGGGCAGCGCTTCCAAATCGCCTTAAAAGTGCTTCAAAAGAGCCCTAAAACGGGTCTTTTAAAAAAAAAACAAAAAAAAAACACCCAACAAAAAAATAAAATCGCCCGCTAGCACCAGAAAAGCGCCGCTAAACCGCCACTAAAGCACCGCAAAAAACTATGGCCGATTTTGCGGCTGTTTTAGCAGCGCTTTAGTGTGAAAGGGGTCTTATATTAAATGTCTCTAAAGGATTACACCCACTTAAACCACCCTTGCCAACCATATAACTTACCTATATGGCAGCAAGGTGGCACTGCTGCGCCGGATCATGTACTTAGTTCGTGACCCGGCAATTCTGAGTAGGGTGGCCTGCTCCCGCTGTGATTATACACAGCGGGAGCGTATCTGCAGGTATTGATTTGACGTCTGCCGGCACTCGCCAATCATTTGGTACACAGGCAGAATGGCAATCATCCTATGTAAACAAGGCAGGTCGCTGTTGTTGTCAGGAGGGAAGGCATGGATCCGGTGTTCCTGCAAAGCAGAGGCATGGGTCCATGTCTTCCCCTAGTAAAAGCACCTCCCCCCACAGTACAAAAACACTGGCTAGGCACACAGTTAACCCTTCGATCGCCCCCCTGATGTTATCTCCTTCACAGCCACAGTGTCCTTAGTACAGTGACAGTGCACAATTTTTAGTGCTGATCGCCGTATTAGTGTCACTGGTTCCCACAAAGTGTCAGAAGTTTCAGTTAGTGTGCGATTTGTCCGCCTCAATAGCGCAGTCCCGCTATAAGTCGCTGATCGCCGCCATTAATAGTAAAAAATAAAATAAAATAAAAATTCCAGTATATAGCCAATAGTTTGTAGACGCTATAACTTTTGCGCAAACCAATCAATATACACTTATTGGGATTTTTTTTTTTTTTTTTTTTTACCAAAAATATGTAACACAATACATATGGGCCTAAATTCATGAAGAAATGTGACATTTCCTTTTTTTTTTTATTGGAAATGTTTTATAGCAGAAAGTAAAAATTTTTTTTTTTTGTCAGTCGTTTTTTTGTTTATAGCGCAAAAAGAACAAAATGTTCTGTTTTAAATGTTGAAAATGTAATAAAAATAATTTAAAAGACAAAAAAATTTTTTTAAAAATAAAAAAACACTGCAGAGGTGATCAAATACCACCAAAAGAAAGCTCTATTTGTGGGGAAAAAAGGACATAAATGTGATTTAACTGCGCAATTGCCAGTTAAAATAAAAACAGTAAAAGAAGAAATGGCACCACACACCCCAGCAAAAAAACGATCCAACGTGAATTTATTAGAACAAACTGGTATACGTGAAAGAAAAAGTGGCTGCGCTGACAGTAATACCCCCGTTGATATACCAAAGAAAAAAAAATGAATTAATTAATAGATAATGTACTCTAAATAAATAAGTGAACAAACAAATGTGATCCCACAACCAATATGGAGTGAATAAATAAAATTTAATAAAATTAATTAAATATATAATCAATACCAATTATTAAAAATGATTGAAAATTAATAAGAATAAATGAGTAAAAATAAACGAATAAAAAAAAAAATCTCAAGTGATAATAAAAAAAAAAAAAATTTCTTGAGTAGAAAATTAAAATAATACTCCAAATGATAAGTGAATACGGTGAATCGTGCAATCTTCCGTCACCAGTAAATGTAGACCACCATAAGAAATGCGCGCTTACCAGGTGGCAAGCATCAAACGCTTGCAAACAACACCCGGCAGGGTCCCAATAGCAGATCCCAATCATAGGGACTCCCAAACGTAGAGCAATGGTCACTCAGAAAAAACAGCAAAGGGACTTCCCATAGTGTAAACCTGATATATCGGCACTTCCTGTACCAGTGACTGTGCCCTCCTGTGTGCCACTTTGTACTGTTGGGAAGGGGGAACTCCGTACTGGGGGGGGGAGAAGGTCGTTTTTATTCGTAAGCCAGCCTAAGCCTTGTACTCTTCAATAGGCATTCCCAAACCTCGCCAAGGGGTGGGTGCCACGGTCGTCTTTAATATTGATTGGACTCTGAGCAAAATTTTTCATGCCCCCCCCCCCCCCCCATGCAGTTTCACTCTCCATCTGCTCTGAGACATACAATAAATAACAGCTAGACTTAAAATTAGTTTACTGTATCAGATCAGGCACCATTGTGATTGGTTGCCAGTGGTTACAGCATATCATTACTGCTTACTGACTGGTTGCTAGAGGTTACAGCACACATTTCGGCTCACTGATTAGTTGCTAGAGGTTACAGCATATGCTCTCTGCTTGTTGATTGGTTGCTAGAGATTACTGTACAGTAATACTGCTCACTGATTGGTTGCTAGAGGTTGCAGCACATCATCTCCTCACTGCAGGGGGTGCATGGTATACATACGAATGCCGCCTTTATTTACATATCATTGCCACCGGCTGCAGCTATTTACTTATGAATGAATTTACTTATGAATGCTGTCGCTATTTACATATGATTGCCGGTTATTTACACGTAAACACAGGGTCTGCAGGTGCTTCATCTCTACAAATCAATAGGGCAGAGCTGGGCAGCATTAGTACCAGCACTTCACACTGAGATATTGGCACACAGCACAGGACCAAAACTTCAAAGGACAAGGGAATTTAAACTGGGATAGTTGGCAAGTATGAGGCAGCTGCTTTGGGCCCGACAACAATGAAGGGCCCAGGGCAGCTGACCCTTTTGCCCTGCCTTAAAGACGGCCCTGGTGTCCCTGGTAAAACACAGAAGACAGTGAAGACCATTTTCTGCACTGCTCACTTCCTGTGCCGATGACTGTGCCCGTCTGTGTGCCACCTTGTACTGTTGCGAAGGGGGGAACTCTGTACTGGGGGGAGAAGGTCGTTTTTATTCGTAAGCCAGCCTAAGCCCTGTATTTTTCAATAGGCATTCCCAAACCTCACCAAGGGGTGGGGGGTGCCAATACCTGCACCTGGGGGGGGGGGGGGGGGGCACTGTCTGGTACTCATCGACCTGTTCCTGGTAAAACACAGAAGACGGTGAAGACCGTTTTCTGCACTGCTCTCTTCCTGTGACGATGACTGTGCCCTCCTGTGTGCCACCTTGTACTGTTGGGAAGGGGGAACTCTGTACTGGGGGGAGAAGGTCGTTTTTATTCGTAAGCCAGCCTAAGCCCTGTACTTTTCAATAGGCATTCCCAAACCTCGCCAAGGCTTGGGGGGTGCCAATACCTGCACCTGTGGGGGGGGCACTGTCTGGTACTCATCGATATGTCCCTGGTAAAACACAGAAGATGGTGAAAACCATTTTCTGCACTGCTCACTTCCTGTGCCAATGACTGGGCCCTCCTGTGTGCCACCTTGTACTGTTGGGAAGGGGGGAACTCTGTACTGGGGGAGAAGGTCGTTTTTATTCGTAAGCCAGCCTAAGCCCTGTACTCTTCAATAGGCATTCCCAAACCTCGCCAAGGGGTGGAAAAAAGAAATGCCGGCAACAAAAAATAAATACAATTATATATATATATAACAGGGGTGCTTATCCTTCTCCATTCTGTCCAAAACACGAGAAAAAAAAAAAAAAGAAGAAAATCCATTTTGCTTTAGATACACTTTTATTTGAGTTTCTCAGCTCGGCAATTCTACACTTGTCCTTCGTCAGCTGTGGACTTTCCTGAACCTTTTAAAATAAAATGTCCTGAAATGATGGAGTCCATTTCCTAAAGGCAAATAGACTTTGCACTTGACAAGGGCATTTGCTCCAGGGCTTATTAAATGAGGGGAAAGTTCTGCTGACTTCCCTTATCCAATCACATTCCTTGCATGTGATCGATTGGGTATTCTTTGCAAAGTGAAGCTTTAGCTAAATTTACTAAGCTCCGGAGCAAAAACTGCACCTGCAAAGTGCAGGATTCTATAGGCCTTTAATAAATCAACCCCCACTGATTTGGGGCAAATTTATCCTCATAGTGCACCCAGTCGGTTCTGTTTTGCTTGTTGCAGAAGCAAACACAGAACTGCAGATTTGCAATAAAAGATATTCGCTTACAAGAAGTTCATTGGCGCCATCTAGTGGTAGTTTTAGAATAAGCAAAGGGGTGCGCAAACTGTTGGCATTATATAAATCCTGTACAATAAGAAACAACTAATGTAATATGTTACTAGATAAAGCGGTTTCAAAGCCTTACGTTTTTCACCTTAAAGCGGTGTTCCACTCCCAAAAAAAAAAAAAAATATATATATATATATTAAAAGCCAGCGAATACACATACTGCAGCTGTTGGCTTCTTTTAACAATAGGACACTTACCTGTCCTGGAGTCCAGCAATGTCAGCACCGCAGTTGAGGTTTCCATCAGCTGTTGGGTGCTCCCGCTGCCATTGCGGATAAGGGTACCTGGCAGTGTAGCCTTACAGCTTCCACCTGGGAACCCTACTGCGCATGTGTGAGGGCCTGCTCCTCTCTCCTACTGTCCCGACGACAGGGAGAGGAGGAGGGAGCCCCGCTGTGATGTCACGGGCCGTGGCCTGGACTCCCAGAAGTGGGAACAGGACACCTGTCAAAAACAGGTACCCTGTCCCCCCTCCCCCCGAAAGGTGCCAATTGTGGCACCGGAGGGGGAGAGGAGACAAATGAGCGTAAGTTCCACTTTTGGGTGGAACTCCACTTTAATGCATTCTATGGTGAAAAACCTTCTGTGCTGCAGCTCCCCCCTTCTTTTTCTTAGCGGAGCCCAATCCAAACCAGCGATGTGCATGAGAGCAGCGGCTCCAACTGCTGGTTCCCTCTGCATTGGACCGATTGATAGCAGCGGTAGCGTTTGGCTCCAACTGCTGTCCAGGGCTGTCTTTCCGAGCAGGCACAGCTGGGCACGGCCCAGGGGCCCCAGAGGCACATGGGGCCCCATCAGGGCCAGTCGGATATAGAGCAAAGCTATTGGAATTGCCTCCGCTACGCTCATTGTCAATACACAGCCCCGCCTCCTCCTAACCCTGTGCATGCGATAGACAGAATGCGCATCCAATGCTGGGATGTGTTCTGTCTATCACAGACGCGGAGTTAGCAGGAGGCGGGGCTGTGTGTGTGACGGCGAGCAGAGCGGAGGCAAGTTCATGTAAGCTGTAACAGTGGCTATCAGCTCTGCAATGGGGGCACAGTGAGGCTGTTATGGGGGCACAGTGAAGCTGCAATGGGGGCACAGTGAGGCTGCAATGGAGGCACAGTGAGGCTGCAATGTTGGCACAGTGAGGCTGCAATGGGGGCACAGTGAGGCTGCAATGTTGGGCACAGTGATGCTGCAATGTTGGGCACAGAGAGGCTGCAATGTTGGGCACAGAGAGGCTGCAATGTTGGGCACAGTAAGGCTGCAATGTTGGGCACAGTGAGGCTGCAATGGGGGCACAGTGAGGCTGCAATGGGGGCACAGTGAGGTTGCAATGTTGGGCACAGTGAGGTTGCAATGTTGGGCACAGTGAGGCTGCAATGTTGGGCACAGAGAGGCTGCAATGTTGGGCACAGAGAGGCTGCAATGTTGGGCACAGAGAGGCTGCAATGTTGGGCACAGTAAGGCTGCAATGGGGGCACAGTAAGGTTGCAATGTTGGGCACAGTGAGGTTGCAATGTTGGGCACAGAGAGGCTGCAATGTTGGGCACAGTAAGGCTGCAATGGGGGCACAGTGAGGTTGCAATGTTGGGCACAGTGAGGTTGCAATGTTGGGCACAGTGAGGTTGCAATGTTGGGCACAGTGAGGCTGCAATGTTGGGCACAGTGAGGCTGCAATGTTGGGCACAGAGTGGCTGCAATGTTGGGCACAGTGAGGTTGCAATGTTGGGCACAGTGAGGCTGCAATGTTGGGCACAGAGTGGCTGCAATGTTGGGCACAGTGAGGCTGCAATGTTGGGCACAGAGAGGCTGCAATGTTGGGCACAGAGAGGCTGCAATGTTGGGCACAGTAAGGCTGCAATGTTGGGCACAGTGAGGCTGCAATGGGGGCACAGTGAGGTTGCAATGTTGGGCACAGTGAGGTTGCAATGTTGGGCACAGTGAGGTTGCAATGTTGGGCACAGAGAGGCTGCAATGTTGGGCACAGAGAGGCTGCAATGTTGGGCACAGTAAGGCTGCAATGGGGGCACAGTAAGGTTGCAATGTTGGGCACAGTGAGGTTGCAATGTTGGGCACAGTGAGGTTGCAATGTTGGGCACAGAGAGGCTGCAATGTTGGGCACAGAGAGGCTGCAATGTTGGGCACAGTAAGGCTGCAATGGGGGCACAGTGAGGTTGCAATGTTGGGCACAGTGAGGTTGCAATGTTGGGCACAGTGAGGCTGCAATGTTGGGCACAGAGTGGCTGCAATGTTGGGCACAGTGAGGTTGCAATGTTGGGCACAGTGAGGTTGCAATGTTGGGCACAGTGAGGCTGCAATGTTGGGCACAGTGAGGCTGCAATGTTGGCACAGTGAGGAATTATACTTTAATCCTTGAAAGTAGGTGAGAAAATTGGGACAGGCTTGTAGGGGCCCCAGTGCATTTCTTTGCCCAAGGGCCCATGATGCTGTTAGGATGGCCCTGCTGCTGTCAACTAAATCCGGTGACATGGATCGAGTCGCGCTGGTCTGTGTCAATGGCTGCAATAGCGGGACTCAGGAGTGAGCATGCACAGGTGCCCCCAGGAGGATACACAGCTTTCCGTGGGGGCACCTGATGAAGAGGAGAGGCCCGGAAGTGCCGGCGGAGGACCCCAGAAAAAGACGATCGGGGGTGCTCTGTGCAAAACCGTTACACAGAGCAGGTAAGTATAACAGGTTTATTGATTTAATTTTTTTTTAAAAAGGAAGGATTACCACTTTAGTATAAAAGATAAAAATGATGTTTCTTGCTAGCTTACAAAAATCATTCCATTACCACATTTAGTAAAAAATGTTATCTTGGATATCTTGGACATCCCACCCTAGATCCTTCAATTTTTTTAAACGAATGCAAATGCTAACTTACCCCAGAGCCTGAAATAATCTGTTCAATTAACGAAGTAATAGGCGGATGAAGAATACTATCTATGTTATCCTCTACTCTGAATTTCCTATATTGTTACCCTCCCCCTTCCCAATGTTATTCCCTTACTTATAGTTGTACAGGCTGACTAGCGGCTTGAAATGGGGTGACCTCCCCCAGACCTACAGCATGAACCCATTTGGGGTCGGCTGGATTAGGCCATCAAGATTTGAACGAAACCTATTTTATATGCCTTTACCATGTTTTTTATTACAAATGATATGTACCATTTGCAACAATCTTAATTGTTATGTTCTCTTTTGATAAAATAAAAAATGTATGGATAAAAAAATAAAAAATGATGCTTCAAGTTTCAAGAATACAATATATCAAAATCTTAAAGTATAATCTCCTAATTCCTGTAACCCGCCTTTTGTACATAATTACATTTATTTCTCTACTTCTTTCAGTACATGACAAGTCATTTATGACACAACAAAATGCCACCCGTTACAAAAAATAAAAATAAAAACACCATTTATTAAAGATGATATGATAAAAACAACACATAAATACAGTTATAAAACCTAAATGTCATAAATTCTT
This sequence comes from Lithobates pipiens, assembly GCF_037356315.1. Taxonomy (NCBI): domain Eukaryota; kingdom Metazoa; phylum Chordata; class Amphibia; order Anura; family Ranidae; genus Lithobates; species Lithobates pipiens. Next base: position 224,575,456 of record NW_027507789.1, read on the forward strand.
GCAATCACAAAAGGATATTCATTTTATTTCAAATGTTGATAGATGCTCCTCTATAGGGGGCAGAATTTTCAAATGTTTGATGATTTATAGTTTTCCCCACTTAATAGGAACTTGTGGGGATAGCGGTTGCTGAGTTTTTAAAGGAAGCAGCCCCTCCCCCTCCCTCCCCTCCATGTTGCTTAAAGTGGTTGTAAACCCTTACAAACCACTTTGACCTACAGGTAAGCCTAGATTAAGGCTTACCTGTAGGTCCAAGCAATATCTCCTAAACCTATATGGTTTAGGAGATATTTGCCCGAAAATGGGCACCGCTGTCTATGGCGCATGCGCCGTAGACAGCGGCGCGCAGGCGCACTGAGCGCGGCATTCTCCGCGACGTAGCTGCCGCGCATGTCGGCTCCCGTGCGTATGCGCGGGAGTGACGTCATCGCGGCTTCGCCGAATGACAGCGGCGGAGCTGCGAGACCCCACCAACAAGATGGATGCGGCGGACTACAGGGGACAGTGGCGACTTTTCTGGCTCCTGTGTCAGGTAAGTGACACATAATGGGCTACTATGCGATGCGATGCGATGCATAGTAGTCCATTATACTTTGCCTTTGCAGGGAATGAAAGAGGAAGTAAACGCATCAGGGTTTACTTCCTCTTTAAAGTGAAGCTGTGCTTTGCCCATGCAAAACAAAAGCAACAGGATCACTTAATTGCTTCCCCCTGGCTGCTCAGAATTCCCTTCACCGTAGTCCCATGTAGCAAGGGAGGTGAGGAAGCCCTGTATAAACTCCAGGTTTTGCTCCGTTTAGAGCTTATACAAGGCTCAGGATTCTGTGGGAGGAAACCAGAGTACCCCCACACAGGCACAAACATGCAAACTCCAGGCAGGTAGTGTCGTGGTTGGGATTCAAACCAGCGACCCTTCTTACTGCTAGGTGAGAGTGCCAACCACTACACCACTGTGCCGCCCGTAATCCTTTTTAATCCTTATATCATATTTACTGGTCTGCGGTGACTTTCTGGTTTCTTGCCTAAAGCAAATTATGTCATACATCCCAAGAGTTTTCAGTGGGGGTGGGGGACATGTTTTTTCAGCTAAGCACACTCCCCTGTGTGCAGGGCTGAGCTAAGGGCAGATGGATTCCAGGATGTAAATGCTACATGAATCATCTGCCCTTACTCAAGTTGGCCACAGCTAGAAATGCGGGGGGGGGGGGGAGGGGGGGAATGTTTTTCAAAGTGATTTCGCAAAAAAATAAAGCATGGAGACATGCATGGGGGGGGGGGGTTGTTTACTTTGAATATTAAAAATGAATGAAATAGTGTTGTTGGTTTGTGGTGCTCAGATGCAGTGTAGTTCCGCTTTTAAAATGACACTAAAGGATTTATTTTTTTTTTTTTAAATGACAAACATATCATACTTACCTCCACTGCGCAGCTCATTTTGCACAAATTGGCCCCGAACATCCATTTCGGGGTTCCTCTCGGCGGCTCTCGCGTCTCCTCCCCTCATTAGATAATCCCCTTGGAGAAGCGCTCTCCCGAGGGGGTTACCTTGCGGGCGCGCTCCCGAGTCCAGCATTCAGCGTCCATAAAGGCCGAATGCCGGACTCGGCCCTGCCCCCCCTTTGATTGACAGCAGCGGGAGCCAATGGCTGCGCTGGTATTAATCCAGCCAATCAAGAGCCGGGGGAACCCATGGAGAGAGGGACAGCGGAGACGCTCCAATGGAAATTGGGGGCTCGGGTAAGTAAAACGGGGAGGGGGGGAGGGGTAGGGGGCCGGTGACTGCAAGGTGTTTTTTTACCTTAATGCATAGGATGCATTAAAGCGGTTGTAAACCCGCTGGTCCAATCCACGCCAAGGGAGCTGACATGTTCCCTCTGCGTTTCTTCTGGCCACTCACAGCGCTGGAGCCGCGATATCGTCACACCCACGCATACACGCAGGAGATTTCTTCCCGGCAGGGTCCAGCGTCTGCCGGGCTTTCAGCCGAGAATCCCCTGTGCGCATGAGCCCCTGCAGCCAGCGGCACATTGCGAGGGGAATATCTCCTAAACCGTACAGGTTTCGGATATATTTTTTTTTACCTACAGGTCAGCCTTATTTAGGTAAAAGTCCCAAAAAGGACTATACAACCACTTTAAGGTGAAAAAAAACACGAGCCTTTACAACCCCTTTAAGTCAGCCATTTCTTAGCTAAAAGTGGTTTTAAAAGGTTTTTTTTTTTTTTTTTTTTACCCTCATGCATTCTATGCGTGAAGGTAAAAAACCTTCTACTCGCTGCAAAACCAACTGCAAAGAGCAGGAGGAGGTAAGTATTTATTTTTTTTTAAATAAATAAAAACAAAGCTTTAATACCACCAAATAAAAATGTTAAAATTTAAATTAATACATTTTTGCGAGAAAAAAATAAAATAAAAATAAAAAAAATCACTAATGTCACTGACGATTCTTAAGGCAGTTTATTGGAAACATTCTATATCCTGAGCTAGAAGAAAAGATTGTTTAGGCTGTTGAAACGATCCTTTTTGTGTCTCTCAGTAGAACTCTTTGGCTTGCAGACTTGGTGCAGCAGAAGCAACATTTGTTGCATTAAAATATGTCTTTTTTGTTTTGTTACGCAATACACAGGATCTCCAAATCATCCCTTCAGGTCCTATCGGGCACTACAGATCTTAAATATCCACAGAGCATCAGGCATTCTTTCCGGATTCCCTAAAGATTCAGCAACCATCCATATTAGTTCTTGCTCTTGTTCGTCTAAGATTGGGTCGTATGTTGCCATTTTTCAGGGTTTGAAAGAGGAGAGGGAGAGAGGGAGGGAGAGAGGGGGAGAGGGGGAGAGGGGGAGAGGGGGAGAGAGGGAGAGAGGGGGAGAGGGGGAGAGAGAGAACGAGAGAGAACACCAGGAACGTGTATACCCACCACTTGGCCAGGTGCCTTTGGGGTTGGGTAGGGTACCTTGCAACACACACAAAATCGTAAGATCGATGATTGGCTCTCAACGTCTTGCGAAGAAGGAAAGGTCCATAATGGAGCACCGCTAGCTTGGCAAGAGATACATACACTGCAGAATTAAGCCTTAAAATGCCCAAATTTGTACAACAGGTAGAACAAATTCATAAAAGGTGTCTCCAGACAGCATTCCGAGGCCCTCTTCTCATTTCACAGTTTTTATTAGATTGTAAGGATGCGATGAGGAGCTCTTCTCCAGCCACCTTCAATAAGTTATCAGGAGCAGCTAGATGAGCTGGAGTCAGAGGTGGTCGATTGCTCCATTCTTTGGTACCGAGGGCTAGAAAAGCGTTCCCCGCAACAAGTACTCCATACCGGTCTTCCAGAGAGGAACCTGAAACCACAAAACCCCAAAAAAACGTTAATTTCACGAATGGCTTCGTAAGGGTTCCAACATAGAATTTGGTGGGGATCATTCCATTAAAGTAGCCTCTCTCAACCTTTTAAACACAGAGGAACCCTTGAAATAGTTCTCCGGTCTCGGGGGAACCCCTGCTAAAAATGAGAAATCTACAACTCATGATACATTAGTGTGATGGTCAGTGGGAAGAATGGTCCTTACACTTGTGGTCATTGGGAAGAATTACCTGTTTACAGATAGCTGAAAAGATCAATGGTGTCGGTAGGAACTTATCCGAGAGGCAGAAATGGCCCAATGCTGAAGGAACCCCTAGCAACCTCTGGAGGAACCCTAGGGTTCCACAGAACCTTGGTTGAGAATCACTGCATTAAAGGGTCACTTAGATCTGGCAATAGATCAAGGGGAGCGTACACACCCCTAAGGTTTTTCTCTTGGTTGACCATCTTTCAGACTTGGGTTTGTCTTGTTGGACATGTTACTGTCTACATAGACGAGAGAACCAGTCATAGATTTCTAGTAAGGTCTTCTCTACAGGGAAAGAAAAAGTGATCAGAGGAGGTTTTCAGAATCCATAAACTAGGGGTTCCTGATTGTGCCCAAAGACAAGAGTCTGTCCTCTTACATTTATGGATACATTAGCAGAAAAAAATGCATTTGCAGTGGTGTCAGTGTCACTATGGGGGTGTGGACCCAGGTGACACTCGCCAGAGGTAGGTAGGCATATATATATATATGCAAGTTGCCCCCCTGTACGTATATATGCGTGTGAGAGGCCCCCTGACTGAAATGAGGTGAAAAACACTGGAGGAGGGGTGGTGACCTCTGAGGTTGGTTGTCTGCCCCACCTCCCCATTGTTGGACAAGTCAAGATCGCTCCTCCTCCTGGACATAGTGACGTCATCACGTGGCATGGGCCCCCCCCCCCCAATTGTCCTAGTAAGGGGCAGTTGTTGATGGCGACCAGGTAAGAGACTCTCTTGGGGGGAAAGGGGTGCAGGGGAATTGCATGCAATGCAAGATTGTGGGGTGCTGTGGAATTAAAATTGAAGGGGGGTGGGCTGCAGGGGAATTATAATTGTGTAGGGGAGGGTAAATATAGTGGAAGGAGGTTTGCAGGGAAAGTATAATTGTGGGGGAAGGGTTAATATAGATTGAAGGGAGGATCTGCAGGAGAATTATATGTAACAGAGGAGGTTATGTAAGGAGTTATAACTGAAGGGGGGGGGGGGTAACATCATGTTTTCCCACACCAGGTGACACCAACCCTAGTGACGCCACTGAGCACAAATTCTCTACTATGCCTCGCTCCTGTGCAAAGACACCAGAAGAAAGGAAAGCCCGTGTCTCTAAATGCCCAGAGTTTCAACACTGCGGCAAAGAGGGTCTTGTTAGGAGGTAAGATCTTCACCGAGCTCAAAGAAGAAGCTCATCCTTCCAATCTATAGCTAAAGATGGTGAAAGCACAATGCCAAGAGGTTGCAGGCGGTGGTGTCCAAAACCAAGGACACCTGAAATTGAATTTTGCTGTACAGCCCATTGCAATGTGTTAAAGCAGCCATTCTCAACCAGGGTTCCGTGGAATCCCGGGGTTCCTCCAGAGGTTGCTAGGGGTTCCTTGAGCTGTGGCTGATAAACCACCTTTTTGGTGGTGCCTACAGAGATCAAGGCTCAGCATCACTTCGCAAAGCCAGTAGCATGACACCAAAATATCTTTTTAGCTGTCTTTAAGGGGGGGCAATCTGAACACCACTTTAAGGGGAACATTCTTCCTTTTGGCCACCAGTATCATGCCATTGTTCCCATTGACCCCTGATAAATTGATTTTAGTAAGGGTTCCTCGAGACCTGAAAAGAATTTTTGGGGTTTCTCTAGGGTTAAAAAGGTTGAAAAAGCCTGTGTTAAAGGCTATCTTATGAAATAGGTGACAACAATGTCATAGTTGGCCGTCTTCCTCTGTAGGATTACTGAACAGGGAGCAGTGTTAGAAAATATATTTTGCTACCCTTAATTTAGAATGTTGTCCAATATTGCCCTTGTCTAAAATATCACCCCAGGCTACATCACCAGTCTCATCCCAAACCGCCCTCTTCCTTGCACCCGAAAACCTTCTGCTCTCTAGCTCCCTTGTCGCCTCCTCGAATGCTTGCCTCCAGGACTTCTCCAGAGCCGCTCCTTTCCCTGGATCTCCCTACCCAAATCTGTCCAACTATCTCCTACTCTGTCCACCGTTTGCTGATCCCTGAAAAGTCTTTAGGGAAGTCTACCCCACCTCTATCTAAATGTGCTTTTACTTTCTCCATCCACTCATCCACCCCACAGGTATTACCTTTTGTATTGCTTGCCCTTTCTTTTTATATTGACATGTGCACTGACAAAAAAATTTGTTAATTTTCGTTTCATTAGTTAGATTTTTTCAGAAATTCGGAAAATCAAAAATTCGGAAATTTGGGGAATTTTCACATTTCGATTTTTCGGATTTCCGAATTTTCGATTTTCTGAATTTCCGAATTTTCGATTTTCTGAATTTCCAAATTTCGGATTTTCGAATTTTCGAATTTTCGAATTTTCGAATTTTCGAATTTTCGAATTTTCGAATTTTCGAATTTTCGAAACTCAGAATTTTCGGATTTCAAAGATTTGAAAGTTAAAAAAAATTAGAAAATCTGAAAAAAAAAAAGAAAGAAAATCAGTTTAATTAATAACTAACAATTAAATTAACGAGTACGAATTTATCCGAAGTTACGAATTATCTGAAATAACAAATGCCACATCTAAACAAATAGAACGGAACAAATTAATAACATATAATTAATAATAATAAAAAGGTTTTATCATTATTATTATTATTAGATTGTTATGTTCCATTTGGTCAGATGTGGCATTCGTTATTTCAGATAATTCGTAACTTTGGATAAATTCGTACTCGTTACATTCACTAACAGACAAATTTGAAAGGGAATTCTAATACCTATAATTGAACAGTTATTATTTAAATTTAAAACAGATTTTCTTTCTTTTTTTCTGATTTTCAAAAATCGGAAATCCAACATTCGGAAATTCGAAAATTCAGAAAACTGAAATTCGGAAATTTGAAAATTCGGAAATTCGAAATTCGGAAATCCGAAAATTTGGAAATTCGGAAATTGAAAAATTCGGAAATTTGGAATTAACGAATTTGTCTAAATTCGTTAAAAAACTAATTTGGAACTAAACAAATTGCACATGTTTAAATTGTAAGCTCTTTTTGAGCAGGGCCCTCTGAGCCCTTTTGTATTGAATTGTATAGCACTGTGCAAACCTTTAGCACTATATATGTGCACGCATATACATATACACATACATACATACACATATTGAGGGGGGGGGGGATTTTATTTGATCCCCTGCTGATTTTGTACGTTTGCCCACCAACAAAGAAATTATCAGTCTATAATTTTAATGGTAGATTTATTTTACCAGTGAGAGACAGAATAACAAAAAAAATATCCAATAAAACGCATTTCAAAAAAGTTATAAATAAATTGATTTGCATTTTGCTGAGTGAAATAAGTATTTGGTGCTCCTATCATCGAGATTTCTGGCTACCAGGTGTCTATTCAGGTAATGAGCTGAGATTAGGAGCACTCTTAAAAAGGGAGTGCTCCTAATCTCAGTTTGTTACCTGTATAAAAGACACCTGTCCACAGAAGCATTCAGATTCCAATCTCTCCACCATGGCCAAGACCAAAGATCTGTCCAAGGATGGTCGAGGATAAGGTTGTAGACCTACACAAGGCTGGAATGGGCTACAAGACCATCGCCAAGCAGCTTGGTGAGAGGGTGACAACAGTTGGTGTGATTATTCACAAATGGAAGAAACACAAAATAACGATCGATCTCCCTTGGTCTGGGGCTCCATGGAAGATCTCACCTGGTGGAGGTTCAATGATCAGGAGAACGGTGAGAAATCAGCCCAGAACTACACGGGAGAATCTTCTCAATGATCTCAGCTGGGACCATAGTCACCAAGAGAACGGTTGGTAACACTACACCGTGAAGGACTGAAATCCTGCAGCGCCCACAAGGTCCCCCTGCTCAAGAAAGCACATGTATAGGCCCGCCTGAAGATTGCTATTGAACATCTGAATGATTCAGAGGAGAACTGGGCTAAAGTGTTGTGGTCAGATGAGACCAAAATCCAGATCTTTGGCATCAACTCAACTCACCGTGTTTGGAGGAGGAGGAATGCTGCCTATGTGTCAGGGCTGGGCTCAGCCCTTCCTTCTCTGAGCTAGCCGCTCAGATGTTGGCTAATTGCCAGCTCTTATCTCTCTCCACAGTTACCCAGCTGTTCCTAATCCTGCTCATCTGACCTGCCTACTTAAAGCTGTCCAGCTCACTTGATCTCTGCCTTCGCCTTGGTCACATCACTAGAAACCATCTCCTGTGTTCCTGTTTAAAGACTGGCTTTGCCGACATCCCTTCTGACTCCTTATCCTGATTGCTGTTCCTCTACTTGGATCCCGGACTTCTGGCCTGGCTGACCACCCGATGCGGTTACCGGACTCTGGCCTGGCTGACCACCCGATGCGGTTACCGGACTCTGGCCTGGCTGACCACCCGATGCGGTTACCGGACTCTGGCCTGGCTGACCACCCGATGCGGTTACCGGACTCTGGCCTGGCTGACCACCCGATGCGGTTACCGGACTCTGGCCTGGCTGACCACCCGATGCGGTTACCGGACTCTGGCCTGGCTGACCACCCGATGCGGTTACCGGACTCTGGCCTGGCTGACCACCCGATGCGGTTACCGGACTCTGGCCTGGCTGACCACCCGATGCGGTTACCAGACTCTGGCCTGGCTGACCACCCGATGCGGTTACCAGACTCTGGCCTGGCTGACCACCCGATGCGGTTACCAGACTCTGGCCTGGCTGACCACCCGATGCGGTTACCGGACTCTGGCCTGGCTGACCACCCGATGCGGTTACCGGACTCTGGCCTGGCTGACCACCCGATGCGGTTACCGGACTCTGGCCTGGCTGACCACCCGATGCGGTTACCAGACTCTGGCCTGGCTGACCACCCGATGCGGTTACCAGACTCTGGCCTGGCTGACCACCCGATGCGGTTACCAGACTCTGGCCTGGCTGACCACCCGATCCGGTTACCAGACTCTGGCCTGGCTGACCACCCGATGCGGTTACCAGACTCTGGCCTGGCTGACCACCCGATGCGGTTACCAGACTCTGGCCTGGCTGACCACCCGATGCGGTTACCAGACTCTGGCCTGGCTGACCACCCGATGCGGTTACCAGACTCTGGCCTGGCTGACCACCCGATGCGGTTACCGGACTCTGGCCTGGCTGACCACCCGATCCGGTTACCGGACTCTGGCCTGGCTGACCACCCGATCCGGTTACCGGACTCTGGCCTGGCTGACCACCCGATGCGGTTACCAGACTCTGGCCTGGCTGACCACCCGATGCGGTTACCAGACTCTGGCCTGGCTGACCACCCGATGCGGTTACCGGACTCTGGCCTGGCTGACCACCCGATCCGGTTACCAGACTCTGGCCTGGCTGACCACCCGATGCGGTTACCAGACTCTGGCCTGGCTGACCACCCGATGCGGTTACCAGACTCTGGCCTGGCTGACCACCCGATGCGGTTACCGGACTCTGGCCTGGCTGACCACCCGATGCGGTTACCGGACTCTGGCCTGGCTGACCACCCGATCCGGTTACCGGACTCTGGCCTGGCTGACCACCCGATCCGGTTACCGGACTTTGGCCTGGCTGACCACCCGATCCGGTTACCGGACTCTGGCCTGGCTGACCACCCGATCCGGTTACCGGACTCTGGCCTGGCTGACCACCCGATCCGGTTACCGGACTCTGGCCTGGCTGACCACCCGATCCGGTTACCGGACTCCGGCCTGGCTCTGACTATGCTTACTCTATTTACCTTTTTATGTTTATTATTAAACAAATGTGATTTTACTGTACTTCTGTCTCAGTCTGGTTCATGGTTTCTGACACTATGACCCCAAGAACACCATCCCCACAGTCAAACATGGAGGTGGAAACATTATGCTTTGGGGTGTTTTTCTGCTAAGGAGACAGGACAATTTCACCGCTTCAAAGGGATGATGGACGGGGCCATGTACTGTCAAATCATGGGTGAGAACCTCCTTCCCTCAGCCAGTGGGTCGTGGATGGGTATTCCAGCATGGCAATGGCCCAAAACACACCACGAAGGCAACAAAGGAGTAACTCAAGAAGAATCACATTAAGGTCCTGGAGTGGCCTCCAGACCTTAATCCTATAGAAAATATGTGGAGGGAGCTGAAGGTTCGAGTTACCGAACGTCAGCCTGGAGACCTGAAAGGCTTGGAGAAGATCTGCAAAGAGGACAAAATCCCTCCTGAGATGTGTGCGAACCTGGTCGCCAACTACAAGAAACGTCTGACCTCTGTGATCGCCAACAAGGGTTTCTCCACCAAGTACTCACTCTAGTCAAAATACTTATTTTACTCATAAAAATGCAAATCAAATTTATTATTTTTTTATAATGCGTTTTTCTGGATATATTTTTGTTGCTATTCTGTATCTCACTGTTAAAATAAACCAAGTCTTCAACTAGTGCAATGTGATCTGGTCATCCCACTGACCAAATTTAAAAGCGGAGTTCCGCTTAAAACATAAATAAATGAAAAAGTCAGCAGCTCCAAATACTGCAGCTGTGGACTTTTAATAAATCGGACACTTACCTGTCCCAGGATCCAGCGATGCGGGGGAACGAAGCCGCGCGGCTCGGTTTGACTGGCCGGGCAATCATCTGGGACCTGCAATGTGTCCCAGATGATTGCCAAGAGGGAGGAGGGGTAGGTGAACTGACTTCCGGCGTTGCGGAGCCCCGGGAGGAAGTGGGAGCTGGAACCCTCTAAGAAAGGAGGGTTTCCACCCCCCCCCCCCCCCAAAAACAAAAATGACATGCCAAATGTGGCATTTCAGGGGGTCACCTTCCCTTAACCACTTCAGCCTCGGAAGAAATTTACCCCCTTCCTGACCAGAGCACTTTTTTTGCAATTCGGCGCTGCGTCGCTTTAACTGACAATTGTGCGGTCGTGCGACGTGGCTCCCAAACAAAATTGACGTCCTTTTTTTCCCACAAATAGAGATTTCTTTTGGTGGTATTTGATCACCCTTGCGGTTTTTATTTTTTGCGCTAAAAACAGAAAAAGAGAGACAATTTTGAAAAAAAAAAAAACGCATTATTTTATAATTATATTATAATAATAATTATATTATAATTATACATTTTGCTATAATAAATATCCCCCAAAAATATATCTTTAAAAAAAAAAAATTTCCCTCAGTTTAGGCCAATACGTATTCGTCTACATATTTTTGCAAAAAAAAAATTTAAATAAAAAAAATAAATTGCAATAAGTGTTTATTGATTGGTTTGCGCAAAAGTTATAGCGTTTAAACAATAGGGGATGGTTTTATGGCATTTTTATTCTTTTTTTTTTTTTTACTAGTAATGGCGGCGATCAGCAATTTTTATCGTGACTGTGACATTATGGCGGACACATTGCACATTTTTGACACATTTTTGGGACCATTGTCATTTATACAGCAATCAGTGCTATACAAATGCACCGATTCCTGTGTAAATGACACTGACAGTGAAGGGGTTAACCACTAGGTGGCGGTGTAGGGGTTAAGTGTGTCCTGGGGCGTGTTTCTAACTGTGGGGGGCGTGGCTACATGTGCCACGTCACTGATCTCTGCTCCCGATCACAGGTCCTATGATCGGGAGCAGAGATCAGTGTCAATGTCACTAGGCAGAACAGGGAGATGCTTGTTTACATCGGCATCTCCCCGTTCTTCCTCCCCGTGAGGCGATCGTGGGTATCCCCGCGGAGATAGAGTCCACGGGACCCGCGACCCGACTCACGGGGTTTGCCCCGGGCACGCCGCCTCTTGAAGGTCAACGTACAGGTACGCGATTCTGCCTGTACGAGCCCTTCTGCCGACGTCCATCGGCAAGCCGTTAAAGCGGAAGTTCCATTTTTGGGTGGAACTCCGCTTTAAGAAAAAGTCCACAGGATCCCCGCACTCTTTTTATTGAAGTTCAAAGAAAAACATTTCATGATGTGCAAGTTCATATTGCGTTTCGGGGCACACAAGCTTACGCCTTTCTTCAGATCAAACACACATCTAAAGTCAAAGTTACACACTGGGCTAAAATTCCATCGTTTTTACACATTTGGAATCAATTATGCGATTAGTAAATCGATCAATTACAAATTTGATTCTTTTCTTATATATACACTTATATCACAGGTGGGGAAATGGTTACCCTGTTTCCCAGAAAATAAGACCTAGCGTGATTGTCGGTGATGGCTGCAATATAAGCCCTACTCCCCAAATAAGCCCTACCCTGAAAATAAGACTAGGGCTTATTTGGGGGGGGGGTAGGGCTTATATTTCAGCCATCACCGTCAATCACGCTAGGTTTTATTTTCGGGGGAAACAGGGCAGCAAAGCGTAGAGCCCCTCCCAGGGGCGGACTGACCATTCAACCACTCAGGCGCTGCCCGAGGGCTCCAGGCCACTAGGGGGCCCCATCAGAGTTGCCAGCCTCAGTAAAACCAGGGACAGTGTGTAAAAATCATATTTTTTTACATCTGTCTCTAAAATATCCCTTACCGACGTCCTTCTGGTCTTAAAATCCTGAGATTATAGCTGCCCCACCTCTCCAGTACCTTCTCAGCCAATAGAAACATGTCTGTGTATACATGTATGTGTATACTGTGTGATTGTATACTATGTGGCCCCATAATCTCCTATTGCCTGGGGGCCCCATAATCTCCTATTGCCTGGGGGCCCCTATGAGTTGTCAGTCCGCCCCTGGCCCCTCCCATATTTCAACAGAAGCCTTCAACCCGTTTTAATCTGTCAAAAAGAAACATGTGCACAAAGTATCCCTAACCGGCAAGTTTGTTTAGATCTGATCAGCTGTGATTGGACGCAGCTGATCACATGGTATAGGGCCGCTGTGATCTGTGATCAGCTGTATCTGAAAGGGGGCGTGGCTCCGTTAGGACATGGACGCCCTTGCAGAACAAGAGAGCCGCGCCTCAGCAGTCTTTCGGCTATAGCACAGATCTGAAGTCGTTGACATTGCAGTCAATGGCACTAAAATGTTGCAAGGAAGATGCATAAAAGTAGCGCAGGAACTTGAGGTGTAGCAACTTGAGGTGTAGCAATTAAGACGTCCCCCATTTCAATATAAGCGTTTCCACTTGTAATGCAAGTTTCTGTGTCGCAAGCCGCAGGCGGTGTGAACAAAGGCGAAAGGACGGGATCCAGTGCAATATCAGTCCCTGCAATAAAATTTACGTGTAGGCAGGGGCAGACTGACCAAATCGGGCACTCGGGCACTGCCCGAGGGTCCCCGTGCCACCAAGGGGCCCCATCAGGGTTGCCAGCCTCAATAAAACCAGGGACAGCATGTAAAAATCTGTGTTTTTTTAAAAAAAATCCCAAGATTAAAGCTGCCCCGCCTCTCCAGTACATTTTCAGTGTGTGTATGTGTATTCTGTGTGTGTATATTGTGTGGCCCCATAACCTATTGCCCGGGGGCCCCATAATCTCCCATTGCCCGGGGGCCCCATAATCTCCCATTGTCCGGGGGCCCCATAATCTCCCATTGCTCGGGGGCCCCATAATCTCCTATCAGCCCATGAGTTGTCAGTCAGCCCCTGCGTGTAGGCGTTTTTTGAAAATATATGAAGCACCAAAGCCAAAGTACTGCCGGCAAAAGGGCCTTCATAAAAGAGCATGGAGTTACTACTACTATAGAACAGCTGAAAACAACAACAAAAAAAAAAACGGAGGCAGCCGAAGCCATCGCTGTGTACAAGATGGAGGCCGGCGCTCGCTCTCCAGATGGCTTCATTGCGTTGCCAAACCCTGTAAGCCCTCGAGTCTAACAGATATTTTCCATGGCTGCCCCTAAGCCAATCAGCTGCAGGCCTATGCGGTTGGCCTCTCATCTGCCATCAAATACCCAAACCAAGGAACAGTGGAAAAAATCCCCGAGATCCGAGGTGGGGGGGGTGGGGGAGATTTAGGGCCTTGAAAAAAAAGGGGGGGAGGTGGGGAATTGAAGTAACCCTAATCGCTCTGGATTTGAGAGCAGTAAAAACCAGAAAGTCTATTAGAAGTCTTCAAGCGGCAATCATCTGGGACCCCACGTGAAACCGACGGCGGCGTTTGAATTGAGTGCGGTTCACCTCTGCATATTCCAGTGATGAGGTTGAAATAAAACCAAAAAAAAAAAAAGGGAGGGGAAAAATTACCAGAACACAAAGAACTCTGCAAATCTAACATTTAATTGTTCCGTAGGATCAAGATAATCAGACGCAGATCCCGAGCTCCATTGTTTGGTTTACCCACCGTGAAATGGCAATGCTTACTTGCAGAAAGGGATCAAAATGCTGACATAAGTCACATTAACCCTTCCGGTACCACGTTAAAAAAAAAAAAATTGTACAATTGAGAAAAAGAAGACATGGGGCAGGGGGGGCTGGTGCTCAAAAAAAAATTTTTTTGGGTGGGGGGGGGGGGGGGAGTGCAAACAAACTGAAAAATACTGAACCCCCCCCCCCCCCCATCAATTGCAGCCTCACTGTGCCCATCAATTGCAGCCTCACTGTGCCCATCAATTGCAGCCTCACTGTGCCCATCATACCCAGCCACTTGTGCCCATCATACCCAGCCACTTGTGCCCACCAATCCCCCCCCACTCGCGGCTCTGGCAGCATCCCCAACACCCCCTGTGCGCACCTCTGACAGAGGCGACTTACAGCAGCAGCTCCTCTCCAATGCACCAGAGCGGCGACGACCTCCGCTCCGGCGTTTCTCCCTCCGCTCCTCTTCCCAAGCGCCAGGCATCCAGTAGCCTGGCGCTTTGGCCAATCGGGAAACAGGTCTGACGCCCTGCCTCCTGAATGGCGGCGAGGAAGGTTAGTGTGAAAATGGTGAAAATGAATGTGCTATTGTCACACAATTGGGTGGGATCAGGGCGCACTCTCTGCGATCCGAGCCCACCCTATTTTGAACCCTATTAGAGAGTCTCTGGCTCTAATCAGGTACTCCAAAAAAGTACCACCCCCTCCCGCCCCACCTCCATAGGAATCCATGCGCCCGGTGTCCTGAAAGGGGCCGGGCACATGGATTGGGGGGGGGGTGGCACCCGTGCGCCCACAGTGCATGGGCCGCCACTGCATGGGGGTGAAAAGGGTTCTATTTATAAAACATTTTTGTGAAAATATTTGAGCTTTCGATCAGAGGCGGATGGTGGTATATTTTTGGGGGCGGCGGCAGACAATCCACCCAACGCCATCAGAAACCCCCCCCCCCCAGTCGGGTCACAGGCACCAACCAACCCCCCCCCCCCCCCCCCAGTCGGTCACCAGCCCCGCACTTACCCCATCTACATCACACGGGTGGCGGCTTCACCCTGCGTCTCCTCCCTCCTCCTCGGCGGCCAACAGAGTTGCTTCTCCTCTCGGCCAATCGAGTCTCAGGACACGCTTCCCGATTGGCCAGAAGGAGAATCAGGAAGGCAATAGTGAATATTAATTTGCTACTGTCACACAACTCAGACTCTCGTAAATGGTTCTAGCTATCTTAGCTCTCTTGCTACCCAGAGGTGTAACTAGTGCAGTTTTCTCAATTCCAAGTCAGTTTTCAAAGATGTAACTTAGCTCTTTCATTTCCCTTGGGTGCAATTAGTACACAGCTTACTTTATTTTATTTTTTTAATGATCTTGGTTCCCTTAGATCCCAGGGGTGTAAATAGGTTTGCATAGCTCAGCTCCTCCAGTTCCTAGTACAGTTTACATATTCAGAGATGTAAAAAGTACTCTCCACTTCTCCAGTGTTGTAAAACGTAATAGGTATCTAAGCTCTGTTTATTTTTATTTTATAAAATATACATATTATAAAAGTAATTTTAAAGTCAAAGTGTATTTTTATTGTAAATAGATTAAGGAAGGGGTTAAAAAACATTTCCATTTTGAACATCAGGCTCCGGGTAAGTACCTCCCGGATGACTGCGACAATCATCTGCCCGGCCACTGGTCACCTAGTTGTTTGGCGCTCCGGGATGATCACCCTTTAGAGGATATTATGCATTATCCCAAGTAAAGTTTATATAGAAGTGTTGGCGCCTTGGGTCCTGCTGAGGTAGGTACACACTTCGGGCTTATCTGAGGGTTTACTGGTGGTCAGATTTTTATGACACATGGATTGTGATCTCCTGGGTCTCTTGCAGATTCTCATTTCCCTGAAGAAGGCACTGAGTTTGTTTCGAAATGTGTTGGGAGTGAAGAGAATAATACCCAATATGTCTTGATCACTATTGTGGCCTTATGTATCGCCTTGATTTTTATTGTGTACAGAATACACTTTATAGCCTTATATAAGTGTACATGTAGAATGCCTGAAAAGTCCCGCCCCAACATGGAATTGCATACTTGACCACCTCCTGCCCACCATATTGACAAATGACAGGTGAATAGGCGGCAGCTCCATTGTTCTCGGGACGACATCACAGGTCGTCCCGCTCTTGCTGCACTTGCATGTCCAGGGCGGCGATAGATGGTGTACTCTGTGCCCGGGATAGGGCACATCGCCAGTCTCTGTAAAGAGCCGATGATGAGGGTCTTTACCCATGTGATCTGCTATGTCCAATCACAGCCAGTCACATGTAAACAAGGAAATGCTGGTTATCTGCCCAATCAGCGGCATTTCCTCACAGGGCAGATCTGCACACATAATCAGGGCACCGATCATCAGTGCAGCCCCAACAGTGCCCAGCAGTGATG
The DNA here is from genome assembly GCF_037356315.1 of Lithobates pipiens. Lineage (NCBI taxonomy): Eukaryota > Metazoa > Chordata > Amphibia > Anura > Ranidae > Lithobates > Lithobates pipiens. The sequence goes on from NW_027507789.1 coordinate 224,591,714, forward strand.
GTAGTCAGTGTCCATCAGTGACACCAGTCAGTTCTACCTATCTGTGCCCATCAGTGCCTCCTATTAGTGCCCTTCAGTTAAGAAAAAAAAATAAAAAATAATACTTATTTACAAAATTTTAGAACAGAAACTAAGAAAAAAAGAAAGAACGCGCTAATAAAAATAAATAAAAAATATATAAATATTTCATATGGGTACAGTGTTAAATGACCGCGCAATTGTCATTCAAAATGCGACAGCGCTGAAAGCTTAAAATTGGCCTGGGCAGGAAGGGAAAAAGTGGCTGGTCACAGGATGTGACCACTTGGTTACGGTTTTTAAAGAGGAAGTAAACCCTGATGAGTTTACTTCCTCTTTTTTTCCCTGCAAAGGTAAAGCATAATGGACTACTATGCATCGCATCGCATCGCATCGCATAGTAGTCCATTATGTGTCACTTACCTGACACAGGAGCCAGCGAAGTCGCGCTGTCCCCTGTATTCCGCCGCATACATCTTGCTGGTGGCGTCTCGCAGCTCCGCCGCTGTCATTCGGCGAAGCCGCGATGACGTCACCCCCGCGCATGCGCACGGGAGTCGACAAATGCGGCAGCTCCATTTTTGGAACTGCCGCGTTCAGTGCGCATGCGCCGTAGACAGCGGTGCCCGTTTTCGGGCAAATATCTCCTAAACCATATAGGTTTAGGAGATATTTCTTGGACCTACAGGTAAGCCTTAATCTAGGCTTACCTGTAGGTCAAAGTGGTTTGTAAGGGTTTACAACCACTTTAAGGGATTAAAACCTCTTCTTTTTCCTTTTTTTTTTTTTGTATTATTGTTGTCTGTGTTCCATTTGGGGGGGGGGGGGGGGGGATTTAGAGACCCAACAGGAAAATAGGGGAAATCTCAAGAGGATATTTTTAGACAGTCACTGAAACCAGAAACTCCACTGGTTACATTTCTAAAACTTTACATTTCCTATCATTTTCTGTCTCAGTGACAGTGACCCCTCCAGGATAAACAGAGGATGAATTGACCCAGCAATAAATGTTTGACAGGGGTTCTAGCCCTTCAATTAAAAAAAAAAAAAAAAAAAAGTGTGGGCTTCCGATACACATCACCTTGTATTTATAGTCCTAGCTCGGCCTTTTCCTTTTTCTTTTTTTTTTTTTTTTTAAACAAGAAAAGCCCTTTCCTTTTCTAGAGGTATGAATCCAATTACATATCTTAGCTCCTTCAGTTCCCAGAGGTGTCACAAGCACCAAATACCTTTTATCAGAGAATTCTTTGTCAATCTCTTCCAGGGAACGTCCTTTTGTCTCCGGAATGAAGTAGTAAATAAATATTATTGCAACCGCTCCCATCAAGCCATACAGGAGGAAGGTCCAAGAAAGGCCGATAGATTCTGTATAGAAAAAAAAAGATTAAAAAAAAGTATTAAAAACATACAAAAGTATTCACAACTTTTGTAGCTTTCTTATCTAATACTAGACTTCTAAAATGATGTTACATTCTAGTTTTGTTATGGATATAAATAGCAACAAACAGCAAAGGCCTTTAAAAAAAAAAAAAAAAAAGCTATAGCTGAGGGGCTGTCCAATAAGTCTAAGCCCTTGTACACACGGTCGGACATTCCGAGGGAAAATGTCCAATCGGATCATGTTGTCGGATAATCCGACCGTGTGTGGGCTCCATCGGACTGTTTCCGTCGGAATATCCGACCAACAAAGTTTGAGAGCTGGGCTATAACATTTTCCGACAACATGGTCCAATCGGACTTCGTCCGATCGTTTGTAGAGAATTCCGATCGGACAAAGTGCCACGCATGCTCAGATCAAATTCCTAGACCAAAGCTATTGGCTACTAGCCTGAACGTAGTCCCGTCGTAACGAAATAACGTCATCACGTTCTGAACAATCGGATTTTCCGACAACTTTGTCCGACCCGTGTGTATGCAACAGTTTCGGACAAAATTTGTCGGACAAAATCCAACGGATTTGGTTGTCCGACCCGTGTGTACAAGGCCTTACACTTTTCCTAGCCAGAAAACAAATAGAAAGAAATAGCTGAAAAATACAGGAGAATAAATACAAATAGATGAAAAATACAATAAATATGTATCGCCCTTTGATTCCCCTGCATAAAATTTAAAGCAAATTGAAATTCTTTTAGAAAACTTGCATAGTGTTCAACCAGAAACAATCAGATGGCAGCCGTCGTTCTGCAGTACAGCTTAGATATATTTTATTTATTTATTTTTATTTATTTTATTAGATTTAATTATCTAAATATTATAGTCAAAAAGGTAAAATTTTGCCCGCAACCCAGCCACCTCCAATATTTGCTGCAGCGAGTCCATAGGTTCTCGTTTCCATATATTATGGGATTGCTCTCTCATTAGCCCTTATTGGACTAAAAATTCAGGATCTTCTACAAACGTTAATAATTACACCCATACCTTTGAATCCCAGGAATTTCCTTCTGGGCCTCCCTTTTCCAGGAATATCTAAAGCATCCCGGAAACTTATGTCCTTTATCCTTGAGCTACAGTGCCTTGCGAAAGTATTCGGCCCCCTTGAACTTTTCAACCTTTTGCCACATTTCAGGCTTCAAACATAAAGATATAAAATTTTTATTTTTTGTGAAGAATCACCAACAAGTGGGACACAATTGTGAAGTGGAACGAAATCTATTGGATTTTTTAAACTTTTTTTAAACTAAAGTGGAGCGTGCAAAATGATTCGGCCCCCTTGCGTTAATACTTTGTAGAGCCGCCTTTTGCTGCGATTACAGCTGCAAGTCGCTTGGGGTGTCTCTATCGGTTTTGCACATCGAGAGACTGAAATTCTTGCCCATTCTTCCTTGCAAAACAGCTGGAGCTCAGTGAGGTTGGATGGAGAGCGTTTGTGAACAGCAGTTTTCAGCTCTTTCCACAGATTCTCGATTGGATTCAGGTCTGGACTTTGACTTGGCCATTCTAACACCTGGATACGTTTATTTGTGAAGCATTCCTTTGTAGATTTTGCTGTATGTTTGGGATCATTGTCTTGTTGGAAGATAAATCTCCGTCCCAGTTTCAGGTCTTTTGCAGACGCCAACAGGTTTTCATCCAGAATGGTCCTGTATTTGGCTGCATCCATCTTCCCCTCAATTTTAACCATCTTCCCTGTCCCTGCTGAAGAAAAGCAGGCCCAAACCATGATGCTGCCACCACCATGTGTGACAGTGGGGATGGTGTGTTGAGGGTGATGAGCTGTGTTGCTTTTACGCCAAACATATCGTTTTGCATTGTGGGCAAAAAGTTGGATTTTGGTTTCATCTGACCAGAGCACCTTCTTCCACATGTTTGGTGTGTCTCCCACGTGGCTTGTGGCAAACTTTAGACGAGACTTTTTATGGATATCTTTGAGAAATGGCTTTCTTCTTGCCACTCTTCCATAAAGGGCAGATTTGTGCAGTGTACGACTGATTGTTGTCCTATGGACAGACTCTCCCACCTCAGCTGTAGTTCTCTGCAGTTCATCCAGAGTGATCATGGGCCTCTTGGCTGCATCTCTGATCAGTCTTCTCCTTGTCTGAGCTGAAAGTTTAGAGGGACGGCCAGGTCTTGGTAGATTTGCAGTGGTCTGATACTCCTTCCATTTCAAAATGATCGCTTGCACAGTACTCCTTGGGATGTTTAAAGCTTGGGAAATCTTTTTGTATCCAAATCCGGCTTTAAACTTCTCCACAACAGTATTACGGACCTGCCTGGTGTGTTCCTTGGTCTTCATGATGCTCTCTGCGCTTTCAACAGAACCCTGAGACTATCACAGAGCAGGTGCATTTATACAGAGACTTGATTACACACAGGTGGATTCTATTTATCACCATCAGTCATTTAGGACAACATTGGATCATTCAGAGATCCTCGCTGAACTTCTGGAGTTGGGGCCGAATAATTTTGCACGCACCACTTTTCAGTTTTTTTATTTGCTAAAAAAGTTTAAAATATCCAATAGATTTCGTTCCATTTCACAATTGTGTCCCACTTGTTGGTGATTCTTCACAAAAAATTAAAATGTTATATCTTTATGTTTGAAGCCTGAAATGTGGCAAAAGGTTGAAAGGTTCAAGGGGGCCGAATACTTTTGCAAGGCACTGTATCCCTAGACATTGGCTCTCCACTACCCCCTCCCACATTCCATCACTTTCTTTCCATAATGGCAGATATACATAGGATGGAACACTTGACTGCTTAAATTCTTAAATTCTAAAATTGAGGACACACTACCCTCCTCATGGAAGACATGGGACGACTCCGAGTACCCCCTTGAGTCTGATGACCCTCAAACCTCCTGAATCTCTTGGTCTCATCGCCTGATTATGTTGTACCCCGCTTTCTTTTTTTCTTTTGTATTGCTATTATTCAAAACTATATACCCTTCTCTCGCTTTGGTTATCGTATGATACGGTATGATAATTATACTTGAATGATCCATAATTGGAAGATGCTTATTTTATGAACATACCTGTATCTACCCTCAGTTTCACAAGTTTATATATATACATTGCTACGTGCTATCAAAAGTTGAAATGCCTTTTCTCTATACTGCAGTGTATAGTTTTTTAAAAATGTTATAAATAAACAATTTATAAAAAAAAAAAAGGTAACATTTTTCTTAGTCTTAACATATGAGCAATGTCATCTAATTAAAGAAGATAGATAGATATATAGACAGACAGATAGATAGCCTATATAAAACGGCATGGCATTTTCTGGCCAGTTTGGTGCTGTAAAGAAGTGGCCATCCACTCCTGTCCTCAGGCCCCACTAACAGACCAGGTTTGCAAGATAACTGTCAGGGACGTTACCTGGATGGTCGCGGTGCTGCCCGCGGTGGTGTGCGCCGATATCCTGCGGTGCGTGCTGGGGTGCGTGTTCCTGTGCGCGCGGTGGTGCGCGCTCCTGCGGGCGCTGGTGCGCGCCAGTGTGTGCCCTTGCGTGCTCCTGCTGGCGCCGGTGCGCGCTGGTGCGCGCTGTTGTGGGCACTTCGGGTGGCGCTGGTGTGTGTGCTGGCGCCCGGGTGCGTTTGACAAGAAGAGACGTGGAGAACTTGTTCTGGCGCCCGGCAACCAAGTATGGTTATCCACAGCTAACCTAAAGATGGCCTGTCCCTCCAGGAAATTAGGCCCTAAATTCATGGGCCCTTTCACAGTAAAGAGGAAGATAAATGAAGTTGCCTATGAACTTAACCTACCTGACTCTTTTAGAGTGCACCCGGTCTTTCACGTGACCTTATTGAAACCCGTTACCCCAAATCCCTTTGCTGACCGCACTACTGGCCCACCCGAACCTGTTATAGTGGACAATGAAGAAAAGTTTGAGGTCAAAGCAATCCTTGATTGTAGGAAGAAGGGTAATGTAACCCAGTACCTCATCAAGTGGAAGGGGTATGGCCCTGAAGACAACTCCTGGGAGCCCGAGGGCAATCTACATGCTCAAGAACTTTTGCGGGCCTTCAAGAACCGCCAGGTTTCCAGATCGGCTCACCTGGGCAGCCGGAGTCTGCCCTTAAGGAGGGGGCACTGTTAGGGACGTTACCTGGATGGTCGCGGTGCTGCCCGCGGTGGTGTGCGCGATATCCTGCGGTGCGTGCTGGGGTGCGTGTTCCTGTGCGTGTTCCTGTGCGCGCGGTGGTGCACGCTCCTGCAGGTGCTGGTGCGCGCCAGTGTGTGCCCTTGCGTGCTCCTGCTGGCGCCGGTGCACGCTGTTGTGGGCACTTCGGGTGGCACTGGTGTGTGTGCTGGCGCCCGGGTGCGCCTATGCGCGCGCCCGCGCGCACGTGCGCGGCGCTTGGCGCCAATCGGCCTATTTAGGCCTGCTGCTTAGACCATTCAGGTGCTGCCTGATCAACAGCTCCCCGGTTCCTGTTCCGTTGCCCGTATTCTGCGTTCCTGTTTCCAGATCTCCCAGACACCTCTGACCTCTGCCTGCACCTGACCTCGGCCTGTTTGACCTCGCTCCTGCCTGCTCCTTCTGTACCTCTGCTGTCCGCCTGTTGCCAAACCCTGCCTGAACCCGGACCTGCCTGCTCAGCTCCTGCTCTGTACCCAGTTTGCCTGTGTCCTACCTACGCACCTGCTGCTGGAAGTTTCCTGCAAGTTCCTGCTCTTGGAGCAATATCACAGGCTCTCTTACCACTCCGCACTCTCAGCCACCTGTCTGCTCTATCAGGGGTTGTAAGTCGGACACGTACGGGAGACCACCCGCTGCCCAAGCGGACTCACCGGTTCGGTAAGTGCTAGTCTGACAATAACTGAAATACATCACAGGTGATATCAATTGCTGCTCAGTGATTGCCGTATTCTATTCTGCATCTCCCCAACATAATATATAAAATCTGGCCTGTTAGTGGGACCTGAGGACAGGGTTGATGACCACTGCTGTAAAGGAAATTTGTAAGTTCTATATATAATTGTATTCTATTTTGTATGTATTGCACGCTGCCCTCACTGCGCACACGTTTGCATTCTTTCGAGTCCTGATTAGAATTAGCCTGCCTATGTTACGCCCCTTACCATAAACGTACAATTGTAATATGTAATGTGATACCTACGTAATCATTTGTAAAAAAAAAAAAAAACGTCAATTGCTGCGTTATTATAAAGCAGAACAGTTATGTGGAAAGATGCTGAGTGTATCTTTAGTGTCTGTTCCCTACTGCAGTAGTTATTAATTTTTAACCACTAATCAATATGAGGATAGGAGTTGGCTATCTATAAAAATTTCTATGTCAGTGCTTTGTTCATTTTCTAGCAATTGAGACTTTATTGCTGAACACGCGCAATTTTTCTCTTCTGTTTAGCGACACCAACTGCCCACCTTGCCCATAAGCCTTTATCCAGATGTTCCTTGCACACCACTTTATAAATGTTCCCCCCCAATGTGTTGCTTACCGATAACCTCCAGGAATGTCAATGTGATCAGCAGGTTGGCTGCCCAGTTTAAGCTGTTACAGAAGGCAAATGCCCTGCCTCGTATTTCTGCAGGGTAGATCTCACTGAGGACCAGCCAGGTCACTGGAGGGAAACAAAATAAATAAGTATTACTACTAAAAGGATGTAGATTTAAAAATTAAATAAAAGAAAGAAAAAAACAAAAACACCACCATTTGCACAGTAGGCAACCCAAAGACCGGCAAATAATATTATTTAGGATTTATATAGTGCCAACAGTTTACAAAGCGCTTTCCAATATAAAAAAGGAGAGGGCCCTGCTCAGAAGAGCTTAAAATCAAATAGGGGTGGGGCAGGTGGTACAAAAAGTTTGCAACTGTGGGGGGGGGGGTGAGCTGATGGAAGTGATAAAAGATTAGTTGGAGGCATGATAGGCTTCCCTGAAGAGATGAGTTTTCAGGGATCGCATAAAAAAAAAAAGAAGTCAGCCAGTGTAGGAGATAGCCAAACAGATTGAGGTAGAGAGTTCCAGAGGATGGGAGAAGCTCTGGAGTAGTCCAGGAGATGAGCATGGGAGGAGGAGACATGAGAGTTTGCAGTGATGGTTTGTGGTGTGCAGTGGTGATTTGAAGTGATAGTTAGTATTTTGAATTTAATTTGGTGGGTGACTGGAAGCCAGTGTCGGGATTGGCAGAGAGCGGTGATGAACACTGAGTGTGGGGATTGGAGGAGAGGGTTGGCAGACACTGAGTGGTTGGTAAGGTAGATAAGCCTGGCAGCATTCATGATAGACTGAAGAGGGGAGGAGCCTATTGAGAGGTAGGCCAATGAGAAGGGAGTTGCAATAGTCAAGGCGAGAGATAACAAGGGAGTGAATGAGGAACTTGGTGGTTTCATTTGTTAAAAAGAGGTAGAAAAAATAAAAAGGTAAATAGAAAAAGCGTAGTCAAAGCATAGCCAGAGTCCAGTAACTGGATTGAGTAGTCAGCCAGGCCAGAGTTCAATAACCAGATCGTGTAATCAGTCTGGCCAGAAGTCAGGGATCCAAGGAGAGCAACTGCAAGCAGGATAAGGAGCCAAAAGAGATGTCAGCAAGCCAGTCTTTAAACAGAACCGCAGGAGATGGTTTCTCGTGATGTGACCAAGGCGAAGGCAGAGGTGAAGTGAGCTGGACAGCTTTAAGTAGGCAGGTCAGACGAGCATGATCAGGAACAGCTGGTAACTGTGGAGAGAGAAGAGAGCTGGCAATTAGCCGACAGATGAGCAGCCAACCCAGAGAAGGAAGGGCTAAGCCAGCCCTGACACAGAGTCTAGGATTACACCTAGTACCCTGGCATGAAGGGAGGGATTGATAGTTGCATTATTTACTTCAATAGAAAAGTCATGGGGGGGGGGGCACAGGCAGGAGGGAAGATTGTGAGCTCAGTTTTAGAGAGATTTAGTTGAAGGAAGTGGTACAACATCCATGCTGATATGTCAGTTAGGTTATTTTCACACTGAGGCGCTGGGCGCGCTGACGGCAAAGCGGCACTATATTTAGCAGCGCTTTATCGTCATTTTAGCTGCACTTTTCGGCCGCTAGCGGGGCAGTTTTACCCCACCGTTAGCGGCCGAAAAAGGGTTAAAACCGCCCGCAAAGCGCCACTGCAGTGGCACTTTGCAGGCGCTTTGCAGGCGGGTTTGGAGCGCTGCCCCATTGTTTTCAATGGGAAGGGGCGTTTTAGGAGCGGTAAATATACCGCTCCTACAGCGCGCCAAAGATGCGGCTTGCAGGACATTTTTCAGCGTCCTGCAAGCGCACCGCTCCAGTGTGAAAGGCCTCGGGCTTTTACACTGGAGATACAGCAGCGGCTGTTTGAAGGCGCTTTGCAGGCGCTATTTTTTAGCACTCTAGCGCCTGCAAAGTGCCTCAGTGTGAAAGGGGCCTAAGTAATGTGAGAGGAGACTGAAAGAGTGAGGGGAGGAGTGGAGATATATTTGGATGTCATCGGCATATAGATGATATTGGAAGCTATGGGAGGTTATCAAGTGACCAAGGGAGGAGGTGTAGATAGAAAAAAGAAAAGGGATCCAAGAACAGAGCCTTGGGGGACCGCCACAGAAAGGGGCAATGGAGAGAAGCAGACAGAATTATAGGCAACACTGAAGGAGCGCGATGATAGGTAGAAGGAGAACCAGGATAGAGCAGAATCTTGGAGGCCAAGGGAACAGTTTATCGTGAAGGAGCGGCTGGTCAACGGTATCAAAAAGCCGCAGAGGTCAAGTAGTAGGAGTATGCAGTAGTGGCCATTGGTTTTAGCAGCTAGTAAATCGTTATGGAGTTTTGGTAAGGCCATTTCCGTGCTACGAGCGAAAGCCAGACTGTAAGGGGTCAAGAAGGTTATTTTCAATGAGGTAGGAGCTCAGACAGTTGTAGACTAAGCGCTCCAAACGTTTAGAGGTGAATGGGAGCAATGAGATGGGTCTTAAAGTGGGAGTCCCACGAAATGTATTTTTTTTTTTTTTTTTAAGTCAGCAGCTACAAATACTGCAGCTGCTGACTTTTAAAATAAGGACACTCACCTGTCCCAGGGTCCAGCGATGTCAGCACCCGAGGCCGAACCGTCCCTCAGTCCTCGGATGCTATTGCTGCCATCTTCGGTAAGGGAATCGCGCTGCGCAATCCGAATGCTCCCTGCTGTCTCTGGGACCAGTGTGTGTCCCAGCAGACAGCGCGGTGGGACGGGAAGAGGCGTAGACTCCCATGGGAGTCTATGCCCGGAAGTTGGTGCTAATATCTGTCTTAGACAGGTATCTGCACCCCCCTCCCCCCTCTTCCCTGAAAGGTGCCAAATGTGACACCGGAGGGGGGTGGAGGTTCCGAAAAGCGGAGGTTTAATTTTTGTGTGAACCTCTCCGCTATAAGTTGTTCTGGTTGGTGGGATCCAGCGAGGGCTTTTTAAGTGTGGGAGTGATATGTGCATGCTTTGGAGGGGAGGGGAAGGTTCCAGTAGAGAGGGATTGATTGAAGATGTGAATGAGGAAGCATAGAATAGAATAGGAGGGTGACCATAGAAGTCCTGCAGGTAGTCACAATGCTTCATTAATTGCACAATTTGCATTGTGCAGGAAATTTTCTGTAGGCAATAATGTTTTTTAAAAAGAGCAAATAAGAGTCAGAACATCTGTCAAGACAGATTAAAGGGACTGAAAGGCATGTCAGCGCCCCTTTGGATGTTTAGGAGTCAAACCACTTGGCTTGGTAAGGTCACATGGGATATACTTGGCTAAAGGCACTGAGGATCCTGGATTTTTTCAAGGACTCTAAATCTGTTTTTTTTCTTCATAAGATGGTGATATACCAGTAGACCAGGGATATGCAATTAGCGGACCTCCAGCTGTTGCAAAACTACAAGTCCCATCATGCCTCTGCCTCCAGGTCTCATTCTTGTGGCTGTGAGAGTCTTGCTATGCCTCATGGGAATTGTAGTTCTGCAACAGCTGGAGGTCCGCTAATTGCATATCCCTGCAGTAGACATTTCCTTTAAACAAAAAAAATAAAATCTTAATTTTAAGAATGTCATTTGGCTTTTTTAATCGTTAGTGGGGTTGAATCGATGCTCGTTTTCCACAGAGACAAGTATATTCAAAAGGAGCAGGAGAGAATTTTTTTTCTAGAACGAATGAAATCGCTTCCGATTAGTAAAGTTAAATCCAAAGTCAATTGTTAAAAAGCAAACAAGATGTTGAAGTACTTTCGATCAACATTCAGCAAGTCATGGAATGTACTGAGAATTCTGGTACGAATGCTCAATCGAATAAAAAAAACAAAAAAAAAAAAAAAAAAAAAAAAACACTACTAGTATATGACCAACTAGCTTTAGATTGAATGAACGCAGGGGGGTATATTGGCGTAATTTTAGGTCACCTTAATATCACAAAGATATGGGGAGCAAAACAACAACAGTCATTTTCATTACTAAATGTGCATGTTTGCTTTAGTAGAAACATAAGACCAAGCCTTCTGACACTTTTTTTTTTTTTTTTTTTTTTTTTTACAAGCAAAAATCTGCTAGAAAATTACTTAAAACCCCCAAACATACATACATATTTTTATTATTATTATTAAATATGTTATTATAATAATAATATTTTTTTATTATTATTATATATTTTTGTATTATTATTATTTTATTTTTTATTACACAATCCATTTATTTATAAATCACAAGAAATATAAATATCCCTTGTGAGAGAAATAAGGGATGACAGGTCCTCTTTATGAAGACATCTGGGGTCTATATTAAAATTTGTATTATTTTGTACAAATTTTGTATCTATAGTGATTTTCTATGTTTATCTTGATATACATTGCATTTATTTTGTTATATTTATGCATATTCTCTGTACTTTCTCTATGTACCAAATAAAAATCGTTTGTAAACAAAAAAACAAAAAAAAAATTGGTATTATTTTATTGCTATTACAAGGGATGAACAGCATCCCTTGTAATATCATGGGATGTGACAAGTCCTCTTTATGGAGAGATCTAGGGTCTACTAGGCCCCAGATCTCTCCTCTGGCCTCCAATCAGACACAGGAATGTTTACCTGGCCATTAATGGCCAGTAAAGCAGCCAATGAGAACAAAAAGCCCGAAACCAGAAGTGACCGAATCCTTGTCGCTTCCCACTTCTGACATCACGCAGTGTGGGAGGAACAACACCGGTTCTGCTCACTGTATGCCTAGAGCCGGATGCTGCAGGTTGCATCCCTACCAGGCTATGTGATTGCACGGGAGAGCCCGGTAAAGATGGCAGCGGAAGGGGGGGGGGGGGGGGGTGCCACCTTCTGCCACCAGTAAAAGAAATCCAGCGGCTAGGATTACTTTTACTTTGTAGGGAATCGCCGGCCCTAAAAGACGATATCTCAATCATGGCAGCAGTGATGACAGAGATAGCACTCATCCAGTCCAAAGACGTTTATAAAACGTACGGCAGACTGGAAGTAGTTAAACTGAGTCCCGGATAGCTGTAAAACCTTACAGGAGTTCGAACCTTACCCCATTCTATACAACACTTGGTCAGAAGAGAATCAAAAGGACACAAGACGAGTAACAATGGCTGACTTCATAGGTCTCAGTAAACCCTTGCCCTGTAGAAAGCGTGTCAAACGGTTATATTTTATATAAACGTCTCTTTATACAAAGTCAAGCCACAACTCTCTTTATTAAATATGTTTTTTTTTTGTTTTTGTTTTTTTTAATCCTACATGCCAAACCGTGTCAAACCACAAAGTACCTTAAATCTTATGTACTTATTTGCTCCACACTTACTTGGTCCAAATCCAATAGAAAAAGCACTTACGAATGCCATTAAACTCAAAAGAGTAATCCAGGTCAACCCAGCGTGACTGGAGAATGTCTGGTCTCTAGTAAAGGATTCCGGGTATTTTGCCAGCTCGCTGGAGTCAGATGAATACGCTGTCAACGCAGAAGAGCGAAGAGATGGCCATGTTGCATTCTTGGTGAAGAGCAGTGTGGTGGAGCCCTGCATCCTGGTCACGGGGACACTGTGCTGGGCTTCAAAGGTAGCAATTATGTCACCAGGGGATTCTAATTTAACAGAAGCGTTTGAGAGGTCAAGCGTTGAATTTATTGGCGTGAGGGATTCGCAGCCCTTGTGGGTATCCAGATTGATCGTGAAACTTGCAATCCCAATCCCGGTCACCGAGATGGTCATCATAGTACATCCAGCCAGAAGCAAGGCTCTCCGTCCTGCTTTGTCGGCACAACTCATGGCAACCAACGTCGAGAGGACCTTTACAACGCCGAGACCTACAGAAGCCAAGACCGCCGAAGAGTTGCTTTGGTAACCCAAAGACCGAAATATGGTTGACGCATAATAAAGCACATTTGGTTGGCCGGTTAGTTGTTGGAACAGAACTAGACCTAGACCCACCAACGTCCTTGTCCGCATATTGTCCTTTGAACGAAAGAGGTCAAGGAAAGCGTAATCTCTACTGGGGGATATGGACTTTAGGTCTTCAGTTTCTTCAATATTTTGTAGTGGGATGAGACCATGTGGAGATTCTTGGCCTAGAACGTTTAATTTGGGAGGCCTTGATGGGAGAAACAGGATGCTGATGAACTGTAAGATAGCTGGTGAAATTGCCATCCCAAACATGTATTTCCATCCCCAGTGTGCACCAGATAAGAAGTAATTCATGCCATAGGAAAGTAAAATTCCAAGTGTAATCCCAGTTTCGTAAAGAGACACAAGTGTGCCTCTCTGATGCGGTTTGACAATTTCTGAAACATATATGCAGCACGCCATGGAGGATATAGAGATGCCAAACCCAACGGTGACGCGTCCAACCACCAAAGACCAAAAGGACGATGAGAATATTAAAACTGTGCTCCCCACCAATACCACCACATTGCTGGCCAGTATAGACGTCCGCCGTCCGGTTCGGTCGATCAGGACTCCTCCTATGAGCGATGCAAAAAGGGCGCCAATTAAAACTGCACTCACCAGCGCCTCTTGCTGGAAACAAGTAAGATGAAAATCATTTTTCAGTTGAAGTAAGGCTCCAGAAATTATTCCTAGTTCGTACCCAAATATCAGTCCGCCCAGTAAGGAGACAGTAGCGGATAATAGGAGAGTAACTGGTCGGAGGCCTAAACAAAAAAAAAAGATCCATTAATCCATTATCCACTCTATTAATGATTCATTCATGATATTGATTTGAATATCAAATTACCAGAATGTCAGAGCAATGAAAACCTGTAGCATTCGGTTGCAGTAATCCTACAGGATGGAGGTTTTTGTGTCATTGGACAATCTAATTTGTATGCAAATCAGGTTTGCCTTTCCTGATAGTAGTGGGTGTTCTTATAACCATACATATGTTTCCATTTTTGCATGGTATAAAAGAATTGTGCTGCAGTAATGTGGCGACACGATGTCGGGGAACAAACACTGTAACTTGCGATTGAGTTTGGAGGAACAAAGGGGAGACCCTTCACTTGGAAGATGTAATCTCTGTCTCGGTCCTATCAAGGAGATACAGTAGAAGGCTACAATTCCTTCCACCTATGTTCATCTGGGACTCCCTAGATCAGGGGTCTCCAAACCTTCTAAATAAAAAAGGGCCAGTTTACTTTACTCCAGGGCTGCCAAATTATGGCCAGTGGGAGAAAAAAAAATGCTCCAGCATCAGTGGGATTAAATAATGTCTCAGGCTTCGGTGAAAGTAAAATTACAGAGCACCTATGGTCAGTGGGGGCCGATAGGAGGAACAGCGCCCCGTTCATTTGGGGGCCGGTGGGAGGAACGGCGCCCCGTTCATTTGGGGGCCGGTGGGAGGAACGGCGCCCTGCTCATTTAGGGCTGGTTTGAGGAACGGCGCCCCGCTCATTTGGGCCGGTTTGAGGAACGGCACCCCGCCATTCGTGTCGGTGGGAGAATGGCGCCCGCCATTCGTGTCGGTGGGAGAACGGCGCCCCACCATTCGTGTCGGTGGGAGAACGGCGCCCCACCATTCGTGTCGGTGGGAGAACGGCGCCCCACCATTCGTGTCGGTGGGAGAACGGCGCCCCACCATTCGTGTCGGTGGGAGAACGGCGCCCCACCATTCGTGTCGGTAGGAGGAATAGTGTCCCATCAGTGGGAAGAATAATGGACACCAATGATGGGGCACCATTCCACCGACACCCATGATGGGGTCATGGGTGTCAGTGGGAGAAATAGTGCCCCATCATTGGTATCAGTGGGAGGAATAGCACCCTGTAGCAGTGAGAAGAACAGGGCTACAAGGACCATATAAAAGGCAAGCAAAGACCCGCAGTTTGGAAACCAGTGCTCTAGATCAGGGGTTTCCAAACTTTTTAAGCAAGGGGCCAGTTTACTGTCCTTCAGGCTGAAGGGGGGCCGGATTACAGAGCACCTATGGTCAGTGGGGGCCGGTGGGAGGAACGGCGCCCCGCTCATTTGGGGCCGGTTCGAGGAACGGCGCCCCGCTCATTTGGGGCCGGTTCGAGGAACGGCGCCCCGCTCATTTGGGGCCGGTTCGAGGAACGGCGCCCCGCTCATTTGGGGCCGGTTCGAGGAACGGCGCACCACCATTCATGTCGGTGGGAGAACGGTGCCCCACCATTCGTGACGGTGGGAGGAATTGTGTCCCATTCGTGGTAAGAATAATGGACACCAATGATGGGGCACCATTCCACCGACACCCATGATGGGGTCATCGGTGTCAGTGGGAGAAATAGTGCCCCATCATTGATATCAGTGGGAGGAATAGCACCCTGTAGCAGTGAGAAGAACAGGGCTACAAGGACCATATAAAAGGCAAGCAAAGACCCGCGGTTTGGAAACCAGTGCTCTAGATCAGGGGTTTCCAAACTTTCTAAGCAAGGGGCCAGTTTACTGTCCTTTAGGCTTTAGGGGGGCCGGATTGTGGTCATTGGGAGGAGAAATTGCCCCGGCATCAGTGCCCCATTATTGGTTTTAATGAAGGAATATTGATGATGTCAGTAGGGGAATAAATACAGGTGTGCAAGCGCCTCCACCTGCTCACATCCCAGTAGGGGGAATGGTGCCCCAAGGGCCAGATAAAAGGCAAAGGGCAACTTCTGGGCCCCCGGGTCACAGTTTGGAGACCACTGCTCTAGATGATGCACCAGTAAGCTCATGGCATAAGGAGAGGTGTTGTACTTTCATTATATATATATTTTTATATATTTTTTTTTTTTATATTAACATATGTATTAGTCATGGGATGTTTGTCCCACATGCTTTGCATCGAAGATATGTTAATTGGTCATCTGATCGCTTTGAAACATTACTAGCTAGCTGTAAATGAGTGAATGATAATTAAAAAAAAAAAAGAAGTATAATAAAAAGGCAATTGCTGAAAAAAGTGGCTTACCCATAGTGAAGAGTCAATCGCTTTCAGATTCCTCTCATTTTATATGTTGCTGGAAAAAAATATAAATATATTATATAAAGAAAAAAAAAAAGAAAAAAAAAGAGAGAGACCAAAAGCCCAGATAAGGGAAAAAAGACAGACTTTAACCGCTGTCTTCTACCTGAGCTTTGCTGGTGCCTGTGCCTGTCCCCACCGCTGCAGACGCTGACTCTTCCATAACAGGTGTGCTGCAGCTTTCCACTTTTGGCTTTATATGCCGCCTCCAGATGCCCATAGCACCTCTGCACTGGACCGGAAGCGGAAATAGGCACCAGCTCCTGTCTTCCCTCCTCCCCCCTGCGTCCACACACCAAAAGTAGCTCCTGAATCTAGCTCTGTTGGATGCAGTAGCTCCGCCTGCAGGTGGGCCGCTTTTGCTGTGATTATTCACAGCGGAAGCCGATCTGCGGGCGCCGGGCACTCGATGTCTACCAGCACCCGCCGTTTGTCAGTAAACCACACCTCAATGTAAAAAAAAAATCTATGCACACATCAAAACAAAATGCAAACCTGTCCCTTCATCTACACACTATGCACCGCAATACACATGGATGCATAGGGGCCCCTTTCACACTGGGGTATTTTTTAGGCACTTTAGCGCCTGAAAACCGCCTTCCATTCAGTCAAGTGTGACTTTTTCACACCCGGGCGGGCGGCTCGCTTGCGGGACATTTAGCAAAGTCCTGCAAGCAGCATCTTTGGGGTGCTGTATACGGCGCTCCCAAACCGTGCCTGCCCATTGGAATGAACGGGCAGCGCTTCCAAAGCAATTCGCAAGCGCTGCAACATGAGAGTTTTTAACCTCTTCTTTGGGGTTAAAAGCGCCGCTTAACCACTTTAATACCCACCCATTGTCTTATGACGTCCGCAGATAGGATCTCCCATCCTGGGCGGGCGTCATATGACGTCCTGGGCTTCCTGGCCGCCTGGAGGGGCGGACACCCCCCGCTGCATCACTCGGGACCCGATGCGCGTACCTGGCAGCCACGATCACCCGTTAACCGAGCAGGACTGTGGATCTGTGTGTGTAAAACACACAGACCCACGTCCTGTCAGAGGAGAGGAGACCAATCATGTGATCCTAGTACAGAGGAACACCGATCGGTTTCCTCCCCTTGTGAGTCCCCTCCCCCTACAGTTAGAATCACTCCCTAGGACACACAGTTAACCCTTTGATCGCCCCCCCAGTGTTAAAACCTTCCCTGCCAGTGACATTTATACATTAATCAGTGCATTTTTATAGAATGGATCGCTGTATAAATGACAATGGTCCCAAAATGGTGTCAAAAGTGTCCGCCGCAATATCGCAGTCACGATAAAAAACGCAGATCGCCGCCATTACTAGTAAAAATTATATTATATATACACATATACATACATACATAAACACACATATACAATATTATTATTTTTTTAATTATTTTTTTAATTTGTGATATTATAGCAAAAAGTGTAAAATATTGTGTGTTTTTTTTTCAAACTTAATCGCTCTTCTTTTGTTTATAGCACAAAAAATTTAAATCGCAGAGGTGATCAAATGCTACCAAAAGAAAGCTCTATTTGTGGGGGGAAAAAAAATCTAAAAATTTAATTTGGGTACAGCATTGCATGTCCGCGCAATTGTCATTCAAAGTGCGACAGCACTGAAAATTGGCTTGGGCAGGAAGGGGGTGAAAATGCCCGGTAGCTGTGGCTGTGGCCCCGGTGTGAAAGGAATCTAATATTGGGAGATTTACTAAAACTGGGTGCACCCAGAATCTGCTGCAGCTGTGCATAGTATCTAGGGGGTGAGCTCCGGCGCGTTCGCATGCTCCACGTGCAGAGCCCGCCAGGAAGTCAGCGCGGCGCTGCGCTAATCACAGGCAGTGAGACATTGCTGATCTCTGCAGCCGTGCATCGGGGCAATGTCTCCCTGCCTGTGATTAGCACAGCGCTGCGCCGGCTTCTTGGTGGGCTCTGCACGTGGAGCATGCGAACGCGCGGGAGCTCATCCTTAATAGCAACCAATCAGCTTCCAACTGCAGCTTGTTCAACTAAGCTTTGAAGTCGATTGGTTTCTCAGCAGAGCTGCACCATGCGGTTTTAGCAAATACCCCCCCCCCCCCCCTCAGTATACATAAAACAAATCACATGTAGGGATGAGCTCAGGCATGTTCGCATGCTCCACGTGCAAAACACGCCAGAAAGTCGGCGCAGGGCTGCGTTAATCACAGGCAGTGAGACATTTTCCCGATCTCTGCAGCCGCGCATCGGGGCAATGTCTCACTGCCTGCGATTAGTGCAGCGCTGCGCCGACTTCCTGGCGGGCTCTGAACGTGGAGCATGTGAACACGCCGGAGCTCATCATTAATCACATGATAGCAATTTCTCATATTGTAGAGATTATTAGGATATGTAAATGTAAAGTAACCGTGTTCCATGCACTAATAAGAGAGCAATAAAATAATTATCTGAAACTTGCACAAAAACAAGACATAATAATCATCCCGTTATGCAAAATTTTCAATAACTAATAAACGAATACAACCGTCTCAAATGTTCACATCAACTAGTAATAAAAGTCCTACATCTGTCAAATTTTGACATTGAGAAATAAGAAAAAAAATGTAAATAAAGATACAATTGTATCAGATTATTTCACATGCACTGGTAACAAAGTGACAAAGTTGTATAGAGCAATTGCAAATGTAATGGATTTTGACTTTTTTTTTTTTTGGCATTTACCTGGATGATCTGCATTGTAAATACAGGTGAGGTGTGTTCGGTGGATGGCACATTCCCACACAGTGTCAGGATTAGGCTGGAGGAGGCTCTTTGTTGCAGGAAGTTGGAAGGACGTGGCAGGGAAGGGAGGGGGGGAAAAAACCTTCTAACCTTCTCCTCCCTAATGTGATGGCAGCTGTACTGGCTGCATTCTTTCAGTTGTTTATAGGCTGCAATAATGGCCCTTCAGCCAGATTCCTGCTGAGAGTTGTGTGCTTCAAACTTTATTTACTTCTGCAGACTGCAGTGCAAACTTGTCAAAAGTTTCCATTCACTGCCCCAGACAATGTGTGCGTATTCGGATCCTGTATCTATGTTGCTGGTTTTATTTTTTTTTATTTAATAGGTTTTAAAATGCATGTTTCTGAAATCAGCTATAGGAGCCATGCACATGGGTCCTTTCTGGGTCTGGGAGGGTGCTGGGGTGAGCTCAGCTGTGCCCTCCAGATTTTAGTTGCACCTCCAGGGAAGGGATGGGAGAAGCTCTGCCAAGTGTCCTGCTGGTTGTGACCCCTGTCCTCTGCCCTGCCTGCAGTGACCCCTGTCCTGTCCTCTGTCCTGCCTGCACTGCCCCCTGTCCTCTGCCCTGCCAGCACTGACCCCTGCCCTCCACTTTGCCAGCATTGACCCCTGCTTTCCACCCTGCCTCAGTGATCCCTGTTCTTTGCCCTGCCAGCATTGACCCCTGCTCTCTGCCCTGCCAGAACTGATCCCTGCCCTCCACTTTGCCAGCATTGACCCCTGCTCTCTACTCTGCCTCCAGTGACCCCTGCCCTCCACCCTACTGACCTGTTTTCTGTGCCCTGCTGACCCCTGTACACTGCCCTGCTGATCATGTACTCCGTACTGCTGACTCCTGTCCTGTGCCCTGCTAACCTCTATACACTGCCCTACAAGCTGCTAGCCCTCTCCTCTGCTCTGCTGACCCCCTGTATACTGCCCTGTCAGCAGTGACCCCTGCCCTCTGCTCTGATGACCCCAGTATACTGCCATGCCAGCAGTGACCGCTGTCTTCTGCTCTGCTGACCCCCTGTATACTGCCCTGCCAGCAGTGACCCCTATCCACAGCCCTGCCAGAAGTGACCCCTGTCCTCTGCTCTACTAACCCCCTGTCATTCTCCCCCCTGCCAGCAGTGACCCCTGTCCTCTGCCCTGCCAGCAATGACCCCTGTCTTCTGCTCTGCTGACCCACTGTTGCCCCCCCTGCCAGCAGTGGCCCCTGTCCTCCCCCCTGCCAACAGTGAACCCTGTCCTCCCCCTGCAAGCAGTGACCCCTGTCCTCCCCCCTGCAAGCAGTGACCCCTGTCCTCCCCCCTGCAAGCAGTGACCCCTGTCCTCCCCCCTGCCAGCAGTGACCCCTATCCACAGCCCTGCCAGAAGTGACCCCTGTCCTCTGCTCTACTAACCCCCTGTCATTCTCCCCCCTGCCAGCAGTGACCCCTGTCCTCCCCCCTGCCAGCAGTGACCCCTGTCCTCCCCCCTGCCAACAGTGAACCCTGTCCTCCCCCTGCAAGCAGTGACCCCTGTCCTCCCCCCTGCCAGCAGTGACCCCTATCCACAGCCCTGCCAGAAGTGACCCCTGTCCTCTGCTCTACTAACCCCCTGTAATTCTCCCCCCTGCCAGCAGTGACTCCTGTCCTCCCCCCTGCCAGCAGTGACCCCTGTCCTCCCCCCTGCCAGCAGTGACCCCTGTCCTCCCCCCTGCCAGCAGTGACCCCTGTCCTCCCTCTGCTCTACTAACCCCCTGTCATTCTCCCCCCTGCCAGCAGTGACCCCTGTCCTCCCCCCTGCCAGCAGTGACCCCTGTCCTCTGCCCTGCCAGCAGTGACCCATGTCCTCTGCTCTGCTGACCCACTGTTGCCCCCCCTGCCAGCAGTGGCCCCTGTCCTCCCCCCTGCCAACAGTGAACCCTGTCCCCCCCCCCCCCTGCAAGCAGTGACCCCTGTCCTCCCCCCTGCAAGCAGTGACCCCTGTCCTCCCCCCTGCAAGCAGTGACCCCTGTCCACAGCCCTGCCAGAAGTGACCCCTGTCCTCTGCTCTACTAACCCCCTGTCATTCTCCCCCCTGCCAGCAGTGACCCCTGTCCTCCCCCCTGCCAGCAGTGACCCCTGTCCTCCCCCCTGCCAGCAGTGACCCCTGTCCTCTGCCCTGCCAGCAGTGACCCCTGTCCTCTGCTCTGCTGACCCACTTTTGCCCCCCCCCCCCCCTGCCAGCAGTGGCCCCTGTCCTCCCCCCTGCAAGCAGTGACCCCTGTCCTCCCCCCTGCAAGCAGTGACCCCTGTCCTCTCCCCTGCTGATCCTATACTCCGCACTGCTGACTCCTGTTCTAAGCCCTGCTAACCTCTATACATTGCCCTACAAACTGCTAGCCCTGTCCACTGCTCTATTAACCCCCAATCCTCCATCCTGCTAGCAGTGACCCTTGTCCTCTGCTCTAACCCCCTGTCCTTTCCCTGACAGCAGTGACCCCTGTCCTCCACCCTGCTGACCTCTGTCCTGTGCCCTGTTGATCCCTGTACACTGCCCTGCTGAACTCCCATCTTCTGCCCCCCTGACATTTTTCTCTGCACCCCCACATCAGAGAGGTTAGCTCCGGCCCTCCCGAAAATGCTACTTAACTGGCTCTCTGGCTTCAGTGCTTTAAGTCACTGATCAGAAACACAATTGGATATCATGGGTTCTAAATTCAATGGTTGTGGATCATTGGCTCAATGTTCTGAAGCGGAACACATCCAGGCAGGCAGCATTTTAAAAGGAGGTCAGCAATGGAGGCCCCGCTTACTTCTTCCTCCATAGGCTTCCATTAATGTATTTTTGCCAGAATTTGACACAGGTAGCAAAATAGAAAAGGTTGCTAGTTTTGTGTGTTGTTTTTTTTTTTTTTTTTTTTTTTTAATTACAAGTATTTGCAAAGTGCGACTCATTTGTGCAGCACTTTACAAACTGTACCATTGCATCCATTCCTGTCCTCAAAGAGGCCCCTATCACACACACACAGTGGGTAAAATAAGTATTGAACACGTCACCATAACACAAAACAAATAAGTTCAGAAATTAAGTTATGTGTAATAAAATGGAATGGCACAAGGAAAAAGTATTAAACACACGAAGAAAGGGAGGCAAATTAATATCAGCTGGTTCAGTCTCAACTGATGGCCTATAAAAAGGTGTCTCATTACCAAGATGCCATACAAGAAACATCTCATGATGGGGAAAAGCAAAGAGCTCTCCCAAGACCTTCACAACCTTATTGTTACAAAACATACGGATGACATTGGTTACAGAAGGATTTCTAAACTTCTGAATGTTCCAGTGAGCACTGTTGGGGCCATAATCCGGAAGTGGAAAGAACATCATTTCACCATAAACCGGCCACGGCCAGGTGCTCCTCACAATATTTCTGACAGAGGAGTCAAAAGAATTATCAGAAGAGTTGTCCAAGAGCCAAGGACCACTTGCGGAGAGCTTCAGAAAGACCTGGAATTAGCAGGTACACAATAAGTAATGCACTCCCCCGCCATGGCCTGTATGCACGCTCACCACGTGACACTCCGTTGCTGAAGAAAAAGCATGTTGAAGCTCGGTTAACGTTTGCTGCACAGCATGACAAGCCTGTGAAATACAGGGAGAATATAGTATGGTCAGATGAGACCAAACTTTAACTCTTTGGATGCCATAATACAAATACACCCATGTTTGGAGGTCAAATGGCACATCATCCCCAAAAACACCCCCCATACCACACAGTGAGGTTTGGAGGTGGGAACATCATGGTCATCATGGCTGTTTTTCAGAATACGGTACGGGCATACTTCATATCATTGCAGGAAGGATGAATGGAAAAATGTACCAAGACATTCTTAATAAAAATCTGCCGCCATCTACCAGGATGATGAAGATGAAACCAGGGCGGACATCTCAGGAGAACATCTCAGGAGGACATCTCAGGAGCACATCTCAGGAGCACATCTCAGGAGGACATCTCGGGAGGACATCTCGGGAGGACATCTCGGGAGGACATCTCGGGAGGACATCTCGGGAGCACATCTCGGGAGGACATCTCGGGAGGACATCTCTGGAGTACAATGATCCCAAACACAAAGCCAAGGAAACTCTCCACTGGTTTCAAAGAAAGAAAATAAAGCTGCTAGAATGGCCCCAGCCAATCACCTGACTTGAATCCAATAGAAAATCTATGGAAAGAACTAAAGATCAGAGTTCATAGAAGAGGACCACGGAGCCTTCAAGATTAGAAGACTCTTTGTGTGGAAGAATGGTCCAAAATCACACCTGAGCAACGCATGCGACTCGTTTCTCCATACAGGAGCCGGCGTCTTGAAGCCGTCATCACCAACAAAGGATTTTGTACCAAGTATTCAATACATTTCAGTTAGCGCATTCAATACTTTTTCCCTGTGTCCTTCCATTTTATTATACAGAACTTCATTTCTGAACATTTTTGTTTTGGTTTATTTGTATTATGCGAGTGGGAGCCCCTGTCTCGGTGAAAGTGAGTGTAAAATGGACACAGGACTCTCAAAGAGGCAGTTTTGAGAAGTTCCAGCAGAAGATTGGTGAGCAGAGAAAACTATGCTTTAGTTCTTCTCTGGATTTTGTAAGCCTGGATTGGGGCTGGAAACTTGAAGTCTTCAAAGAGCATTGGGAGGGATGGAGTCTTCCTGCTTGTGTCCGGGCTTTCCAGAAGTTTTTCAGGTTGTGTGTGTGTCCAGGTGCACACCCTCATTATAAGGCAGATCTGAGCATAGCTCAGGGGAGTTGGTGTTGGAGCAGTTGCTAAAGCCAGGCGGGAGGTGTGCTACAGTTTAAGAACTCAGGCAATATCCTTGAGATGGCACTCCATATGGGAGGGGTTCCAGGTCAGTGGACTGAGAGAGTTGAGCCAGCTGAGAGAGTCAGGGAGACCATAGCTGAGACAAATGGAAGAGAGAGTTGAGGGGACCGTGAGTCTTGGGGGAGTGCGAAAGCCTGGAGTGTCAGGAGAACCCCTTTCTAGAGGCCAGGAGGAGTGGGCCTATGCAAATTTGTACTGCGACCAAGGCTGAGTGAGCCTTGAGAGCCAGGTGGCAACCAATGCACGTATGAACTTTCACTTTTTGTTACTTTCTATAAAAGTGGGCTACCACGCCCTTAAAATGAACTTCCTGTTGGCTGTGAACTCACTGAAAACGCATCGACCACTGAGCTAGACATCCCCCAAAAACCACAGCATGTATGGATTGCATGGGTTGTTATCGACATGTGGGGAAACTTCATGTCAATAGCGCCTAGATATTTCTGTGCCCTACCGCAGCCAATCATACATATAGGAGGGGTAAGGTTTTCTTTGCCATTGAATAAAAGCATTCAAGTAAATTAAGGAAATTTTACATTCCTTGGTGTTTCCAAGGTACCACACAAATGGGAACTAGCTACACTAAAAGATGGCTTAAAAGAGAAACACCTTTATTTATTTATTTATACAGGCAGAGGAAATGGACGAAACACTTTGCCTGAACAAAAATAGGGCAAAACATCCCCATAACATGTCATTAAAGAGGAAGCAAACCCTCTTTGTCTCCCTGCCAAGGTAAAGCATAATGGGCTACTATGCGCCATAGACAGCGGTGCCTGTCTTTTTCGAAATACCTCCCAAACCGTGTAGGTTTAGGAGATATTTCTTGGACCTACAGGTAAGCCTTAATCTAGGCTTACCTGTAGGTCAAAGTGGTTTGTAAGGGTTTATAACCACTTTAACCGGTTCCCGACCAGCGCACGACGATGTACGTCGACAGAATGGCACGGGCAGGCATATTGACGTACAGGTACGTCCAATATTCTATGCCGCCCTGCCATCGGGGGCGCGCCGCCGGCGGCGCGCTCCCGCGCTGGTCGGGACCCCCGTGAGTCCAGTCGCGGGACCCGCGGACTCGATCGCCTCACGGAGCGGCCGAATGGAGGAAATGCTGTATAAACAACATTTCTCCATTCTGCCTAGCAACTAGTGACGCTGATCTCTGCTCCATGTGATTGAAGCAGAGATCAGTGTACACTAAATGAAAGCCCAACCCCCCCACAGTTAGTAACACACCCTTAGGAACACTTAACCCCTACACTGCCACCCACTGGTTAACCCTTTCACTGCCAGTGTCATTTACACAGGAATCACTGCATTTATATAGCAGTGATTACTGTATAAATGACAATGGTCCCAAAAATGTGTCAAAAATGTCCGATGTGTCCCCCACAATGTCGCAGTCACAATAAAAATCGCAGATCGCCGCCATTACTAGTAAAAAAAAAAATAATAAAAAATTATTAATAAAAATGCTATAAAACTATCCCTATTTTGTAAACGCTATAACTTTTGCGCAAACCAATCAATATTCGCTTATTGCGATTTTTTTAACCAAAAATATGTAGAAGAATACGTATCGGCCTAAACTGAGGGAAAAAAATGTTTTTTTATATATTTTTGGGGGATATTTATTATAACAAAAAGTAAAAAATAATGCGTTTTTTTCAAAATTGTCGCTCTATTTTTGTTTATAGCGCAAAAAATAAAAATCGCAGAGGTGATCAAATACCACCAAAAGAAAGCTCTATTTGTGAGAAAAAAAGGACGTCAATTTTATTTGGGAGCCACGTCGCACGACCGCGCAATTGTCAGTTAAAGCGACGCAGTGCCGAATCGCAAAAAGTGGTCTGGTCTTTGACCAGCAAAATGGTCCGGTCTGCAAGTGGTTAAGGCGTGACTGTGCATAGATTTCAGCAAGTGGTTACGAAGATACCTTTGCAAATACTATTTAGAATACTGATAACACATGAGAGGTTGCCCGATAACAGTGATGGTGAACCTTGGCACCCCAGATGTTTTGGAACTACATTTCCCACGATGCTCAACCACACTCCAGAGTGCATCATGGGAAATATAGTTCTAAAACATCTGGGGTGCCAAGGTTTGCCATCACTGCCCTATAATCTTAGATGATATGGAGCGAGAAGAAGAAACCTGGCCTTGAACAGGAGAAAAACAGACAGTTTGGTTTCCCAAAGGATGAAAATGCTTTGTGAAAGCCTTTAGGCACTGGTAACATATTGAACATACACAGATGATGAATCTTCTTGGGAAGGATACAAAGAACGAGGCCACGCTTGGGTGCGTGAAATGAGGAGCTGACTTGAGCATAACTCAACACAACACGGTGAGAGAAGACTTGGATAAACCTCAGCCAAACAATGTGCCCCGACTCATTCTTCTGACTCTGTTCAAGTTCTGTCCTTTCCCTCTTCAGTCCCTAATTGAAGTTTCAGTCTCAACCCCCTGAAAGGCCAGATTTTGTACCCAGAGAATGTCTCGTATGTCCCTTTCTTGTTTTCTTCAAGACTTTAGTCACTGAAAACAAGATTTCCAACCACTGGAATCCACCTCTAGTGGTAGTACTGGATTTTCAGATCTCCTCTTGATATTCAAGCCTTTCCTAGCTAAGTTGAGAGGGAGTTGAGTTGAGACCTAAAACATAATCTTATGAGTTACTTTTAATAGAGAACCTACAAAATAGAATGGTTAGGAGAGGAGATCTGAAAATCCATTACTACCACTAGGAGGTGGATTCCAATGGTTGGAAATCTTGTTTTCAGTGACTAAAGTCTTGAAGGAAACAAGAAAGTGACATATGAGACATTCTCTGGGTACCTAATGAAATCTGGCCTTTCAGAGGGTTGAGACTGAAACTTCAATTAGGGACTGAAGAGAGAAAAGGACAGAACTTGAACAGAGTCAGAAGAATGAGTCGGGGCACACTCAAGTTGTTGATGCCTCTCTTTGCAAATTTCCAAACCATCAGACATAGCTAGCCAGAGAGCTAAGGACATTGGTGCATTAACAACTCAAAAGTGGAGATACAGAAAGCTTCACCCAAAACCATCCCTATTCTGCTTAACTGAGGAAAAAAGACCCGAAGGATTCAACCAAATAAAAAAGGATATGCAAAAATGGCAAATTAATACAAGGGTAGTGGAATCGAACATATCCAACACGATCAGTAAATATCTTTTGCCTGTGAGCACCATCCAACAAAAGATTGTACCCACATGGAAAACCAAGACTTCAGATGTGCAACCAGGAAAGTTTAGGACTACCATTTACACCAAAAAGATATTTTAATTTTGTATTTTTATTGTACAGATATCAGATATTAGTTGCTCTCTGTTATGGGATAGTTTTAAATGATATATACACTCACCAGCCACTTTATTAGCTACACCTTGCTATTGCGGGGTTGGACCCATTTTTGCCTTCAGAACTGCCTTTATTCTTGGTGGCATAGATACAACAAGGTGTTGGAAACGTTCCTCAGAGATTTTGCTTCATAGTGACATGATAGTATCACGCAGTTGCTGCAGATTTGTCGGCTGCACATCCATGATGCCAATCTCCACATTCCACCACATTCCAAAGGTTCTCTATTGGATGAGATGTGGTG
This sequence comes from Lithobates pipiens, assembly GCF_037356315.1. Taxonomy (NCBI): domain Eukaryota; kingdom Metazoa; phylum Chordata; class Amphibia; order Anura; family Ranidae; genus Lithobates; species Lithobates pipiens. The sequence continues at coordinate 224,618,825 of NW_027507789.1, forward strand.
AGTGTGGAGGCCATTGGAGGACAGAGACCTCATTGTCCAGTGGTGAGATGATCGGAGCTTTGTGACATGGTGCATTATCCTGCTGGGAGGAGCCATCAGAAGATGGGGGACACTGTAGCCATAAAGGGATGGACATGGTCAGCGACAATACTCTGTGGTGTTAAACCATGCTCAATTGGTATTAAGGGGCACAAAGTGTGCCAAGAAAATATCCCCCCCACACCATTACACCCCCACCACCAGCCTGAACCGGTGATATCCCATCCCCCACACCATTACACCCCCACCACCAGCCTGAACCGGTGATATCCCATCCCCCACAATATTACACCCCCACCACCAGCCTGAACCGGTGATACCCCATCCCCCACACCATTACACCCCCCACCACCAGCCTGAACCGGTGATACCCCATCCCCCACACCATTACACCCCCCCACCACCAGTCTGAACAGGTGATACCCCATCCCGCACACCATTACACCCCCACCACCAGCCTGAACCGGTGATACCCCATCCCCCACACCATTACACCCCCACCACCAGCCTGAACCGGTGATACCCCATCCCCCACACCATTACACCCCCACCACCAGCCTGAACCGGTGATACCCCATCCCCCACACCATTACACCCCCCACCACCAGCCTGAACCGGTGATATCACATCCCTCACAATATTACACCCCCACCACCAGCCTGAACCGGTGATACCCCATCCCCCACACCATTACACCCCCCACCACCAGCCTGAACCGGTGATACCCCATCCCCCACACCATTACACCCCCCCACCACCAGTCTGAACAGGTGATACCCCATCCCGCACACCATTACACCCCCACCACCAGCCTGAACCGGTGATACCCCATCCCCCACACCATTACACCCCCCACCACCAGCCTGAACCGGTGATATCCCATCCCCCACACCATTACACCCCCCCACCACCAGCCTGAACCGGTGATACCCCATCCCCCACACCATTACACCCCCACCACCAGCCTGAACCGGTGATACAAGGCAGGATGGATCCATGCGCCAAATTCCGACCCCACCATCTGATTGTCGCAGCTGAAATCCAGACTCATCAGACCAGGCAACGTTTTTCCAATCTTTTATTGTCCAACTTTGGTGGGCCTGTGCCAATTGTAACCTCAGTTTCCTGTTCTCAGCCGACAGGAGTGGCACCCGGTGTGGTCTTCTGCTCCTGTAGCCTATCCACTTCAAGTTTAGATGTGTTGTGCGTTCAGGGATGGTATTCTGCATACCTTGGGCGTAACAAGTGGTTATTTGAGTTACTGTTGCCTTTCTAGCGACGCAAATGCATCTGTCCATTCTTCTAGAGATAGTTGTGCGTTAAAATCCCAGAAATATTCAGACCAGCCCATCTGGCACCAACAACCACGCCACGTTCAAAGCCACTTAAACCTCCCTTTCTTCCCCCATTCTGATGCTCAGTTTGAACTTCAGCAAGTCATCATCACCACGTCGTCTAGATGCCTAAACGCATCGAGTTGCTGCCATGTGATTGGCTGATTAGCAATTTGTGTTACGAAGCAATTGAACGGGTGTACCTAATAAAGTGGCCGAGTGGATGTACAATAAAAGTACAAACTTTTTTTTTTTCTTTTATGTTAAATGATCTTTTTGATGTATTTTGTTGTCCTGTATGTTTTTTTTTCTTTTATGTAGGCACAGTCTTTAGATCTGCGAAAAAAATGGTGAATCAGACAACTCACCAAAGCTCTGGCATCTGTCTTCTGTACTCTCTGCTTCCCGGCTTTGGCGTGCCAAACTTTTGGCCTATGATGTGACCTTCTGAGTACTTCAAACCCCTTTACTCCCCAAATTCAGTGAGCCTTCACCCTCAATGGCTGCCTTTCGCAGAGCCCGGGCTCCAGTCTAGACACTGCAAACAAAAATCTATATTTTTTTTTTTTTTTTTAGTATCCAGGATCCCCAGACACTTCCCACCATCTATAACAGTGCAACAAAGAGGAAACTTCCCAACTGATTATTAAATAAGATTTCAAGGTTTCTGCAGCTATAGCAACAGCCTTTCTTATGCTAATTCGGCTTAAAAGAGACCAGGTGATCATTTACGTTCTCATTACTGAAGATCGGGAAGGGTACGGCAGATGTTTGCCGGGAATATTCATAGGATGGGAAAACCGGTTGCTATAGTGGCTAAATCCCCTGGTCTGTTGGGACGTATACGTTGTGTCTTCTGAAAGGTTCTCTTGTGGTCCTGTATAAATGATGATGCTGAATATATAAATGAAACTTATGTAGACAATGTCTTCATCTGCTTTTCTCTCCAGAAGGAGGGCGCCATTTTTGTTGCTTCGTCATCTAGGGTCACCATCTACTCTCTGGACTGAGTTACAAGCTCAGAGACCACACAAATCATGTACATCCTTGTGCATGTGAAGTTCTTGACTGTGTTCAAAAATGGGTATTGGTACCAGTAAATGCCACCCCCCCCCACCCCCCGCTGCCCTTCCTGTCCCAGTTCCTCTTCTTTCATCTGATCTGCCTGAGCCTAATGTGCTCCCCTGCCCTCCACCCTCTCTCCGCTCTCGTTGGCTTCTCTGGGGAATCGTTTCTGGGTGGGGGGGGGGGGGGGGGGTGCTGTAATTATGTCATGGACTGGCCCCTTCCTTTTCTGAATGAACACAGTGAGTGATGGGTACCCATGGTTCACTGTGTCCATTCATAACTGTTTACTATGCTTCAGTTTGTGAATGAATAGGAAGACGCTCAGCACAGAGCACTTCCCATTCATTTACTGTCCAGTGCAGCTAAGGCTGCAGAGGGAGGGACTGGGGAATCTCTGTCCCCACGCTCTTTCTCAACATCAGAGGTTCCACTGCCCTGCTGACACCGCTTTTCACCCTACTGGCACCATCTTCTGTCCTACTGACACCATCCATGGCACTGTTGATACTGACCAACCAGCACCATCCACTGCCCTACTGACATCATCCACTACTCTGGTGACACCATCCACTGCCCTACTGTCACCGTCCACTGCTCTGCTGACACCATCCACTGCCCTACTGCACCGTCCACTGCCCTACTGACACCGTCCACTGCTCTACTGACACCGTCCTCTGCCCTACTGACACTGTCCTCTGCCCTACTGACACCGTCCACTGCCCTACTGCACCGTCCACTGCCCTACTGACACCGTCCACTGTCCTACTGACACCGTCCACTGCCCTACTGACACTATCCACTGCCCTACTGACACTATCCACTGCCCTACTGACACCGTCCACTGCCCTACTGACACTGTCCACTGCCCTACTGACACTGTCCACTGCCCTACTGACACTATCCACTGCCCTACTGACACTATCCACTGCCCTACTGACACCGTCCACTGCCCTACTGACACCGTCCACTGCCCTACTGACACCGTCCACTGCCCTACTGACACCGTCCACTGCCCTACTGACACCGTCCACTGCCCTACTGACACCGTCAACTGCTTTACTGACACCATCCATTGCCCTACTGACACCATTCTCTACTCTGCTGACACGCACCTACCTCTGTATTTGTGTGGCTGCATTTGATGGGCACAGTGGCTATATTAGAGGGGCACAGTGGCTGCATTTGATGCAGAAAGTGGCACAATGGCTGAATTTTATGGCACAATGGCTGCATTTGATGGGCACAGTGGCTGCATTTGATGTGGAAAGTGGCTGCATTTGATGTTTTTTTTTTCAGTATTTTTCAGAATTTTTCAGTTTCTGCCTCCCTCAAAAATTTGAAACCCTATGTATCTATTACCTGTTCCTCAGTATGGGTTGAATTCCGGCGTGTAAGGTGGTGCTCCTGAGGTGAGGGGTTTTGTTGGCCTGCTATATTTTATGGATATAATCTGATGGGTGTTTTCTGTGATCAAATTCTCCTGATGAGGGGAGGTGGGGGGGCTTTGGGATTGCTCAACCACATATGGTTGAGGGAGACGTCATCACGCCAGACTAGTTATATACTTACCTCCTGCTGGAGGGTCATGAAGTGTGCATATTTTGTTGGGGCGACTGTATTTCCTTTTGTTTTGTTTCTGTTTTTTTTTTATTGTGATGGGACTAATTGTTTCTGCTGCCTGTGGTTTACTATTGTATATACTGTACAACATCTCAATAAAATGAAATTTACAAAAAAAAGAAATAAAAAGAAAGAAAAAATACAAAAACATATAGGTAAGTATATAGCTATATATGATATGTAGCTGGATAGCCGCACTCCAAATTATTCAACTTTATTTCAAAAATGTAATTAAAATATATAATTTTTGCTATGACTAAGCACTGTATTCAGTGTGAAACATGTCAGCGGCTGTGCAGTTAGTCTGTATACAAGCCTAGATGCTATGATTTTAATTACATTTTTGAAATAAAGTTGAATAATTTGGAGTGCGGCTATCCAGCTACATCTTTTTTACTTCAGTTCCTGTTGCAAACAGAACCGACACCCTGTGGGATTGTGGAGACAGCTGTTTTGGGAGAAGTCATTACCTTGGAGTGATAATTCTTCGTATATAGCTATATATATATATATCAGATGTATGAGGTACAGACAGACCTTTGGACGCATTCTGTATGAAAAGGGGAAGTTCGCGTTTTTTCTTTTTTTTATCTTGTCCACCTCCCAATGGTTTCCTACCTCTCCAGTGTAATTAACAAGATTGTCAAACAAAATACTTATCAGAATAGCCCAAATATTTCTTCATGACAACAAAATATGAGGGGTTTATAGATAATTTCATAAAGAGAAACGCTAATTAATCTACCAACCAAATGCAGAGAAATGCAGCGCTGCGATGTGCGTTTGAACAATCTCTGTGCTCATTATGAATCAATCAGCCTGTGAAATGTGGAGGTAAAAATTCTTTGGCTGGCATTCAACCAACATATGTGACTAATGTCACCCGTCATCCTGAGCTCATTGTACCACAATGTACAGCTCTAAATAGGTTACAATTCATGGAGAAGGCATCTGTCCTAAATAGTTTTTCTTATGCAGTGTGCAGGTATATGCATTGTATAAATGACTCATATAAAAATAACTTTGTGCCAAAAAATAAAGTGTTGCCATTGAAGAGTTATACACTTCGCCATATTAAAGTGATACTAACGTCTAGTTTTTTGGTGTTTAACCTTAAAGTGGAGTTCCACCCATTTAAAAGTCAAAAAGGTGTAGCTGCTGACTTTTACTAATCGGACACTCACCCGTCCCGCGGTCCAGCGATGCGGGCGCACGAAGCCTCGCTTCTCTCCGCGGCACCGGCATTCTAACTGTGGGCGCTCGGCTGTGGCTTCACAGGCAGGGCACGCACTGCGCACGCACGCTGGAAGTGGCCAGACAATCTTCTGGGACCTGTGACATGTCCCAGAAGACTGCAGAGAGGGTGGGGGGAGAGGTGAACTTCCTTCTGGCACCAGGAGAGAAAGTGAGAGTTGGGTGCCTGTAAAAACAGGGTACCCGCCCCCCCCCACCCCAAAAAAAAACGACATGTCAAATGTGGCAAGTCAGGGGGGTCACCTGCACTTAAAGCAGAAGTTTTATTTTTGGGTGTAACTCCGCTTTAAGGACCAGGCCTATTTTTCAAACTTCAAATTTTTTTTTTTTGCTAGAAAATTACTTAGAACCAAAAACATTATATATTTTTTTTCAGACACCCTACAGAATAAAATGGCGGTCATTGAAATACTTTATGTCACACCGTATTTGCGCAGCGGTCTTACAAGTGCAATTTTTGGAGAAAAAAATTTAATTTTTGAATAAAAAAAATAAGAAAACAGTAAAGTTACCCCAATTTTATTTTTATATTGTGAAAGATAATGTTACGCCAAGTAAATTGATACCCAACATGCCATGCCTCAAAATTGCGCCCGCTCGTGGAATGGCGACAAACTTTGACACTTAAGATCTCCATAGGCGATATTTAAAAATATTTACAGGTTATCAGTTTTGAGCTACAGAGAAGCTCTTTTGCTAGAATGATTGCTCTCACTCTTATCGATCGCGGCCATACCTCACATGTGTGGTTTGAACACCATTTCCATATGCGAGCTTGACTTACGTATGCGTTCGCTTCTGCGAGCGAGCTCGGCGGGACAGAACGCTTAAAATTTTTTATTATTATTATTTATTTTACTTTTTATTTTTCACTGTAAAAAAGGGTGGGCTTGGAGTGAAGAGCATTGCGCTCCGAGCCCACCTAGCTGTGTGATGTACCTATTTTCACACTAAAGTTCCTCCCCGCCAATCAGGAGGCAGGTCGTGAGATTGGCCAAAGCGGCAGGCGATCCTATTGGATGCCTAGCGCTTAGGCAGAAGAGAGAGGAGACACGCGGCGGAGGAAGCCGCTGGAGGAGCAGACACCGGAGCCGCTGCCTGCACCCCGCCGTCCGCAAGGACCATGCTGGAGGACACCGCAGCCAGTGACATAGATCGGGTAAGTGCCAGAGCACCGACCGCTGAGCGGGGGGGGGGGGACCCACCAGCAGCATCCATCTTCCTATTAACTCTGACCAGCTTCTCTGTCCCTGATGAAGAAAAGCATCCCCTCCACATGATGCTGCCACCACCATGTCTCACGGTGGGGATGGTGTGTTCAGGGTGATGGGCGGTGTTAGGCCGCATACACACGGGCAGATTGTCTGCCCAACTTAGTCCGCTGAACCGTGTTTCAGCGGACAATCCGCTCGTGTGTGGGCTTCAGCGGACTTTTTCAGCGGACAGTCTGACGGACTTTCTTTCGGAATTTCCGTAATTTTGTCCGTCCAAACTTGGTTTTGTCCGTCCAAACTTGGTTTCAGCGGACAGTCCGCTCGTGTGTAGGCAAGTTGGACGGACTAAGTATGGCGCATGCTCAGAAAGGATTTACACGGCGAAGGTTGCATTGCAGTGTATTGGACATCGTTTTTCTAGTCCCGTCGTACGTGCTGTACACGTCATCGCGCAAGTTTTCAGCGGACTGTCTGTTCATCGTGTGTGGTCAAGTCCGTTCATTCAAAATTTGGACGGACTTTGTGTCGGATTGTCTGACGGACTTAGTTGGGCAGACAATCCGCCCGTGTGTACGCGGCCTTAGTTTTCCCCACACATAGGGTTTTGCTTTTAGGCCATAAAGCTCCATTTTGGCCTCATCTGACCAGATCACCTTCTTCCACATGTTTGCTGCCCCCTCCCCCACATGGCTTCTCACAAACTACAAACAGGACTTCTTATGACTTTCTTTCACCAATGTCTTTCTTCTTGTCACTCTTCCACGTACACACGATCGGAATTCTCGTTGGAAAAAGCTCTGATGGTTTTCCCAATGGAATTCCAACGGAATTCCGCTCAAGCTGTCTTGCCTACACACGGTCACACCAAATTCCGATAGTTTAGAACGCGGTGACATAAAACACATACGACGGGACTAGAAAAACGAAGTTCAGTAGCCAATAGCTTCCGTCTCGTAGTTGAATCTGAGCATGCGTGATTTTTGGTGTGGCAAAATTGCATACACACGATCGGAATTTCCGATAGAAAGTTTTTCTGTCGGGGAAATAGAGAACATGCTATCAATTTTTGCCTGGCGGAAATTCGGACAGCTAAATTCCAATGGAGCGTACACACGGTCGCATTTTCCGATGAAAAGCTCTCATCGGTCCTTTTCTGGCTGGAATTCCGATCGTGTGTATGCGGCATAATAATTTTCCTGTGAAAATTGAAAAGGAAATACCGCGCTGTGCAAAAGTGAATACAAATGTAAATACAAAAAAAATGTGCTGCCGACACAGCTATAGACAAAAAAAGCAATATGTGAACGTGAAAAAAGTGTAGCGCTAATTTAAGTATGTAGGTGTAAAAAAATATATATATAAATTGTGTTACCAATACACCTCAATTTGCTAGCAAACAAAAATAACACTTCAGTTATAACAAATTACACCAAGTGAAAATATCCAGAGATGCCTCACTGTGTGAAATAACATAATCTCGAACAGTGAAAAATTTAATTTGATAAACATGAATATCAGTGACAGAAACGAAGTCCAAGAATAAAGGTGTGATCCAAAAACTTGAACGAAAAAAATCCATGACAGGTGTGACCCTCCAGATGGAAACCGAATTGTGAAAAATTTGAGGAATCAGATGTGTTGGAAATTTTTTGAAAAACGAGCGATTTTCCCATCAATGATGGGAGAATCGTACGAAAATTTTTATAAGAAAAGAAAATTTACGGAGAGAAAAGAAGATTCCCGGCCACGAAGATTCTTTTCTGTAGGCCATGGGCCTCTTGGCTCTTCTCTGATGAATGCTCCCCTTGCCCGGCCGGTCAGTTTAGGTGGACGGCCATGTCTTGTTAGGTTTGCAGTTGTGCCCATACTCTTTCCATTCTCCGATGATGGATTGAACAGAGCTCCGTGAGATGTTGAAAGCTTGAGAGATTTTTTATATAACCAAACCCTGCTTTATACTTCTCCACAACTTCATGCCTGACCTGTCTGGGGTGTTCCTTGGCCTTCATGTTGCTGTTTGTTCACTAAGGTTCTCTAACAAACCTCCGAGGGCTTCACAGAACAGCTGTATTTATACTGAGATTAAATTACACACAGGAGGACTCTATTTACTAATTAGGTGACTTCTGAAGGCAATTGGTTCCTATAGATTTTAGTTAGGGGTATCAGAGTAAAGGGGGCTGAATACAAATGCCCCCCCCCCCCCACACGTTTTACATATATATTTGGATCATTTTCCTTCCACTTCCCAATTATGTGCCACTTTGTGTTGGACTATCACATAAAATCCCAATAAAATACATTTACCTAACATGACAAAATGTGGAAAATTGCAAGGGGTAGGAATAGTTTTTCAAGGCACTGTAAGAGTACAATTAGATTGTAATGTGTATGGACACCTAAATCCTTCAGGATATGTCCAGATTGAGACGCCAGATGTTAGGTGCTCAGGAAAGCTTTGTTTAATTTCAGCCACTAAGTGCCGGTTCACACAGGGGCGTGACTTCAGCACGGCTTGCAAAACGACTTCTGTATAGAAGTCAATGCAAGCCGCTCCGAAGTCCCCCCAAAGTAGTACAGAAACCCAGCGCAGACCCCCTCCCCGTCAGGAGAGCAGCCAATCGGCTCTCCTCAACCCCCGCTTTGTCAGTGAGAATAGAGGAAAGCTGATAAATGTCACTTCCTGGTTACCATGTGATCAACTGTGATTAGACACAGCTGATCACATGGTAAAGAGCCTCCGTCATAAGCTCTTTACCTAGATTGGCGATACGGGGTGTCGGACCGACACACCACACCACTGATCGCCGCACGGGCCCGGGAGCGCGCACACGCGGCTTATCCTGCTGGACGTCATATGACGCTAAGTCAGGATAACCGATCCCCACTGTGACCTGTAGGGTTGCCACCTCATCCTTTTTATAGTAATTACACGGGTTCTGAGGCTGATTAAAGCGGAGTTACACCCAAATATGGAACTTCCTCTTTAAGGGAAGGTGACCCCCTGACATGCCACATTTGGCATCTCATTTTTGGGGGGGGGGGGCAGAAACCTTTTTTTTGGGGGGGTTCCAGCTTCCACTTCCTGGAGCTCCACGGCACCAGAAGTAAGTTCACCTCTCCCCCCCCCCCTCCCTGTCGGCAATCATCTGGGACACATCGCAGGTCCCAGATGATTGCCCGGCCAGTCACGGCACACCGTGAGGCTCTCAGCCGGCCGCTCACAGTGACAATGCTGGTACCGCAGAGAGAAGGGGGAGACAAGCAGGGTTTTGTTCCCCTGCATCGCTGGACCCTGGGACAGGTAAGTGTCTGATTATTAAATGTCAGCAGCTGCAGTACTTGTAGCTGCTGAGTTTTATTTTTTTATTTTTTTTTTAAGCGGAACTCCGCTTTAAGGTGGCAATTTAAACTAAACTAATTTAAACTAATTTGGTGCCTTATCTGCATTAAATCAGCCTCAGAACCAGTGTAATACATATGTGTTTGGGTTTGAAGGGATGAGGTGGCAATCTTATGTGGCCGTCATTCTGCTATTGGCTGGTTAATAGACAATTATGCTTCTGGACATTTATCCTTTCAGTTAGAGCTCATCCATGGTTACTATTACCAATCATCACATCGGAATAGGAGAACCCAAGGAGGAGGTGCTGAGGGCTGCCCTCACTTATGGGCCTAGGCACATAATGCTGTAAAGAGATACAGAAGATTCAGTATTAAATATGTGTTTAGCCCCTTCAATACCGGGCATGTTCATTTTCTTCTCTAGGGTCTCTGCTAAAAAATATATATATAATATAATATATAATATAAGTAATTTTCTATCAAAAAATACTGATTTAAACAAAAAGTGCCTGAAAAAGCCCGTCCGCAAGTGGTTAAATACTTGTGTTTAGGCCTCATTCACATGGGCAGATCCGCATTTTGGTTTTCTGTGGCATAACTGACATTTTATGCCTCCCATACGCTTTTAGCCGTGTTTTAGATATAATGAGTCACATTTAGAATGTCCAATCGGATTCCGAAACCCACAGAATTCGCTAAACGCCGCCAGCACAGGTAAACACACCTTGTGACCGGCGCCATTGAACAATCATAACCTGAACTGAGAAATGTCCTCTAAACGCACAAAAACGGCAGCCTGACGCCGCCGGTGTAGATGAGGCCTAAACGCGGCGCCCGAGTGACTGAGCCCAGGGCCAGCAAGTAGGGCGGCCGCCTCATCCCTTTAAACCCAAACACATATCAATTACACGGGTTCTGATGCTAATTTAATGCAGATAAGGCACTGAGTGAGTTTAATTACCAACTTAACCACAGAATCTGTATAATGAATATGTGTTCGGGTTTAAAAGGGGTGAGGCGGCAACCTTAGCAGGAAGTGATAGGAAATCATCCTGAAGTGAGAAAATTTCCCCTCATTTCCTGTTCTGGTGACAGCTGTGTGAAGTTTTGGTGACGGCAGAAAGGGGGATAACTCGCCCAGCGGGTACACTGACGGCAGTAAAAACCTGCCGGGGTTCGAACCCCTCGCTGCTCCACCCAAAACTGGCTTTAGATACGCTTTAATTTGTTGTCATTACTGATAAACACTGGTTGCCATTGGTTACTAAGGACCATTTCTCTCTATATGATTATTTATATATACCACTTCTCTCTATATGATTATTTATGTATATTTGTTGTTTTGTTGTGGGGGGGTTTAATATGAACGTGAGGACTCTTATAGCGCTGCTGTATACAGGAGCGCCGCACATTAATCCGCTCCCGGAACGTTATTTCGCTGCTTCGGTTTCCGGCCGGAACGCCTTTCATGGTGCGCTAGTTAAACGCCGAGCTGCGCCGGTCGCTATTCTTCATGAAAGTTACGTTGGAAGGTGACGCGCCGTGCTCGCTGAGAAGCCCCCAGTTACGCTGTTTGCGGAGCGCTTGTCAGAGCTGGAGCCATGGCCGCTCAGGCGGAGTGTGAGAGCCGGCGAAGGAGCCGGGAGTATCTGGAGGGGCTGCAGCTGATGAAGCAGGGCGCCGAGGCCCGGGTGTACCGGGGGAATTTCCTGGGGAAGGCGGCGGTGGTGAAGGAGAGGTTCCCCAAAACCTACAGACACCCCGCGCTGGACGAGAAGCTCACACACCGGAGGACGGCACAGGAGGGGCGCGCCATACTCAGGTGCAGGAAGGCAGGTGAGCCGCCAGAGGGCGCTGCGCCCCCATTCAATCCTATGTGTGGTCATTGTGTGTATTGGAGGGTGCGGGGAGGCAGGTAAGCCGCCAGAGGGCGCTGCGCCCCCATTCAATCCTATGTGTGGTCATTGTGTGTATTGGAGGGTGCAGGGAGGCAGGTGAGCCGCCAGAGGGCGCTGCGCCCCCATTCAATCCTATGTGCGGTCATTGTGTGTATTGGAGGGTGCAGGAAGGCAGGTGAGCCGCCAGAGGGCGTTGCGCCCCAGTCAATCCTATGTGAGTATTGGAGAGATCTTCGAAGGGTGCAGCCAGGCAGGTGAGCCGCCAGAGGGCGCAAAAAGCCTAAGAAGTTCGTAATAAAAAATGATCATTAAAAATAATATATAATAAAAGTAAATACAAATAAATACCAAAAAATATATTGTTTCAAAACATTTAATTATAATAAAAATAATTGTTTAAAATAAACATGAAAAAATAATTTATTATTATAAAAAATCTGGTAAATAGTTACTTAAAAATAACATAAACCTAAATAATTTAAATAAATGCAAATAATTATAATATTCAATAAAAAGTATTTTTAAATAAATGAAGGTAACTAGTGAATTAAAAAAAATAATTAAAATCAATTAAATAAAAAAACAATATTTTATTTTATTAAAATATTATTTTAAATATATAAAGTAAATATAAACAAATTCTTAATAAATACTCTCCTGGCCAGTCTCCTTCCTCCTTCCTCCTTCCTCCTTCCTTCTTCCTTCTTCCTTCCTCCTTCCTCCTTCCTTCGTTCCTCCTTCCTTCTTCCTTCTTCCCTCCATCCTTATAGCTGTTTGTATCATATCTGTCTGCCTATTTATGTTTTTCTGCAAAAAAAAAGGAGAAAGGCCGGTGCCATGGAAGTCGGCTAAAAATTTTTGTTTTATTATAGCATGTGAACAACACTCCAAAAAAATCCAACACGTTTCGGCCCAACAGGGCGGCGGTCGAAACATGATGGGGTTTTTTTTTATTTTTATTTTTTTTACTGTTGGTCACATGCTATAATAAAATGATGTAGTAGCCGACTTCCATGACACCGGCCTTTCTTCCCCCCCCCCCCCCCTTTTTTTTTTTTTTGCATGGATTACATGGAGGTTTGCAGAGACTTCCCAGGCTGAGTGTTCTTGAGGCTCCTCCTCCAGGCATTGCACAGGAGGTAGAAGCTCGGATGAACTTGTTCCTATTTGTCTGTCTGTCTGTTGTATTTGGAGATGCTGCCATGATTTCTTCTACTCCTCCCTGCTCTCAGGTATCCCCACTCCGGCCATCTATTTTGTGGACCACGTCTCGAGCTGCATCTACATGGAGGACGTGGAAGGCTCGCTGATGGTGCGGGATTATATCATGAAGGTCCAGGAGAACGGCGGCAATCTCTATGACCTGGTAGAGAAGATCGGTCAGGTTCTGGCCCGGATGCACGACGAGGACATCGTCCATGGGGACCTGACCACCTCCAACATGCTTCTGCGGCCCCCCCACCAGGACCTGGACCTGGTGCTCATTGACTTTGGCCTGAGCTTCATCTCGGCCCTCCCGGAGGACAAGGGGGTGGACCTGTACGTTCTGGAGAAGGCCTTCCTGAGTACTCATCCCAACACAGAGGACGTCTTCAGCGCTCTGCTAAAGAGTTACTCCGCCTCGTCGAAAAAATCCGGCACCGTCATTAAAAAACTGGATGAGGTCAGACTGAGGGGCAGAAAGCGCTCCATGGTTGGATGAATTTTTTTTTTGTATTTTTTTATTTTTTTTTTTCTATGAGCTTTATCGTATAATAAAGTTTTATGTACAATTACATTGTTGCTTTCTGTTTCTTTATGGTGAAATTAACCCTTTCACCGGCAGGAAAAATATTCACACGTCTTTAACCACTTCGTGCCCGAGGACGTCATATGATACCTTTGACTTTCAGTGGGGATATGATGGGGGCAGCTGCAGGCATCATTCAGATATCCACTTTTTCAGCCAGGAATTCTGTGCACCGTAAGAACAATCATAGCGGCTACTCAGCCACTTAATCGTTCTTACAGGCGACGGAAGAGGACATCCCTCCCGCCGCCTTCCAGGTGCTTCTCCAGGCTCTCCCATGCCATGACCGTCGGAGGCCCGGGCCGCAACGTTATGACGCCACGCCAAGGGCTGCAGATGTCAACACAGCAGCCATCTCGGCCTGAAAGCATCAGAGCGGTAATTCCTTTTTTTTTTTTTTTTTTTTGACCTGATGCTTTCCAGCGTGGAGGAGGGATGTCTTATAGACCCCACATCTCTCTATAAAGAGGACCTGTCACACACCATTCCTATTACAAGGGATGTTTACATTCCTTGTAATACAAATAAAAGTGATACAAAAAAAATACCCCCTTGCCCTATCGGTGTGGTGGGGCACCATCATTGCACAAGGTGGCATACGCTGCATTAGCATATGTTGCAGTGATCCATAGGTGTGAGGCCAGCCTTATAAATAAATAATGTTCAGTGATTCACCCCAATATGTTGTTGTGTTTTTTTCTTTTGATAAAAAGGCAATTCTGCGCACTTATAATATATTGATAAGGAAAAGTGAAGGGAACATTCTACAAAACTGCAGATATGGATTCTTACATCTTCTGAGGTTTCCATTGTTCCTGTTCTGTTATCTCGGGGTGTTTCCGATGTGCCTCCCGGCAGTCTCTATCATGTACAAGTTCCGGCAGGGAGAGATTAGCCCCTTCTTGTTGGCTGCTGTACAGATCTGCTAATGTTTCCCCCAGCGATGCCAAAGGAATCCGTCAATCATCCAACACCAAAATCTCAAGATTTAAAAAGTCAGTAAATATAAATTCGAAGTTTATGTATCACTTGCCTAATAAAAAAAAAAAAAAAAAATATATATATATATATATATATATATATATATATATATAAATATTTTTTTGTGTGTGTGTTTAGAATGCATACATAATATACGAGTGATACATGAATAAATAATACATCCATCATACTCTGTGTATGTATTAGGGTTGTCCCGATACCGCTTTTTTAAGTCAGAGTTCAAGTACTGATACTTTTTTTTTTTTTTTTTAAGGGGGGAGGAGGTTGACGGTGTCCGTTTTTTTTTTTTTTTTTTTTTTTACAAATTTTTTATTTTTTTATTGCAATACTTTGTGTGTGTTTTTTTTTTTTTTTTTTTTTATCAGCCCTGTTTGGGGGGCTTTGGTGAGATATCAGGGGTTTTTAAATAGACCCCTGATATCTCCCCCTTGAAGCAGAGAAAGAGACAGAGGATAGAGATTTCCCAGTCCCTTTCTCTGCAGCCTCAGCTGCACTGAAAATGAATGGAGATAAGACAACAGCTCCTCTCCATTCATAAACTGAAACATCGTAATCACAGGGGGTGGTTACAATGTTTCAGTTATGTGAATGGACAGTCAGTGATCGCTGACTCTGTTCATACAGAAAGGCAAGGAGGAGGACGTGGAGAGGGACAGCAGAATGGAGGGGGACACGGAGGAAAACTGGAGGGGGGCAGCAGCAGAACGGAGGGGGGAAAAGGAGGAAAATTGGAGGGGGGCAGCAGCAGAACGGAGGGTGACAGTCAGTGGTGATCGTATGTGGGAGAGTTACTAGCAGCGGTCACCACTGTATATATTTCACTAAAGCAGCTCAAAGCCATGGGGGGGGAAGCTTGTAACTCCCCCATGCACCGATCACTGCTAACTGTCCAGGTATCCGGTGAAGCATCGAGAGCATTTGCTCGAATACAAGTACTTGGGCAAATGCTCGGTATCAGTACCGATACTAGTATTTGTATCGGGACAACCCTAGTATGTATGCACACTAAGTTTATGTAGCACTTGTATATTACATATAACTATTCTAAATTTGTCACATATATCATATATTAAGTTTATGTATCACTTGGAAACCAAGGACCAGAGTATGGAGGATGCATGGAGAGGCACGCACTGCACGATGCTTGAAGTCCAGTGTGAAGTTTCCACAGTCAATGATGATTTGGGGAGCCTTGTTGTCTGCTGGTGTTGGTCCACTGTACTTCATTAAGTCCAGGGTCAACGCAGCCGTCTACCAGGAGATTGCGGAGCACTTCATGCTTCCTTCCACAGACGTCCTCTGTGGGGGTGCTGACTTCATTTTCCAGCAGGACCTTGCACCTGCCCACACTGCCAAAAGCAGCAAAACCTAGTTCAATGACCGTGGGATTGGTGTGCTTGATTGGCCAGCAAACTCGCCTGACCTGAACCCCATAGAGATTCTATGGGGCATTGCCAAGAGCAAGATGAGAGACATGAGACCTAACACATACAGAAGAGCTGAAGACCGCTATGATTCCCATAACTGGAATCAATGAGGCCAAATAACACCACTCACGAGTAACAACCGGTATCCATGGATAGCATTCCTTGCCGCAACATACATATACACTATCCCCTAGGGAAAATGATTATTGGCTTATAGTATCCTGAAAACTTTCAGAAATGGCGGCCATGGTCAACTGGTTCAAAACGAAACTCACAAGGTTGTTGATATCAGCTCCCTGATTCAGGACTGTATTTAAATTTGTATTAAGTTCTGGGTTATATTTACAGGGGGAGCTAAGAGGAATTTGGAGTGTGCTTGGATGCAATTTACTACATACCCAACATTTGTAATAACCTGACTTCTGAGCATAAGAATACTTATACTGAAGTAACAACATTTTATCAGTAGGGGGGTATGAGTCCTTTGGGCCCTCCAGGTTGGATTCCCTCCTTTGTCTAGTTACTGTTCCATTAGAAAGGGGGCTGCATATGGTCTTTAGGGTGCCCAAGTCCTTAGGATGATCAATACAGTTGGTGATGATCCATGTGGGCAGAAACACCAACAGTGTCAGCATAAAGAGTAGGCTCAAGGCTTTCCCAAAAGTCTGTTGTGAGCGAAGTGAGGTTATCTTTTTCTGAGTCTTTTATCACCTGTTTCACTTGCTCTTCAGTGGTTTTCATCACCTGCTTGACCTCTATCTGTGTCTTGCTTCCGGGTCCTTTGTGGTACTCTCTTTATCCTCTCATCGTGGATCCAGGCTCCTGATTGTTCCATGAGGACAGCAGCTCTGGTCACTGCGACTACGCAAGTGGGTGGGCCAAAAGGGTAATTTTGCTTCTTGGTCCGGTTCAGCTGGCAAATTACGACCACATCTCTGGGTTGGAACTTGTGTGTTTGGTTCCTGTGAGGGTAATGGCGTAGATGCCATTCAACTACATAATCAAGTTTCTATCACCTGTATCAAACTCAGATCTCCCTGCTCTATTACTAATACGCGTACACACGATCAGACTATCCGGCAAACAATCCGCCGGATATTTGCCGGAGGTCTGCTGGACTTTTGAAATGAAAGTCGGGCTCCTCCGCTAGCAAAAGAGCGGCAAAAGAGCAGAAGATAGCGGAGGAGCCCGACGAGAAGACCCCCGAAGACAGAAAACTACCCCCGGAGCTGTCTAATAAACTACTCTAAAAACTTGTGTTGTGTGTTTTTTATTAACACTTTTTCCCTCAGGTAAATGGGTAGGGGTACCATGTACCCCATACTTATTCACATAGGGTTGGGGGGCGGGATCTGGGTGCCCCCTTATTAAAGAGGGCTCCCGGATTCTGATAAGCCCTCCGCCCGTCGCAGACCCCGACAACCAAGGCCAGGGTTGTCGGGAAGAAGCCCTTGTCTTCATTAACATGGGGACAGGGTGCTGTGGGGGGGGTCGCAGGGCCCCCTTCCTCAAAGCATCCCCCCCATGTTGAGGGCACGCGGCTTGGTACTGCTCGGGGGGGGCACACTCGCTCTTTCCCACCCCCTTTTCTGACCGGCCGACCTGCGTGCTCGGATAAGCGTCTGGTATGGAGTTTGGGGGGACCCCCACGCTGTTTTTTTGGGCGTAGGGGTTCCCCCTTTAAATCCATACCAGGCGACGGGGCTCACGAGGTGTCAATCTCACCGATGGAGGTGGCGACATTGACTTCCTTCGCTAGTCCCATCTACTTGGAGTCACGTTCAAAATGACTTTACTGGGCAAGTCCGTTCATTTCAAAAGTCCGGCGGACACAATTTTGAGTCAAGATTTCTTTCTAAGTCAGCCCACACAAGGGCGGATATGTCCGCTGGATAGTCCGATCATGTGTACGCGGCATAAGGGTTTCTTAATCCAGGGCATGGGAAAAGGTTGACCCATCAGGATCTCAAAAGGGTACAAATGATTGATCTTGGAAGGGGTCATTCTTATTTCTGCTAAAACCGCAGGCAGCACAGTTTTCCATTTGGAAAATGTGTCACCCGTAGCCTTCCTAATTTTATCTTTAATCGTTTGGTTCATTCTTTTCACTATACCTGAACTCTGTGGGTCATATGGAATGTGGAATTTCCGCTCTATTTGCAAAAGTCTTGTGTTAACATTTCAACTGTAGCTTTCCATCCTTTGTTCTATGCCATGGTACTGTGAGATGAATAAAGGTGCACTTGCTTTTGGTATGCCTGGTTTCCCCTCTTTGCCAATGAGTCTTGTCTCAGGACTCATTGTCAGACCCTGTGAATGCCAATAGGCCAGATCTTCTGGTGAAGCCATAGCCTATAGGTCCTGCAAAACCTGTTCCTAGGGCAAAGTTGGGGGTGTAAGGGGAGGGCATTTGGATAAAGTTTGGGCAGTCAAAGCCGCTTGTTTAGCAGTGGCATTGACCAGTGCATTTCCCTATGAAATGTCATCAGTACTGTCTGTGTGCTTCCGTAGGGTGACCTAATGTAAATGATGTAGCCAATTCTACAGCCATGGCACAAGAGGCCAAAGCCCTAAGACACGGCGGCATGCCTTGTTACGGAACTGGGACTACTCTAGAAAAAAAACGCTACGGGTCTCAGCTTTTCTCCATGCTCTTGTGCAAGGACCCCAGCCATGGTTATACAGTTGTCCCTTGCAAACAAATGAAACACCTTATAGTCATGTAATCCCAAACCAGGAGCCATTACCATAGCAGTTTTTAGCTATACAAAAGAATTAACCATTTCATCATTCCATTTCACAATGTCAGGAAGAACAGCTTGTCTCAGCAAGTTATCATAGTAGGAGCAATCAGATATCGATTGGCGACAGTAACCAATCGTACCTAAAAAGGTTAACATTTTCTTCTTGGTATGTGGGCGGGGCAGACCCACGGGAGCCGCAGCTCTCTTTTGACTGATTCTCCTTTCACCATGGGACAGAGTAAAATCAAGACACTCAATATTTTCTTGACACCATTGCAACTTTTCATTAGACACTTTGTGACCTGTCTATGCTAAATGTTCTAAGTCCCTGTACACACGGTCGGAGATTTCGACAACCAAATCCGTCGGATTTTGTCCGTCGGATCTTGTCCGAAACTGTTGCATACACACGGTCGGACTAAGTTGTCAAAAAATCCAATCTTTCAGAACGTGATTATTTAGTTACGATGGGACTACATTCAGGCTAGTAGCCAATAGCTTTGATGTAGGAATTTTGATCTGAGCATGCGTGGCACTTTGTCCGATCAAAATTCTCTACACATGATCGGAGTATGTCCGATTGAACCAGTTGGTCGGGAAATATTTCCAACAAGTTGGAAAATTGGGTCCGACGGAATCAGTCCGATGCATACCACACGTAGTCGGATTATCCGACAACACGGTCCGATAGGGCACATTCCGATGGATTCTCCGACCGTGTGTACAAGGCTTAACAGTAAAACTGAGTCTTTCTGACAGGCTTCCTGGGAGGGACTGCACAACAGTAGGTCATTGAAGAGGGATGGAACCATGGCTAGGTGCCCAAGATTGTAAGGTGGCCTGGAGAGCTATTGAGTAGACTGCAGGTGAGTCTATATAGCCATGGCAACCAATTCCAGGTTATCTGGCGCCCTCTATAGGAAAAAAGCTAGTAGTAGTTGTGTCTCTTTGTCAACAGGGACGGAGAAAAAAACATTACTTAAATCAATAACTGAAAAACATCAGGTACAATAGGGGAAATTGGAATCACAAGCTTATTTATCGCTCAGAGATCATGCACAAACCTGTATGATCCATCACTCTTTGACTGGGTTTATGGGGGTGTTATAAGGCGATATGATGGGTCTTAAAATTCCTTGTTTCGGGAATTGCTCAATAATGGATCTGATGCCTTCCTCCTTCTCTTTGGAGAGATGGTACTTCTTGTGGTAAACTGGGGACACTACTCGTTTTAGTCTGGCTTTGTAAGGAGTACATGAAATGTATCCTACATCAAGACTGTCTTTAGTCCAGAGGGGGTGGTCCTGTGGAAATGGGAGAGGGACTTCAGTTTGAAAGAATAGTGGTAATGCTATGGCTACTCCCCCCTCTTCCAGTCAAGAAAATTAAAGACTCCTATTAAATATCTTCCCAAAAGATTTGCCGGGCATGAAGGTATTATCCTGAATGAATGATGAGTACAGTTCCAGTGACAAAGTCACTCACTATCAAGGATCAAATCTGCAGAAGAGTTAGCTTCCTCTTGGCCTATTTGAGTGGTGGGGGGCCCCTGTTGCCTTCATGTACTTTATGTCCCACTCGGGGTCCCCTGTTTACCATGGGAAAGCTTTCTTATCCCCCAAACGGAGTTCCCTATCCCTATGGAATTGGTCATTTGCGCCTGTGTTTGGGAAGGGTGAGCTACTGTACATACTTTCAGTACATGCGGCTAGATTGTCTATGAAAGGATTTATCAAAAAATAATCCGTTCCACATACTCTGACCACATAGTCTTTACATGTCTCTCCGAGATTAGGTGGGAGGTGTATTCTTGACTTTCTCCCTTAGCCCTTGTACACACGGTCGGAGAATCCGTCGGAATGTGTCCTATTGGACCGTGTTGTCGGATAATCCGACTGTGTGTGGTCTGCATCGGACTGATTCCGTCGGACCCAATTTTCCAACAAGTTGGAAATATTTTCCGACCAAGTGGTTCAATCGGACATACTCCGATCATGTGTAGAGAATTTTGATCGGACCAAGTGCCACGCATGCTCAGATCAAATTCCTACATCAAAGCTATTGGCTACTAGTCCCATCGTAACGAAATTACGTCATCACGTTCTGAAAGATCGGATTTTTCGACAACTTTGTCCGACCGTGTGTATGCAACAGTTTCGGACAAGATCCGACAGCCAAGATCCGACGGACAAAATCCGACGGATTTGGTTGGCAGAATGTCCGACCCGTGTGTACAGGGGCTTACCCATTCTTAATTTGGTTACAAACAACGTATACAAACGTATTACCAAAGGGTCATCTTACCTTACAAGACCCTCTTGCAATGTCAACTCCATAACATCAAGCGTATTTATTTTCAAGCCTTCACAGTGAGTACAGTCAGCAGCAGACTAGTTTCAGCGATAAGCCTTGTTCACAGCAGAAGTGCTGTGAACAAGGCTTATCGCAGAAACTAGTCTGCTGCTGACTGTACTCCCTGTGAAGGCTTGAAAATAAATACGCTTGATGTTACGGAGTTGCCAGATCCTTCTTTTAATTCAATCTTATTTTATTGAGATAAGAAAAAGACATGGTAGAAAAAAAAAAACAGGAGTACATAATAATCCAACATATTTGTTTCACCGTGATACATAGACAGATAAACAGAAAAATCCAACTCTGCTACAATGGGGTAGAACCATCTCTATGTTAATAGGAGTTGTTGGGGTTCGGTTTGTGTAGTATGATGTAAGAGCCTGTAAGCCCACAGTGTCTATTACAAGGTAAAGTGAATATGTGCGCACCACTATCCTCTCAACGAGTGATGCCCACTCATTACAGTTAGGCTAGGGCTGTTACTATTCTGTCCACGTCCCCTTTTGGGGGGAGCACTGTATGTGCCACCATCCCGGTCTAATGAAACTGGAGGTCTTGAATTAATTAACCACTTCCCAACCAGCGCACGACGATGTACGTCAACAAAATGGCACGGGCAGGCATATTGGCGTACAGGTACGTCCAATATTCAATGCCGCCCTGCCATCGGGAGCGCGCCGCCGGCGGTGCGCTCCCGCGCTGGTCGGGACCCCCGTGAGTCCGGTCGCGGGACCCGCGGACTCGATCGCCGCGGGCATCCCCGCAATCGTCTCACGGAGCGGCCGAATGGAGGAAATGCCGTGTAAACAACATTTCTCCATTCTGCCTAGCAACTAGTGACGCTGATCTCTGCTCCATGTGATTGGAGCAGAGATCAGTGTTCACTAAATGAAAGCCCAACCCCCCGACAGTTAGTAACACACCCCTAGGAACACTTAACCCCTACACTGCCACCCACTGGTTAACCCTTTCACTGCCAGTGTCATTTACACAGGAATCACTGCATTTATTTAGCAGTGATTACTGTATAAATGACAATGGTCCCAAAAATGTGTCAAAAATGTCCGATGGGTCCCCCGCAATGTCGCAGTCACAATAAAAATCGCTGATCGCCGCCATTACTAGTAAAAAAAAAAATAATAAAAAATTATTAATAAAAATGCTATAAAACTATCCCCTATTTTGTAAACGCTATAACTTTTGCGCAAACCAATCAATAATCGCTTATTGCGATTTTTTTTACCAAAAATATGTAGAAGAATACGTATCGGCCTAAACTGAGGGAAAAAAATGTTTTTTTATATATTTTTGGGGGATATTTATTATAACAAAAAGTAAAAAATAATGCGTTTTTTTCGAAATTGTCGCTCTATTTTTGTTTATAGCGCAAAAAAATAAAAACCGCAGAGGTGATCAAATACCACCAAAAGAAAGCTCTATTTGTGGGAAAAAAAGGACGTCAATTTTGTTTGGGAGCCACGTCGCACGACCGCGCAATTGTCAGTTAAAGCGACGCAGTGCCGAATCGCAAAAAGTGGTCTGGTCTTTGACCTGCAAAATGGTCCGGTCTGCAAGTGGTTAATCAGGTGTTGTTGCCCCATGTATAAGGAAGGGAAGAAAGGGGGAAGAGAGTAAAGGAAGAGGGGTCAGGACAGTAAAGAGCGTTAGAATTAAAGAGATAGACATTCCACCCTGGTCACACAGGTGTAACGGTAGAATCCTCTGTGGCCCACGACAGATCCTTCTTTTATTCGATGTCCGTTTTGTCTATTGGTGTGTGGGAGGACACCTCAGCTTAGACTTCCTGACTGTAAACTTCCAAAGTAAGACTTTGTTTCCCACTGCTCCGAGCCATATAATCTTTGATCAAACCCTCTTGCAATGTACAACAATAATATAAGCTCTAAACAATATTCTTATACAGCAATAGAAAGAAAAAGCAAAAAGGTTGGTAGAATTCCACTGATTGTCCGGCTGGCTCTTTTCCTTAAGCCTCTATTTTACTATTTTAAAATCAGTCTCCCAAAGACTATAACTTTAATGTGCTTGCCAAAACCACAGCAGTTTACAATTAACCTCTCTTCAATTTTGAACTAGCTGTCTCCCAAAGACTTTTGCTTTAATGTGCTTGCTAAAAGCACGGCAGTTTGCAATTTTGCACTATACAAGGATGCGGTATTGTCAGAGCCAAGGCAAGAAGAACAGTGTCAACAAAGCAGACACAATTCACGTACCTCAGATGATCATTGCATTCCACATGTTGCCACCAGTGTGAGGGTTAAATCTGCTTAGACCTGGACAAACAGTGGAATTCTTTTGGAGCTTCGGAAGCATTCAATGCACAAGACAAGATATTGATTTGAAAGAATGCTTGTTTTTAATGGTAAGAATCGTACCTTTATACAAATTATGAACAAAGAATATTGCACAAAGAAAAGGAGGGAGGCAGGACAGAGATCATCACATGACACATAATTCCTATATAAACATATAGCATCTCAGACATAGTCTAAACTAGTATTTTAGCTGATGGTTGATATTATCTAAAAACATAATTTAAACTATTTAATGCTGACGTTCTGACTTTGAAGACATAATTTCAAAACCAGTTCTTACCAGACTTTATCTATCCTGTGGTCGTGACAAACAAGACCCTAAAATAAAGATATTCTTTCACCTATTTAAAAGTTTTAGCCATGTTAACGCTTTCTCCTCCTTCACTTACAACTCCATCTCCTCCGCTCCTCTTCCTCTTTCTGTTGGTACCCCAAGGCTCCATCCTTGGACCCCTCCTATTCTCGCTCTATACCTCTTCCCTGGGCCAGTTGATAACCTCCCATGGCTTCCAATACCACCTCAACGCCAATGATACCCAGAGCTATCTCTCCACTCCTCAACTCAGCCCTCAATCTCCTCACGGATCTCAAACTTACTGAATGACATATCGGTATAGATGTCCACACCACTTTCTCAAACACAATCTTTCTAAAACTAAGCTTGTTTATATTTCCTTCTTCCCGGTCCCCCCCCCCCCCCATGACTTTACCATTAAGATGAACAGCCCAACCATTGGTCCCTCCACACATGCCAGGGTGCTGGGTGTAATCCTTGACTCTGACCTCTCCTTCAGCCCCCACATCCAATCACTGGCTAAATCTCTCGCCTTCACCTCTGCAACATCTCCAGAATTTGACCCTGACTAACGACACCACAAAGCAACTTATTCACTCTTTGATTATTTCCCACCTTGACTACTGCAACTCCCTCCTTACAGAACGACCCTTACACAGGCTGTCCCCCCTTCAGTCTATTATGAATGCTGCTGCTAGACTAATACACCTCACTAACCGATCCGTGACTGCCGCCCCTCTTTGCCAATCCCTTCACTGGCTTCCCCTACCCCACCGTGTAAAATTCTAAATGCTAACCTCAGCATAAAAGGCCAACCACAACATCGCCCTCATCTACATCACCAACCTCATCTGCAAATATCGCCCAAATCGTCCCCTCCGCTGCTCTCAGGACCTCCTGCTCTCTATAACTCTCTTGTTACCTCCTCCCATGCTCCCCTTCAGGACTTCTTCAGAGCCTCTCCAATCCTCTGGAACTCCCTGCCCCAGTAAATCCGATCAGAACCTAACCTGTCCACATTTTAGGAGATCCCTGAAAACTCAGGGAAGCCTATCCCACACCCACCTAACAACTGTCCCCGAGCCACCCCCCCCTTTAAATCATTCCCTGCATCTATTACCTGTAATTACCTGTATTACATGTAAGCTCTACGAGTGGGGCCCAGTCTCAAGTGCGACTGCTGCGACCGTGATAGTTCCGCCAAGATATAACGCCGACATGTCATAAAAAAAAAAAAAATCAAAAACAGATTTACAGAGTTGGAAAAAGGATCACCCCCTTCAGTAACAAAATGTGATTTTAAAAGTGGGGTGATTCTTTTCTATACCCACTGTGTGTGTACATATATTTGTGTTTTAGGTTTATGTATCACTTCTATATCACACTGTATTTATTATATATTCTAATTTTAAGTATGAATAAATTGAAAAGGCCTCATAACATAATAATAATAATGTGTGAAAAATAGATATGTACCATCATCTGAATTAATTAAGAATACATTTTTGAAATGCCATGTCATCTGTGTATTCTTTTAGCCCTTTTGTGTGGTTTTTATATTTTGTATGAATAAACTTTTGTAGTACCGTATATACTCGAGTATAAGCCGAGATTTTCAGCCTCTTTTTTGAGGCTGAAAGTGCCCCCTCGGCTTATACTCGAGTCACCGCTGTCTGACTGCTCGATCAGCGTATCGAGCAGACAGACGGCGGACATTAAAATTTAAAAGCCGCGCCTCCTTCTCCGCCTCCGCCTGTGATAGGCGGAACACTGAATTTCCCAGCAGTCAGTGTTCCACCTATCACGGACATCCGCTCATTCTCATACTACGGACGAGTATGAGAGGATGTCCGTGATAGGCGGAACACAGGCTGCTGGGAAATTGAGTGTTCCGCCTATCACAGGCGGAGGCGGAATTTTGAATTGTAGAATGGCCGCCGAGAAGAGCGGCGATCCATCGGCACGGCACGGGACGGAGGAGGCACGGGACAGAGGAGGCACGGCACGGGACGGAGGAGGCACGGGAAGGAGGAGGCACGGCACGGGACGGAGGAGGCACGGGACGGAGGAGGCACGGCACGGGTCGGAGGAGGCTCGGGACGACGGCGGCTCGGGACGGAGGCTTGGGACACAGGTAGGCTGGACACACACACAAGGCTGCACGGACACACACACACACACACACACACACACACACACACACACACACACACACACACACACAAGGCTGCACGGACACACACACACACACACACACACACACACACACAAGGCTGCACGGACACACACACACACACACACACACAGGGATGGATGGATGGATGGATACACACACACACACACACAGGGATGGATGGATGGATGGATACACACACACACACACAGGGATGGATGGATGGATGAATACACACACACACACACACACACACAGGGATGGATGGATAGTGATGGACGAACTTCCGACGGGACGTTTCGCGAACGCGAAATGCGAACGGACCCAAACGTTCGCGAAACCGAACGTTCGCCGCGGGCCCCATTGACTTCAATGGGAGGCGAACTTTGCAAACCTTCATGTCGAATTTGCGGCCACGTGGTAATTATTAGGGGGTAAAACGTAGTCCCACCATCTGGACAATGACATAATACATGTATGAGGTGAATTTGGGATCGATAACTACAAGCATTTTTATTTTATTTGGGAAATTGTTCTAACAATTCAGGACTATGGAGCTAATGAAGGCAATGGAGGAGAGGGAAGGTCAGGGACCAGGGTAGGCAAAGAAGAGGGTGCAGGAGATGATCACCAGCAGCGTGACATACCGGAATGACACATGCACCGTGATAGAGGCATCTGACAGCAGCACCGTAATACAGAGCACTGACAGCAGCACCGTGACATACAGCGCTGACAGCAGCACCGTGACATACAGCGCTGACAGCAGCACCGTGACATACAGCGCTGACAGCAGCACCGTGACATACAGCGCTGACAGCAGCACCGTGACATACAGCGCTGACAGCAGCACCGTGACATACAGCGCTGACAGCAGCACCGTGACATACAGCGCTGACAGCAGCACCGTGACATACAGCGCTGACAGCAGCACCGTGACATACAGCGCTGACAGCAGCACCGTGACATACAGCGCTGACAGCAGCACCGTGACATACAGCGCTGACAGCAGCACCGTGACATACAGCGCTGACAGCAGCACCGTGACATACAGCGCTGACAGCAGCACCGTGACATACAGCACTGACAGCAGCACCGTAAGCAGCCCCAGGAGGAAGTCAGCACAGCACAGGGATGGTGTGATCCCCTCATAATAAGAACCCCCAGGAGGAAGTCAGCACAGCACAGGGATAGTGTGATCCCTTCATAATAAGAACCCCCAGGAGGAAGTCAGCACAGCACAGGGATATCATAAGCAGCCCCAGTAGAAATATGACACCGCTCAACCTCTTCAAAGAGGAGGGTAGGGGCATATAGTACGGTGTGCTTTTTTGGGTCAAGGAAGTGAGCCAAATGAATTAAGAAGGTCTGTGTGCTTGATTAAAAAAATAGTTTATAGACATATACATGGTCTACTGGTCACATGTGTTGAATTCCTCCGAGATCCATGCCTCATTCATTTTTAGAAATGTGAGGTAGTTAACACTGTGGTGAGCTAGGCGAGTACGCTTATCGGTCACAATCCCCCCTGCTGCGCTGAACGTCCTTTCGGACAGGACACTGGATGAGGGGCAAGCCAACAGTTCGATTGCAAATTGGGCAAGCTCTGGCCAGAGGTCAAGCCTGCCCACCCAGTAGTCTAGGGGTTCATCACTCCTCAGAGCGTCCACATCGGCCGTTAACCCAATGTAGTCGGACACCTGACGGTCTAGGCGTTCCCTGATGCTGGATCCGGATGACACCTGTCGATGGGTCGGCTGAAAGAATGACCTCATATCCGAAGTCACCAACACATCTTCAAACCGGCCTCTTCTTGCAGGCGCTGTTGGATTGGTACCCGCAAATCCTTCTCTGGGAGTGGGAATTGCTCCTCTGCCAGCGCACGCAAAAGCAGAATGCAGCATTTCTCGAAGCAAGGCCTGGAAGTGCTGCATTCTGACAGCCCTCTGCGACGGCGGTAACATTTCCGCCATTTTGTGTTTGTACCGGGGGTCTAAGTACGTTGCCACCCAGTACTGGTCCTTGACCCTCATGCTTTTTATACGGGGGTCCCTATTAAAACACTGGAGCATGAAGGCCCCCATTTGCACTAAAGTGGAAGCGGTGTGGTGGCCTGGCTCCTGCTCATCATCCAGGATAATGTCGTCCTCTTCATTCTCCTCTCCCCATCCTCGCACAACAGGGATCCCAGAAAGGTTTAAAGCATGCTCTTCTTGCTCCTGCTCATCCGCCCCGGCACCATCCTCCTCTGACTCCTCATCAGACTCCTGTTGTTGACTTGTCTCAGATAGAGTAGCCCCCCCTGGGAATTCATCCAGCATTGCGACTTCCTCATCTTCCCGCTCCTGCTCCTCCACAGCCTGATCAATGACACGACGCAATGCACGCTCCAGAAAGAAGGCATAAGGTACCATGTCACTGATGGCGCCATGGCTGCGACTGACCAGTTTGGTGATCTCCTCAAATGGCCGCAGAAGTCTGCATGTGTCGCGCATGAGCAGCCACTGGCGCGGTGAAAAAAAACCCAGCTCCCCAGAACCGTTTCTTTCGCAGAGTTCATACAGGTAGACGTTAACTGCACGTTTCTGCTGGAGCAGCCTATCAAGCATATAGAAGGTTGAGTTCCATCGCGTCGGGCAATCGCAAATAAGACGTCTGACCGGCAGATGGTGTCGCCGCTGAATGTCAGCAAGGCGAGCCATGGCCGTGTAAGATCTTCTGAAATGGGCCGAGATTTTCCTTGCCTGCCGCAAGATGTCCTGGACCCCAGGGTATTTGACAAGGAATCGCTGCACGACCAAGTTTAAGACGTGTGCCATGCACGGCACGTGCGTGATTTTGCCCTGTTTCAATGCGCTAAGCAGATTGGCACCGTTGTCACACACCACTTTACCAACTGTCAAATTGAGCGGTGTTAGCCACTCATCTGCCTGTGAACGCAAAGCTGAAAGGAGTGCCGGGCCAGTGTGGCTCTTTGCTTCCAGGCACAACAGACGCAGCACGGCATGGCAACGTCTCACCTGGCATGTGGAATAGGTTCTGGGGAGCTTGGGCGGTGCAGTGGAAGAGACGCTAGCAGCGGAAAAGGAGGAGGCAGCTGAGGAGGAGAGGGAGGAGGATGGAGTAGGAGGAGGAGAAGAAGAGTCAGGCCTGCATGCAATCCGTGGCGGTAAAACCAAATCTACACGGGTGCCACGGGTTACATGCTTGACGGCCGTCAGAAGGTTCACCCAGTGGGCAGTAAAACTGATATACCTTCCCTGCCCGTGTTTGCTAGACCACGTGTCTGTGGTCAGATGTATCTTGGCACCGACACTGTGTGCCAGAGATACATTCACTTGCCGCTGAACATGGCCATATAGCTCTGGGATGCCCTTCTCTGAGAAATACTTCCTTCCTGGGACCTTCCATTGTGGTGTTCCAATGGCCACAAATTTGCGAAAGGCCTCCGAGTCCACCAGTTTATATGGCAGTAGTTGGCGGGCTATGAGTTCTGACAAGCCAGCCGCCAACCGTTGGGCAAGAGGGTTATCCGGCGTCATCATTTTTTTACGCTCAAACATTAGGCCCACGGAAGCCTGCCTTTTTGCAGAAAAATGTGAGCTTGGCGTGATGGAAGGTGGAGTGGAGGACAATTGTGAGGAGAGAGGAGAAGGAGAAGTAGAAGACGAGGCTGGACGGTGAGAGCCTGCAGTGTGGCTTTGTGTGTTCCGTTGCTCCCACTGGGCTCGGTGATGGCTGCTCATGTGCCTTCTTAAGGCGGTCGTCCCTAGGTGAGTATTGGGCTTACCGCGACTAACGCGTTGACTGCAAAGATTGCAGATGGCAACGCTATTGTCAGCAGCGGACACGTTAAAAAAAGCCCACACTGCGGAGCCATGTGCCGGTGTCCTGGGAGCGCCAGATGTGACCGTACATGGTCGATGACTCGCTCCTGATACATTTGCAGTCTGCTTTGTCCCTGCTGTGCAATGTAAGTCATTGCTGCTTCTCCTCCCTATCTGCTGGTCCATATCTCCCTCTGAACTCCCCTCCTCTTCCTCTCTTGTGGGCACCCACGTGACATCACTAGACACGTCATCATCAACGTCACCTTCCCCACCGCTATAAGTAGAGATCTCGGAGTAGGCAGCAACACCGGGGACCAACCTCCTCCTTGGGCTGATCTGGGTACTGGCGTCAGACTGCTGAGTAGCGCTTGTTGCTACCTCCTCTTCCTGATCCAATACCAAGAGTGGCTGCGCATCAGAAATGTCCTCTTGATATGGATCGGAAAATAATTCCAGTGACTCAAGCGGAAGGTATGTGGTGGTGGTGGTGGTGGTCGTGTTGTTGGTGGTAGTGTCTTTGGGGGTGCACATAGCAGAGAGTGAAGAAGAGGGTGCAGATCGAGAGGATGAGGAGGGTGCAGAAGAGTAAGGCTGAGCGAGCCACTCAACCAAGTCTGGTGCATCCTTTAAAGTAATTGAACGCACCTTCTGCAACTTCCCACTTTGGCTCAAGCCTGTTGCTCCTGCCCTACCCCTACCACCCCTGCGGAAGGGCCTGCCTCTTCCTCTGCCTGTCATTTTTTAAATGACCCTGTGACAAAACTCTTAGTCCCTATACCGATGAAGGACTGCTGCAGTATAGGGCAGCGGTCAGCAGTGGTGCACGTCAACCCTATCTATTGTGGACCGATAGCGGTCCTTACAGAACAGCAGACTGTACCGCACTCAAGCCTATGTACCGTAGCACCCTATACCAAGTTACCAGTCCTTATAAGAACTTTTGTGGACCAAGCAGGTTGTGTATTAGTGTTTAGCAGACTGTACGTCAGTCCCTATACCGCTGAAGGACTGCTGCAGTATAGGGCAGCGGTCAGCAGTGGTGCACGTCAACCCTATCTATTGTGGACCGATAGCGGTCCTTACAGAACAGCAGACTGTACCGCACTCAAGCCTATGTACCGTAGCACCCTATACCAAGTTACCAGTCCTTATAAGAACTTTTGTGGAACAAGCAGGTTGTGTGTTAGTGATTAGCAGACTGTACGTCAGTCCCTATACCGCTGAAGGACTGCTGCAGTATAGGTGAGCGGTCAGCAGTGGTGCACGTCAACCCTATCTATTGTGGACCGATAGCGGTCCTTACAGAACAGCAGACTGTACCGCACTCAAGCCTATGTACCGTAGCACCCTATACCAAGTTACCAGTCCTTATAAGAACTTTTGTGGACCAAGCAGGTTGTGTATTAGTGTTTAGCAGACTGTACGTCAGTCCCTATACCGCTGAAGGACTGCTGCAGTATAGGGCAGCGGTCAGCAGTGGTGCACGTCAACCCTATCTATTGTGGACCGATAGCGGTCCTTACAGAACAGCAGACTGTACCGCACTCAAGCCTATGTACCGTAGCACCCTATACCAAGTTACCAGTCCTTATAAGAACTTTTGTGGAACAAGCAGGTTGTGTGTTAGTGATTAGCAGACTGTACGTCAGTCCCTATACCGCTGAAGGACTGCTGCAGTATAGGTGAGCGGTCAGCAGTGGTGCACGTCAACCCTATCTATTGTGGACCTATAGCGGTCCTTACAGAACAGCAGACTGTACCGCACTCAAGCCTATGTACCGTAGCACCCTATACCAAGTTACCAGTCCTTATAAGAACTTTTGTGGAACAAGCAGGTTGTGTGTTAGTGATTAGCAGACTGTACGTCAGTCCCTATACCGCTGAAGGACTGCTGCAGTATAGGTGAGCGGTCAGCAGTGGTGCACGTCAACCCTATCTATTGTGGACCTATAGCGGTCCTTACAGAACAGCAGACTGTACCGCACTCAAGCCTATGTACCGTAGCACCCTATACCAAGTTACCAGTCCTTATAAGAACTTTTGTGGACCAAGCAGGTTGTGTATTAGTGTTTAGCAGACTGTACGTCAGTCCCTATACCGCTGAAGGACTGCTGCAGTATAGGGCAGCGGTCAGCAGTGGTGCACGTCAACCCTATCTATTGTGGACCGATAGCGGTCCTTACAGAACAGCAGACTGTACCGCACTCAAGCCTATGTACCGTAGCACCCTATACCAAGTTACCAGTCCTTATAAGAACTTTTGTGGAACAAGCAGGTTGTGTGTTAGTGATTAGCAGACTGTACGTCAGTCCCTATACCGCTGAAGGACTGCTGCAGTATAGGGCAGCGGTCAGCAGTGGTGCACGTCAACCCTATCTATTGTGGACCGATAGCGGTCCTTACAGAACAGCAGACTGTACCGCACTCAAGCCTATGTACCGTAGCACCCTATACCAAGTTACCAGTCCTTATAAGAACTTTTGTGGAACAAGTGAGTTGTGAATGTTTAGCAGACTGCAGCAGAAGGGCAGCAGTCAAGTATAATATCCTTTCTATATTTGGAAGAAAGAATATTATACATGTACAAGCCTATTACTGTACCACTGATACCAGTCCTGAAAAGAACCTTTGTGGAACTAATAATAACAGCAAGTCTTTAAAATTACCCTCACTGCCTGACAACACTGCTTCCTTCCTGTCCCTATACAAATTGGCAAAAAAAGAGAACGATTAGTGGTTACTGGAACAGCTCTTTTGTGGACCTTGATAGTAACAGCTAATGATGATGATGATGATGATGATGATGAAAGACTAATCTGGCTGTCCCTGTAGCATACACCGTCCTTTCCCTTTCTCTAAACTAACAAAAGACACTCAGGCTGCTGCAAGAATCAGCAGCACAGCAAACCTATCAACACCTAACACCTATACCAGTCCTGAAAAGAACTTTTGTGTACCAAATAGCTAGTGGTTTATCTCTCCCTACTCCACACAGGAACCTGTCCCTATCGTAACAGAAGAAAGAATGTAAAATGGCCACCGGATCGGGTGTATTTATAGGTTAGGGGGAATGTACAAGTGTCCATGTGCTGTCATGTCTCAATTGGCTGTCCTGTATCACATGATAAACGTGTCACCAAAGGTTAAAGTTCTTGTATACATTAAACACGTAAGTCCGCCGCGGCGAACGACGGAAAAAGGCGTTCGAACGTGCGGACCGCGAATGTCGGAAATTCGCCGCGAAACGACCGCCGGGCGAAACGTTCGTCCATCACTATGGATGGATACACACACAGGGATGGATGGACACACAGGGATGGACGGACACACACACAGGGATGGACAGCCATGTCTCACCCTCGGCTTATACACGAGTCAATAAGTTTTCCAGTTTTTTGGGGGTAAATTGGGGGCCTCGGCTTATATTCGGGTCGGCCTATACTCGAGTATATACGGTATCTTTCAATTATTGGTCACGTCCTATTCCCCCGAGGAAGCCAATGCTTTGGCGAAACATGTAGGGAAGGCTTGACCCGACAGCATACCAAGACCCATACCATTCTGGCCTTGCATTGAGTTTTGATGTATCTTCACGTGTGTGTGTGTGTGTGTGTGTGTGTGTGTGTGTGTATATATATACATATATATATATATATATATATATATATATTTATTTTTATATGTTGTAATAAACTATATATTTTCTTAAACTGTTATTTACTTGAGTTGTGGGCACCACAATAATCCCTATTTCCTCAAACTCCCACTTTTGTAACCTATTTTTGGGATAAGGTGCCTTGTCTAAAACGGACCCCACTGCCACTTTTTTCCAATTATGAATAAACTTTGTTAATTTTATTTTAATTTGCTTTTTTATTTTTCATATATATCTTCTTTACTTGTACCGAGATAGTCCGCTTGCCTCTTATTTTTTTTCTTTTTGGTGAGTCTAGGGTGGGGGGTCTTGACTCCCAAACATTTATTCCTAATTTTAAGTATAGTATATATTCTAAGTTTATGTAAGTGATACCTGATATTAGAATACAATAAATAAATAGATAAATAATAAATAGAATCTAGAAAGTATTCAGACTGCTTCACTTTTTCCATTTTTTTTTTTCCCACAGCATCTGCCTGCAGCTAAGAAAAATCACTTCCTTATGCCGCGTACACGCGACCGGACTTTTTGACAGCAAAGGTCCGACGGAACGAGTCCGTCGGACAATTCGATCGTGTGTGGGGCTCCATCGGACCTTTGCTTTGCCAAAATTCTGGCGGACTTTAGAAATAGAACACGTTTTAAATTTTCCCACCGGAACTCCGCTGGACCGAGAAATCCGCTGGTGTGTGTGCTGGTCCGACGGACAAAAACGGACGCAAGGGCAGCTATTGGCTACTGGCTATGAACTTCCTTATTCTAGTCCGGTCGTATGCCATCACGTTCCAATCCGTCGGACTTTGGTGTGATTGTGTGTGGCCAGGTCCGTTCATTCGGAAAGTCCGTCGGAACTCCACTGAAAGTTCGTCAGAAAGACCGTCGGACTTAGTCCCTCGAAAAGTCCGGTCGTGTGTGTACGCGGCGTAAGTGTTACAATATTTTCTCCGATACATAAACAGCAAATATATATGATAAAAACACTATGTCATATAAAAGTGATACATAAGCTCAGAGTATGGGAAATTTAAATGATACATAAACTTAGAATAGATCACTTCTATACTGTATTGATCATATATATTTGCTGTTTATGTATCACAGAGAAAATATTGTAATACCGAGGAAGGGATTTTTGTTGGCCGCAGGCAGATGATGTGAATTGCAGGCAGAGGCAGGTTCCCTCCTCTCACAGTGTAGTGGTTACAGTCTCTGCCTTCCATCTGGGAGTCTGAGCGTTCGAATCCCCCTCTCCTCCTCCTCCTCCTCCTCCTCCTCCTCTGCAAGTGGTCCTAACATTGCAGCCTGCTCCATGCCTGCTGTGTATTTACATGCTTGCTAGAGTAACATTGGATCAAGTGCCCGGTTTCTCTTTCTGTGAAATTGCGGTTCCACCGGTCCATTGACATTTTCACCTCGAACTGCGAATTTGTCGCCAATTTAAAAGCAAACGCATGAATGTGTGAAATATGACCTCTCGTAAAATGTACTACATGTCATTCCAGGCCGAGTTCATCTTCGTGAGAAGTAATCCCAGGCTGGAGCTCATCCATGCTCACCCTACAGTCAGAGAAATGTAAAAAAAAAAAAAGTGAGTTACATCCAATTATTAAATGGCAAAAAAAAAAAAAAAGTTTAGGCATTAAAAAGGTATATACATACTATAATATCCCCATGAATTATAACGCTAGCTTTTCTGTTTCAATATTTTTATTAAGATTTCAAATAGTTATAGAACATTGTAAGTAACACAACAAGTAGAGGCGCAAAAATCACATAATAATATACTCAAAAAGGCTGTCTGTATAAGGTTATATGCAACGATAATACATATGAGATCTTTTAGTTATCAAGTCCCAGGAAAGTGTCTTTTGTTCCTTGGGTGGGAATTCAACATGCAGGGCTGCCACCACAGGGAGCTGAAACCAGGCCCCTAGACTGTTACAGAGAAAAAGAAGGAGAAGGGGGCGCCTCTGGGTGTAGATTTTCTTAAAAGCAATTTATTCACAGGTCTAAAACAGAGAGATTTTGCACTCACATTTTCCAAGAAATAAAATGGCATGTAGAATAAGAGGGGTCATCTGATTTTGTCCGTCACTTTTAATCCGGTCCGCAAGTGTCCTGTTGTCCTCTCCTGGCGTTACCACTGGTTTGTTGTTTCAAAAAAGCCGGCTCGGTGGACGCAGAGGATGTTTTTCCAAAGCGAGGCTTGGTTGACTGTGACACGTGGGTCGCGGGATTGTGACGTCACGGCGGGCGACGCAGTGATTGGCCTGATGAAAGAGCGCGGTCGTCTCTCCACCTCGACCCGAACGCTCAGGAAACGCGTCGCCCGCCATGACGTCACAATCCCGCGACCCGCGTGTCACAGTCAACCAAGCCTCGCTTTGGAAAAACATCCTCTGCGTCCACCGAGCCGGCTTTTTTGAAACAACAAACCAGTGGTAACGCCAGGAGAGGACAACAGGACACTTGCGGACCGGATTAAAAGTGACGGACAAAATCAGATGACCCCTCTTATTCTACATGCCATTTTATTTCTTGGAAAATGTGAGTGCAAAATCTCTCTGTTTTAGACCTGTGAATAAATTGCTTTTAAGAAAATCTACACCCAACATTGTAAGTAAACAAAGGCAGAAATAGAACCATCAGCATAGGCAGTATATGAACAGTGACTACCATAAAAATATATGAAGAACATACCACATACCGCATATGAAGGTCCAACCGCAGACCCAGAAAAAGTCCATAAGTATGAGAGACTACATTCATACCTCTAGTTTTTATTTTAGCTGTAAGTCAGGGGTGTCCAAACTATCTATCTATCAGTTTTCTGTCCTTCAGACTTTAGAGAGGTTGGACTGTGGCCAGTAGAAAATGTCCCACTATCAATGAGAGTAAAGCAATCATTGGCGTCAGTGGAAAGAATGGTGCCCCCATCGTTTTGGCGTCAGTGGAAAGAATGGTGTCCCATCGTTGGCGTCAATGGAAAAAATGGTGCCCCCATCGTTTTGGCGTCAGTGGAAAGAATGGTGCCCCATCGTTTTGGCGTCAGTGGAAAGAATGGTGCCCAATCGTTGGTGTCAGTGGAAAGAATGGTGTCCCATCGTTGGCGTCAATGGAAAAAATGGTGCCCCCATCGTTTTGGCGTCAGTGGAAAGAATGGTGCCCCATCGTTTTGGCGTCAGTGGAAAGAATGGTGCCCAATCGTTGGTGTCAGTGGAAAGAATGGTGCCCCATCGTTGGTGTCAGTGGAAAGAATGATGCCACATCGTTGGTGTCAGTGGAAAGAATGGTGCCCCATCGTTGGCGTCAATGGAAAAAATGGTGCCCCCATCGTTTTGGCGTCAGTGGAAAGAATGGTGCCCCATCGTTTTGGCGTCAGTGGAAAGAATGGTGTCCCATCGTTGGCGTCAATGGAAAAAATGGTGCCCCCATCGTTTTGGCGTCAGTGGAAAGAATGGTGCCCCATCGTTTTGGCGTCAGTGGAAAGAATGGTGCCCAATCGTTGGTGTCAGTGGAAAGAATGGTGTCCCATCGTTGGCGTCAATGGAAAAAATGGTGCCCCCATCGTTTTGGCGTCAGTGGAAAGAATGGTGCCCCATCGTTTTGGCGTCAGTGGAAAGAATGGTGCCCAATCGTTGGTGTCAGTGGAAAGAATGGTGCCCCATCGTTGGTGTCAGTGGAAAGAATGATGCCACATCGTTGGTGTCAGTGGAAAGAATGGTGCCCCATCGTTGGCGTCAATGGAAAAAATGGTGCCCCCATCGTTTTGGCGTCAGTGGAAAGAATGGTGCCCCATCGTTTTGGCGTCAGTGGAAAGAATGGTGTCCCATCGTTGGCGTCAATGGAAAAAATGGTGCCCCCATCGTTTTGGCGTCAGTGGAAAGAATGGTGCCCCATCGTTTTGGCGTCAGTGGAAAGAATGGTGCCCAATCGTTGGTGTCAGTGGAAAGAATGGTGTCCCATCGTTGGCGTCAATGGAAAAAATGGTGCCCCCATCGTTTTGGCGTCAGTGGAAAGAATGGTGCCCCATCGTTTTGGCGTCAGTGGAAAGAATGGTGCCCAATCGTTGGTGTCAGTGGAAAGAATGGTGCCCCATCGTTGGTGTCAGTGGAAAGAATGATGCCACATCGTTGGTGTCAGTGGAAAGAATGGTGCCCCATCCTTGGCGTCAGTGGAAAGAATGGTGCCCCATAGATGCGTCAGTGTAAGGAATAGAGTCCCATCTTTTTTTTAATACTGTTTTTTTTATTAGTCTTCATCACATACAAAATACACTTGCTAATCTTATTACAAGTACAATTGCTTATACATTGCTGATACATTTATAAAGACAACGTTTTCTTTTCTCAGATTTTGTAAATGTGTCACCTTCTATACAACAGAAGTGAAACCAACATCACCAACTGTAACACTCAAAACAAAACAAAAAACCTCCTCAACACTTAATTACATTTTTGCACAATCCTGAGAAATATTCATAAAGTCTAAGCCGATCTAGTTAATTGTTCCCTGGAGTACCATAAAACCCATTCTTGTGTGTTATCCTATTGTCCTACATTCCCCCGGAACTCAGCACCCCATCAGAGTATTCACATGTATCCATTAGTTCGGTCCATTTCCCCCAAATCTTCATAAATTTACCCTGCACACCCCCTGGCCTCATATGTAAGTTTATAAACCGGTAATACCTGATTTATTAATGTTTTCCACTGGTCCAGAGGAACCGGTGTGGAATATATCCATTGCATAACCACTGTTTTCCTAGCATAATACAACAAAAGACGAAGAAATTGCTTTTGATACGTGCCCAAATCTATATCCTCCAAAAATCGCTAGGATACACCACTTTGGGCTGCAGATATTAGGTAACTCAAAATTATTTGCAATAAATTGCGTTACTTGAGACCAAAATGGTCGGATCCTTTCACAATCCCAAAGCATGTGAAGCAAATCTCCAATATGTCTATTAAATTTATGGCATGTAGGACTGTTTAATTTCTGCATTTAGAAAAGTCGTAAAGGAGTGTAGTAGACTCTATGAAAAATACGCAACTGTATCATTTTATCTTTAGCCGAGAGCGTAGTGACAAAATATGTGTTAAGAAGTTCCTCCCAATTCTCATCTGTAAGGTCCGGTATGTCTAATCGCCAGCGATTTTTTTTAATGGGTGAATAGAGCCCCATCTTTGGTGATGGTGTAAAAATATTACCCCATTGATGGTGTCACAGGGAAAAATGGTGCCCCTTCCTTGGTAACAGTGCAAGGAATAAAGGCCATCTAAAGGCAAGCAAAGGGTAAAATCCAGCCTATGAACCATCATTTGGAGACCACTGCTATAATATACCACTTGCCAACCACCCAACTGTAACTTTACATCATTACTTTACAGCTTAATATTGGGGGTTATGGCTGTAGCTAGATTCCACAAGATCACTTTTAGAAGCAGCGGGCGAGATAAAGCCATCCGCCTAAGCCCCCCCCCTCTTCCTCCCACGCTTCCCGGGCTAATACTACTGATCGGTAGCTCTGGGAACCATCCGGCATGGACAGGGTTTTTCTATAGAGATAAGCGGTGAGGTGACTAGATGGCCACCGCTCATCTCTATGCCCTTGGAGGACCAGAGTGACGATGACATCCCTTCCGATTCTCGGGCCATGTAAACATTATTTTTTTTTTTTTT
The DNA here is from genome assembly GCF_037356315.1 of Lithobates pipiens. Taxonomy (NCBI): domain Eukaryota; kingdom Metazoa; phylum Chordata; class Amphibia; order Anura; family Ranidae; genus Lithobates; species Lithobates pipiens. The sequence goes on from NW_027507789.1 coordinate 224,657,891, forward strand.
TCTTAAAGCAAAATATATTTTTTTTTCTTAACCACTTCAGCCCCGGACCATTTGGCTGGCCAAAGACCAGAGCACTTTTTGTGATCCGGCACTGCGTTGCTTTAACTGACAGTTTCGTGGTCGTGCCCCGTGGCTTCCAAACAAAATTGACGTCCTTTTTTCCCCACAAATAGAGCTTTCTTTTGGTGGTATTTGATCACCTCTGCGGTTTTTATTTTTTGCACTATAAACAAAAAAATAGCGACAATTTTGAAAAAAAAAACACAATATTTTTTTACTTTTTGCTATAATAAATATCCCCAAAAAATATATATAAAAAAACATTTTTTTCCTTCAGTTTAGGCCGATACGAATTCTACATATTTTTGGTAAAAAAAAAAAAAAAAACACAATAAGCGTTTATTGATTGGTTTGCGCAAAAGTTATAGAGTCTACAAAATAGGGGATAGTTTTATGGCATTTTTATTAATTTTTTTTTTTTTTACTAGCAATGGTGGCGAGCAGCGATTTTTATCGTGACTGCGACATTATGGTGGACACATCGGACACTTTTGGCGCGATTCTGGGACCATTCACATTTATACATCGATTAGTGCAATTTAATAATGCAATGATTACTGCGTAAATGTGACTGGTAGTGAAGGGGTTATCCACTAGGTGGCGTTGTAGGGATTAAATGTGTCCTAGGGAGTGATTCTAACTGTGTGGGGGAGGGGCTGTGTGTGACACAACACCGATCACCGCTCCCGATTACAGGGAGCCAGTGATCAGTGTCACTAGGCAGAACGGGGAAATGCTTGTTGACATTAGCATTAGCCTGTTCTTCCTCTCTGTGAAACGATCGCGGGTATCCCTGCGAACATCAAGTCCGCGGGACCCGCGATCACACTAGCTTCTTAAAGGGCAATGTACAGGTACGTGATTCTGCCTGCACGTGCCCTTCTGCCGCAGTATATGCGTGAACCGGGTTAAAGCAAAATATTTTTTTTTTTTTTGATCTTTTGCTTTTAAGGGTAGGATAGGTTTATCTCTCCATAAAGAGGACCTGTCATGCTGTATTATCACAAGGGATATTTACTGTTATGGAACCCCTACTCAAGAAGAGTCTGTCCGCCGTAAAAGATTCCTTTTGTCTGGTACCAACACGATCCAAGATCCCTTAGCCCACCCAGTCACTTGTCAAAGCATTAGTGTACGATGCAAACACAGGTACAAAGATATACACTCAGAGGAAACCCCCCCCCCCCTCTTTCTTTGCATAAAGACACAGGGTGGGGTAAACTTTACCTCCTCCAGTAACAAGACACACAGGTATATTCAACTTTCCTAAAGTAGACTGTCCTATCAGAAGGGAGGGCTGTTGGAGAAATTCCCCCCTCCTTTACATAATGACACAGGGTGGGGTAAACTTTACCTCCTCCATTAACAAGACGCACAGGTGTATTCAACTTTCCAACAGTAGACCGTCCTATCAGCAGGGAGGGCTGTTGGAGGAATTCCCCCCTCCTTTACATAATGACACAGGGCGGGGTAAACTATATTCCGTAACAAGAGACACACAGACAGTAGGGGCTTCTGGAGAAATTCCCCCCCCCCCCAGCTAATCCACATACACATATACATCCCATAATAGGTTGCTCTCAAGGCAGACAGAAACAATAGAACAATGGGATACAGCCACACCTCAAACAATCTAGCAGTCTGGAAGGTGAAATTATTTATCTTCGTATTTTCTTGAGGGATTCAGAAATGTTAAAGCGGTAGTAAACCCGCTATTTTTTTATTTATTTTTTAACACCTGCAAAGCAAAAGGCATAATGAGCTAGTATGCACCGCATACTAGCTCATTATGAAATACTTACCTTAGAACGAGGCCCCGACATCTGGCCCGATCCACGCCGAGGGAGCTGACATGCTCCCTCTGCGTTTCTTCCGGGTATCGCGGCTCCGGCGCTGTGAGTGGCCGGAGCCGCGATCTCGTCACTCCCGCGCATGCGCGCGGGAGATTTCATTCCAGCCGGTCGTCTACTGCCGGATTTTCAGGCCGGGAATCCCCTTGTGCGCATGCGCCGCTGCAGTCAGCGGCACATACCGAGGTGAATTTTTTTTACCTACAGGTAAGCCTTATTATAGGCTTTCCTGTAGGTAAAAGTTTAAAAAATGAGTTTACAACCACTTTAATGTCCCAAGTGAAAGATCCCCTTCATTCTTTCAGCACAAACCACACGTATAGAACCCAGGATAACAGGGGTAAAAGGGCATGCTGAGTCTGGTGTGGTTGTACTGGGAGTCGGGTTAGGCAGACTCGACTGGGGTTCTCGGTCACCCTGTGCCCCTAATAGACACAGGATAACTAACACATAGGAGGGTTTGGGGAGCTCTCCAAGGTAAGCTGGGTTCCACAAGCCCTCTGCCCAAAGTGGCTCCCGTCACATTTACATTCCTTGCGATAGCAATAATGTGACAAAAAATGTTAACAAACACCATTTTTTTTCTCTAAGGTCTCTGCTAAAAATATATATATAATGTTTGGCGGTTCTAAGTAATTGTCTAAGAAAAAATACAGATTTTAACTTGTAAACTACAAATGTAAGAAAAAGGCCTGGTCAGCAAGTAGTAAAGCTATCTTCTACCTATAAATACTTTTTTCTATTTGGGATGAGCTATTCTTGCTGAGTACATGCTGTTGCTGCTCTCTCAATGCAAGTCTGTTGTCCAACAGGTAGGTACACTATATTACCAAAAGTATTGGGACACCTGCCTTTAGACCCCTTTCACACTGGGGCGTTTTTCAGGCGCTTTAGCGTTAAAAAAAAGCGCCTGTAAAGCGCTTGAAAGAAGCCTCATCTGCAGTCCCAATGTGAAAGCCCAAGTGCTTTTAGAGCCCTTTCACAATGTCAGCGCCTGAAAAATGCTCGTAAAGCGCCGCTTAAACTAGCAGCGCTTTACCAGCGTTTTTCAAGCGTTATTGGGGCGCTTTTAACCCTTGCTAGTGGCAAAATAAAGGGTTAAAAGCGCCCACAAAACGCTGCTGCCAATAGCGTTTTTCAGGCGTTTTACAGGCGCTTCCCATTGATTTCAATGGAAAGGGGCACTTTAGGAGTGTTGTATTCACCGCTCCAAAAGCGCTGCAAAGAAGCTGCTTGCAGGACTTTTTTTGACGCCCTGCCAGCGCAGCGCCTCAGTGTGAAAGCACTCGGGCTTTTACATTGGGACTGCAGTTGCAGCTTCTTTCAAGCGCTTTACAGGCGCTTTTTTTAACGCTAAAGCACCTGAAAAACGCCCGAAAAACGCCCCAGTGTGAAAGGGGTCTTACACGCACTTTAATGTCATCCCAGTCTTAGTCTGTAGGGTTCAATATTGGGTTGGCCCTCCCTTTGCAGCTATAACAGCTTCAACTCTTCTGGGAAGGGAAGGGCATCCACAAGGTTTAGGAGTGTGTCTATGGGAATGTTTGGCCATTCTTCCAGAAGTGGAAAAGGTCAGGTACTAATGTTGGACAAGAAGGCCTGGCTTACAGTCTCCGCTCTAATTCATCCCAAAAGTGTTCTACTGGGTTGAGGTCAGGACTCTGTGCATGTCTCATACAACTCGCTCATCCCATGTCTTATTGACCTTGCAGTCATGTTGGAACAGGAAGGGGCCGTCCCCAAACTGTTCCCACAAAGTTGAGAGCATGAAATTGTCCAAAATATCTTTGTTAGGCCCCTTTCACACTGGGGCGCCTGTGCAGCGCCTGAAAAATCCAGCTCCTTTCACTCCATTGTGAAAGCCGGAGGGCTTTCACACTGGAGCGGTGCGCTAGCAGGACGGTGAGAAAAAGTCCTGCTAGCCGCATCTTTGGAGCGGTGAAAGGAGCGGTGTTATCACCTCTCCTAAACCGCTCCTACCCATTGAAATCAATGGGACAGCGCGGCTATACCGCTGGCAAAGCGCCGCTGCAGTGGCGCTTTGCGGGCAGTTTTAACCCTTTTTTCGGCCGCTAGCGGAGTGGTTTTAACCCCCACTAGCGGCCGCAGACCGCCGCTAAAATGACGCTAAAGGGCCGCTAAAAATAGCGGTGCTTTACCGCCGATGCCCGCATCGACCCAGTGTGAAAGGGGCCTAAGAGTTCCCTCCACTGGAACTAAGGGGCCAAGCCCAACCCCTGAAAAACAACCCCCACACCATAATCCCCCCCCCTCCACCAAATGGGTTGGACAATGATGGTCAAACATCCCCATAGACACACTCCTAAACCTTGTGGGCGACCTTCCAAGAAGAGTTGAAGCTGTTATAGCTGCAAAGGGCGGAGCCAACTCCATATTGAACCCTATGGGCTAAGACTGGAATGCTATTAAATTTCATGTGCATGTGTGTAAAGGCAGGCGTCCCAATACTTTTGGTAACATAGTGTATATTCAGCTGTATTTCCTTGACTATAATCTAAATACGAATGTATGAAATTTGCATTGGTTACAATGACTAGAAAGGGTGGTATCCCTTTAAGATCTGGGCGTTCTCTCCTCTACATTTATCTTGGCATCTCAAAGTCCATTTCTTCTTGCAGGTGAGTATAGAGCAGACACCGAGAAGAGGATTCCATGCTATGGGCAGGCTTGCTGTGATCTGTGCCGTGCTCACTGTGGCGGGTGCGTAGATTTTTTTTTTGCTTTTATCCTTTTATTCACATCACTGTTTTATAATGTGTGACAAACCCTACAGGGAATAATATGCCCCCAGCGGCCGGGTAGACATGTTACCAAAGGCTAATAGACGGGAAGGGGGGGGGGGGGGGGGGTGCTTATTTACTAAAGGCAAATCCTCTTTGCACTACAAGTGCAGTCGCTGTAGATCCGAGGGGGACATGCAAGGAAAACAAACAGCATTTTTGCTTGTACATGATTGGATGATAAAATCTGCAGAGCTTCCCCTCATTTCAGATCTTCCCCTCAGATTTACAGCGGCTGCCTTTCCAAGTGCAATTGCAGTGCAAAGTGGATTTGCCTTTAGTAAATCAACCCCCAATGGGGTTGACAGCCTTAAAAACAAAATAAAAAAAGATCCTATTTCAAATATAGCATTTTGCTTTTACTTGCATTCACAGCATGTTTTTCCTGGCACCAGCACATGTATACGCCATGGATTGGCACCAGAAAAAGTAAAATGACAGTATTTTATACAATTCTCCTATATGCCAACATGGCAGCTTACATGGGGTAGTATACCGCTATGGATCGGCACCAGGAAAGTAAAATTATAGTAAGAATTCAATACAACTTTCTGAACTTGATGGGTTGGTGCACATTGCCCTGAATGTGGTATCAGTATTTGCACTTGAGTGCTTTTTTTTTTATTTTTATTGACGGATAAGGATTGAGATGTAATATGTATATGTAGTAAAAGTGGGTACAAAGCTTTCGTCCAATGAAATACCTCTAATAAAGCATAGCCCGGTGTTTGCTGGTGAGTAGAGCAATCCTCCCCGCCACAATCAGTCTGACGCTGAAGGATTGCATTCCTCTTCTCTCAGCTATTTCCAACTCTCCTTGTATTCATTTCCCAGGAAGCGAGGTGTTCTGTGAATGAATGACGAGTCCACGTTACTCCATTCACAGAACACCTATGATTGCGGGGAAAACACAAATACAGTTTACAATGCAGCTGGAGCCTCAACTTTTTTATATATATACAGCGGAACCTTGGATTACGAGCATAATCCGTTCCAGGAGGATGCTTGTAATCCAAAGCACTCGCTTATCAAAGCGAGTTACCCTTTAGGAGTCAATGGAAAACTAAGATAATTCGTTCCGCATTGACTTCTATTGCATGCAATAACGTATGTGGCCAGAGGTGGGGGGCGCTGGAGAGCCTCGGAAATACTCGGGGACAGCTCGAAAATCGGAAAGGCTCAGAAACACTCGAGAATAGAGTATTTCTGAGTGATTCCGAGTATCTGCAAATGACTCTGAACCGTTCTGAGTGTCATCGGCGCCCCCCCCCTGCACCTCTGGCCAAATGCGGTACTGCACGCCACATTAGCTTGAATTCTACTCGTTTTGCGAGACAACACTCGCAAACCGAGTCAGAATTTTATTCTTTTAAAAAAAAAAGTTGCTCGTCTTTTAAAACACTTGTTAACCGCGTTACTCTTTAACCAAGGTTCCACTTATATTTCATGCAGCTTAATTCTTTATTGTAAAAGCAAACTTTGGAAGTGTTTCATCTCTAATGATTCAGATGGTGGAAAGCGCTGAAATCACATTAAAGCGGAAGTAAACCCAAAGATTTAACAGTTTCAAAAACAGTTACAGTTGTTTTATATATATATGTATGATAAGTATGTTTATGTATAAGGTTTTGAAATTAAATGTTATCAAATGTTTTTATGTGAAAAATATCTTAATAATAAATAATTGAAATATATATTTTAAAAAAAAACAGTTACATTTCTGGCACGTGCCAGGAATGTAACTTTTACATTGGTTGTGCCAGTGGCAGCTGGTACTCCAAAAAATTTGAGGGGTGGGGGTGCAAACAAACTGAAAAATTCTGAAAAAAAACATCAATTGCACTCCAACTGTGCCCATCAAATTCAGCCACTGTGCCCATCAAATTCAGCCACTGTGCCCATCAAATTCAGCCACTGTGCCCATCATATGCAGCCACTGTGCCCATCAAATTCAGCCACTGTGCCCATCATATGCAGCCACTGTGCCCATCAAATTCAGCCACTGTGCCCATCATATGCAGCCACTGTGCCCATCATATGCAGCCACTGTGCCCATCAAATTCAGCCACTGTGCCCATCAAATTCAGCCACTGTGCCCATCATATGCAGCCTCTGTGCCCATCATATGCAGCCTCTGTGTCCATCAAATGCAGCCTCTGTGTCCATCAAATGCAGCCACTGTACCCATCAAATGCAGCCACTGTGCCCATCAAATGCAGCCACTGTGCCCATCAAATGCAGCCACTGTGTCCATCAAATGCAGCCTCTGTGTCCATCAAATGCAGCCTCTGTGTCCATCAATTGCAGACTGTGTCCATCAAATGCAGCCTCTGTCTCCATCAAATGCAGCCACTGTACCCATCAAATGCAGCCACTGTCTCCATCAAATGCAGCCACTGTACCCATCAAATGCAGCCACTGTACCCATCAAATGCAGCCACTGTGCCCATCAAATGCAGCCACTGTACCCATCAAATGCAGCCACTGTGCCCATCATATGCAGCCACTGTGCCCATCAAATTCAGCCTCTGTGCCGATCATATGCAGCCACTGTGTCCATCAAATGCAGCCACTGCGTCCATCAAATGCAGCCACTGTGCCCATCAAATGCAACCACTGTGCCCATCAAATTCAGCCACTGTGCCCATCATATGCAGCCACTGTGTCCATCAAATTCAGCCACTGTGCCCATCATATGCAGCCACTGTGTCCATCAAATGCAGCCACTGTGTTCATCAAATGCAGCCTCTGTGTCCATCAAATGCAGCCACTGTGCCCATCAAATGCAGCCACTGTGCCCATCAAATGCAGCCACTGTACCCATCAAATGCAGCCTCTGTGTCCATCAAATGCAGCCTCTGTGTCCATCAAATGCAGCCTCTGTGTCCATCAAATGCAGCCACTGTGCCCATCAAATACAGCCACTGTGCCCATCAAATGCAGCCACTGTACCCATCAAATGCAGCCTCTGTGTCCATCAAATGCAGCCTCTGTGTCCATCAAATGCAGCCTCTGTGTCCATCAGATGCAGCCTCTGTGTCCATCAGATGCAGCCTCTGTGTCCATCAAATGTAGCCTCTGTGTCCATCAAATGCAGCCTCTGTGTCCATCAAATGCAGCCTCTGTGTCCATCAAATGCAGCCTCTGTGTCCATCAAATGCAGCCTCTGTGTCCATCAAATGCAGCTACTGTGCCCATCATATGCAGCCACTGTGACCCCCTACCCACCCGCTGTCTGACCGGAATTCACCCCATCCTGGTGGCGGGTCAGGCAACGGGTGACGGCGGTGAGCTATGGGACATGCAGCGGGTCAGGTGGCGGCTCCTGCATCCTCCATAGTTCCTGTGCATCTCTTCTTCCGTTCCGCTAGGCGTCAAATGGGGATGCCTGTGCCTTCAGCCAATCAGGTGACGGGTATTAGACCCGCGCTTCCTGATTGGCTGAGAAAGTGTTAGAAAAGCAAATGTCTATTTGTAGTAATGGGGGAAAAAAAAAACTTATCATTTATTTTGTATAATTCTCCTTTAAGGGGGCATGGCAGAAGGTATGTCCTATACCTACATACTTTTGCAAATAGGTGTCCCTTGATCCCATCTCAAAAAGTTGGGAGGTGTTCTCCCTATCGGCAACTTTTTTCATACCAGCTCAGCCTGGAGCCATTAACCCCGGCATGGCCAGAAGCTTAGCCACATGAAGAGTACAGGGCATACATACTGTGAGTATTACAGGATCCAGGGAGGGAATAGTGCCCCATCATTGGTGTCCGTGGGAGGGAATAGTGCCCCATCATTGGTGTCCATGGGAGGGAATAGTGCCCCATCATTGGCATCTGTGGGAGGGAATAGTGCCCCGTCATTGGCGTCCATGGGAGGGAATAGTGCCCCATCATTGGCATCTGTGGGAGGGAATAGTGCCCCGTCATTGGCGTCCATGGGAGGGAATAGTGCCCCGTCATTGGTGTCCATGTGAGGGAATAGTGCCCCCGTCATTTGCGTCCATGGAAGGGAATAGTGCCCCCGTCATTGGCGTCCATGGGAGGGAATAGTGCCCCGTCATTGGCGTCCATGGGAGGGAATAGTGCCCCGTCATTGGCGTCCATGGGAGGGAATAGTGCCCCCGTCATTGGCGTCCATGAGAGGGAATAGTGCCCCTGTCATTGGTGTCCATGGGAGGGAATAGTGCCCCCATCATTGGCGTCCATGGGAGGGAATAGTGCCCCCGTCATTGGCGTCCATGGGAGGGAATAGTGCCCCCGTCATTGGCGTCCATGGGAGGGAGTAGTGCCCCCATCATTGGCGTCCATGGGAGGGAATAGCGCCCCCGTCATTGGCGTCCATGGGAGGGAATAGTGCCCCCGTCATTGGCGTCCATGGGAGGGAATAGTGCCCCTGTCATTGGTGTCCATGGGAGGGAATAGTGCCCCTGTCATTGGTGTCCATGGGAGGGAATAGTGCCCCCGTCATTGGGAGGGAATAGTGCCCCGTCATTGGTGTGATTAGGAGGAATAGTGCCCTGAGGGCCAGATAAAGGCAAGCAAGGGGCCACATCTAGCCCATGGGCTGCAGTGGAGACCCCTGTAATAAACCAATCATGGTGTTCCAGTAAGGTGAGCAAAAAATGATCCAAAATAGCTTTTACATGGACTTTTTCACAACAGATTGGATCATTTAAAGGCAGGGCTCAAGTCCTGCGGGAACGCATGGGAACGGAGTTCCTGTACTTTTTCCACAACAGTAACTCAGTTCCCATTAGCAGTCGTGTCCTGCAAGACTTTGAAGTATGTGAGCTGTGTGGGAGGTGCTACACCAGCAGCTGCTGACAGCTCGCAATAGTAAGTGCCGCAAACCTGACCATTCAGGCATTGCCAGTAGGGGGCCCCATGACAGATTCCGCTTGGATCTACCTGTCAATCACAGCCAGCTGACGGGTAGATCAGGTCCCTGCTGCTAAGAGATTGTATTTAGTCAGACCTCTCATGATGCTCCTCCCCGCCGGCCCCTCCTTTTATGTACTAAGAGTTAAGCTTCATACACACAATACAAAAATTGGATGAAAAATACCACTTTTGAAGTGTTCGTGCATATGAGCGTATCATTTTTTTTTTTGGTGGCCGAGTGGATCTTGGGTGGGAGATCCCACGCTTTTTTCCCCAGGACTTGACCCCTGTTTAAAGGATAGATAAAAGCTGCAATTAAACACTTTTATATAATATTTTTCTAGAGCTACACATCATCCCAGAAAGACAACTGAGGGAAGATGGGGCATCTGATTCCATAAGAGGGATTGTCCTCCCCAATAGGGGGCAAGTGAAATCTAAGCTTCTTCAGTCCAAACCCATCAACAAGGGAGTGAACCTGAACCAAGCTTGAATCCGTCCCACCCAGTATCCAACTGACTTCACCAGTTCTTGTTAGGAAATCACAGAGGATGGAGAGATCAGGAACAGGGCTGGTCTACTAGGCGTGGAATCAATTCTACATATACAGGTTTACAGAAAGCCTTCAGTCCTGGAAAATAAAAGGGAAAACATAAGCATACACATGTAAGGCATGTCAGGGCCCAATATTTAGTACATCTCTGCACTAGTTGTCTCCTTACAAACACGAACGTAGAGACAAAATAACTGCTGAAAATCCAGAGAGTTCCTAGCTTGTCGTGTCAGCCATGACCAGTGCCTCCTGCTAGACCAGGGATCTCCAATCTACAGCCCTCCAGTTGTTATGGAACTACCTGTCCAAGGAGGCATTGTAAAACTCTGCAATTCACAGACAGGACTAGGCATGATGGGTATTGTAGTTCCAGAACAGCAGGAGGGCCGTAGTTTGGAGACCCCTGTGCTAAACTATGGAACTTTTCCAACCTGCTTTTCAGAGGAGGAGAGGTTTGTGTTCCTAATGCCGCGTAAACACGATCAGATTGTCCGGCGTACTTAGTCCGCCGAAACGCATTTCAGCGGACAATTCGATAGTGTGTGGGCTTCAGCGGACTTTTCCAGCATTAGGTCCGGCGGACTAAGAAAGTATTTTTGGACTCCAATCTTCCCGTCGGACTTGGGTTTCAGCGGATAAATACGTTCGTCAGTATGCTAGTATGGCGGACTAAGAATGACGCATGCTCAGAAGCAAGTACGAAAAAGGAAGCTATTGGCTACTGGCTATTGAACTTCCTTTTTCTAGTCCCGTCGTACGTGCTGTACGCCATCGCGCAAGCGAACGTCGGACTTTCTGTGTGTCCGTGTGTGGCCAAGTCCGTTCGGTAGAAAGTCGGCCAGACTATCTGCCGGATTGTATGTCGGACTAAGTACGCCAGACAATTCGATCGTGTGTACGCGGCATAACACTGCCTGTTCTAATACAACATCAATCATCCATAAATGGTTGTCACCAGGGCTGCCATAGTGAGTAGAGTTGGCCTTCCTGTACCAGTCCTTGGTTCTTTAAGGGGCCCAGGGGCAGAGGATACTTTAAATACCCTTTGAATGCCTGCACAGTAAATCCATGGGCCATGGTTCCCAGTGATTGGATGTGTCACCAGTGTCACCAATGCTGCCATAGTGGGTAGAGTTGGCCTTCCTGTACCAGTCCTTGGTTCTTTAAGGGGCCCAGGGGCAGAGGGGACTTTAAATACCCTTTGAATGCCTGCACAGTAAATCCATGGGCCATGGTTCCCAGTGATTGGATGTGTCACCAGGGCTGCCATAGTGGGTAGAGTTGGCCTTCCTGTACCAGTCCTTGGTTCTTTAAGGGGCCCAGGGGCAAAGGGGACTCTAAATACCCTATGAATGCCTGCACAGTAAATCCACGGTCCATGGTTCCCAGTAAATACCGCCCTCAGGAACCCTTTCCATACCATACACAGTCCTTATGAGGTTATCATGTATGAATACATTATTGAACAAGGTTTTTTTTTTGCCCCACAGATTCTCTGGTAGTGACCTCATACGCACCGCCAGCTGCATTGCTGCTGCACCACGATGTATTATTGTGCTGCGAGTTCTCCCATCCGGAACCCTTCGCCCTGAGCGATATCGGAGTGATATGGAAGGTGAAACGTGACAGTCCAGCACAACTGGTTTACAAGTTCGATGGGCACAATGCCACCGCTGAGAGATCGGGAAGTTCCGTAGATTTCACCTCGCTGCCAATGGGGAACGCATCTCTGCATCTGCCCAACCTGACCCTGGGGGATGCGGGGGAATACACCTGTACTGTATTTGTCTCCACACATGCCGGCAAAGCTACGCTTCATCTGAAAGTGGAAGGTAACAGAATAGTTTGTAATGCTTATCATGCAAGTTAAACAAATTGATGCAATGGTCTGATAAAAATGTCAAATGTCAGATCAGAAGTCAGACAGTGAGCAAAGAGGCCACACAGTAGTGCCAACAGGGGGCAAAGTAGTACAATAGCATTTAGAAGAAAGCTTAGAGGTGTTACAGACTACAAAAGCAGGGGACACGTTAATCCACAGAGCATAGTATGTTTAGGGAAGCCAGAACAAGGAGAAATACTTACCTTAACTACACTCCAGCAAGCTCCCTATGTGACCAGGCCACAGCAGCCTGCTGTCTAGGCCAGTGGTCATCAACCTTGTCCTCAGGGCCCACTAACAGGCCAGGTTTTATGTATTACCTTGGGGAGATGCAGACTATAATACTACAATCACTGAGCAGCAAATGATATCACCTGCAATGTATTTCAGTTATCTTGCAAACCTGACCTGTTAGTGGGTCCTGAGGACAGGGTTGAGGACCACTGGTCTAGGCCACAGTCCAACGCTCACCTCTTCCACATATGATGCAGAGTTAATAGTCCTGCCACTCCTGCACTGCGTTTAATGATGCAGAGGGACTGCCCACAGCTTCATGGGCAGCTTGATGGAACAGGGAATAAGGTAAGTAGTACTGCCTGTCCTTGTACACCATAGAAATGCCCATTTTCCCCTTTTGGCGTGGGGGACTCCACTGGTTTTTATTCCAGCATGCAGTTCAGATTTTCATATTTTCAACACAGTAAATTAAAACATACCGTCACTGACCTCTGGAGCTGCTGGCACTGTGAAGCATCCTCAAAGTTGACAACCCTGAAGTTGCAAGTTTTTTTCTTAACAGCTTAGTGCATGCCATTACACAAGGATGGCAAGCTGCCAAGTCACTACTGCCATAGAAAACAAGGGGGGATGAGCTGAGTTTCAGTGCCTCTTAAACAGTAGCAGCTGGTGCTCAAAATGATTGGGGGGGGGGGGGGGGGCAAACGAACTGAAAAATACTGAAACAAAAACATCATATGCCGCTTCTGTGCCCATCATATGCAGCCAACTGTGCCCATCATACGCAGCCAACTGTGCCCATCATACGCAGCCAACTGTGCCCATCATATGCAGCCTCTGTGCCCATCATATGCAGCCTGTGTGCTCATCATATGCAGCCAACTGTGCCCATCATATGCAGCCTGTGTGCCCCATCATATGCAGCCAACTGTGCCCCATCATATGCAGCCTCTGTGCCCATCATATGCAGCCTCTGTGCCCATCATATGCAGCCTCTGTGCCCATCATATGCAGCCAACTGTGCCCCATCATATGCAGCCAACTGTGCCCATCATATGCAGCCTGCGTGCCCATCATATGCAGCCAACTGTGCCCCATCATATGCAGCCTCTGTGCCCATCATATGCAGCCAACTGTGCCCCATCATATGCAGCCTCTGTGCCCATCATATGCAGCCAACTGTGCCCCATCATATGCCGCCAACTGTGCCCATCATATGCAGCCTGTGTGCCCATCATATGCAGCCAACTGTGCCCCATCAATTGCAGCCTTGGTGCCCATAATATGCAGTCACTATGCCCAGCAAATGCAGCTTTGCTTTTTTTTCCAGCCTGTAAATTATTTCTTGTTAGATTAGCTTCTACATGGGTCCATGTTCCTGAACTAACACCCCTCGATCTATTTTCAATATTTCTTATAGCCTGAGGTTTTTACTCTGCTGCTTTGTTACCCCATCAGTACACAGTTCACAAAGAAGTAACAGTTTAGGCATTATACTATTATATTATATTATTACTTGTCGTCTGTCTTTTCACTTGCTTGGCTATAAAATCATTATAGTAACACTTTTTCAGTCATGTTTACCTATTAAAGTAATTGGGCGCACTTTAAACTTTATTTTGTAATTGTGTTGTCCCCCCTATACATTGTAAAGCGCTGCGTAAACTGTTGGCGCTATATAAATTGTTAATAATAATAATAATAATAATTCCAATATTCCCAAATGTGTCGTTATACACCGTAGCCTCCCTGTCAGTATTCCAGATTCTGGCTCGGGGTGAGATTTAAATACCATAAACGGTATTCCCGAGCCGGGATCGCATCGCTGGATCCATGGAGGGGGGATACTTACCTTGTCCCCTGGATCCAGCGATGTCCCCCTGCTGTGATCAGCGAGCCGTCCTCCAATCGATCTGTGACAGCGCCGGGCTCCGTTCCCTGTGAGCGCTGCGACGCACGGGGACGGAGTTCGGCGCCAAATTCAAAAAGTAAAAAACACAGTATAGATACAGTGTATTGTAATCTTACAGATGACAGTACTGTATATCAAATAATTAATTTTGTGAAAAACAGTGTAGCGCTTATTTGTTTTTACCACATTACAATGTGACCAATGTAATCAGTGCATACATTAGACTGTGCAAACAAATAAATACATTTAAACACTCTTTGCTGTATATGATAATTAAAGCTAGAATGTCCAAACAAATATATGAAAAAATATATATCAAAAATAGGAAAACAACGTGAAAACAAGTGAAAAGTTCTCCAAATTTTCCAAATTTTCTGTGTATGATACGATGAAGTGAAAACAGTCCTACACCTTCTCCAAGGAATGATCGCACAATCACCGCGTGAACCCTCCACCACATAAAATGGGGGCTTACCAGATTTAATGGATCCTACTCAAAATTATATTTGGAGGATCATATATGCTTGTAGATATACATAGGCTTTTTCGATGTTGTCCTTTTCTGGAAGACTTTCAAGTGTGGCTATTTCCTCTACAGTATGTCTCCATCCACATAAATCATCATAGGTAATGGGATAGATATAAAAGAAGAAAGCAGGGACCACAATAGTGTAACTCCGTTTTTCGTTTCAAGTAATTTAATAAAAAATTATCAAACTCACTTGTACAAAGAACATAAGCGCTTTTTCAATAAAATCTCAGGCTGCAGTGAAGTCCCAACGCGTTTCGTCTTAAGCAGACATCATCTGGGTACTGTACTGTATCAAATAATTACACATCCCCTTTGTCCCTAGTGGTCTGTCCAGTGTCCTGCATGCAGTTTTATATTATAAATACTGTTCTTTATGCCAGGAAACTGGAGATTGTCCATAGCAACCAAAAAGTGTCCGTTTACATCAAAAGTGGTTATAGGCCAGCTAGAAAACAGCGATAATAAATCAGAATCACTCGCAGAATTGAGCGATAGTAATCTGTGGAGAAATTCATCATCAAACACTAAAAGTAATGACAGCAACAATTCTGCATCTCAGCATATTCCAGTGTTTTTGATTACATTATTGAATCATTTTTATTATTATTATATTATTATTTGTTATAATTATTTATAGTTATTTATTTTATTTTATATACATATATATATATATATATATATTATAATTTATGATTTCATATTTCAAATTTTATCATACCTGGGATGTCTATTAGACTCTTGTTTGGACAGATTTAAGTGAATTATTTGTAAGAATTACAGGCCTACAATATAAAACGCCAAATTTCGATGCAAAATAATGGTACTGCTTTCAGGACCTAAAATTGGAAATAATCATACCGCCAGAGAGGTTAAAGAGGAAGTAAACCCTGATGGGTGTTACTTCCTCTTTGATTCCCTGCAAAGGTAAAGCATAATGGACTACTATGCATCGCATCGCATCGCATCACATAGTAGTCTGTTATGTGTCACTTACCTGACACAGGAGCCAGCGAAGTCACCGCTGTCCCCTGTAGTCCGGCGCATCCATCTTCTCGGTGGGTCTCGCAGCTCCGCCGCTGTCATTCGGCGAAGCCGCGATGACGTCACTCCCGCGCATGCGCACGGGAGTCGCCACTCACGGCATATCGCCGCTGACCGCGGCGCGCTCAGTGCGCCTGCGCGCCGCTGTCTACGGCACATGCGCCGTAGACAGCGGTGGCTGTCTTTCGGCAAATATCTCCTAAACCGTGTAGGTTTAGGAGATATTTCTTGGACCTACAGGAAAGCCTTAATCTAGGCTTACCTGTAAGTCAAAGTTGGTTGTAAGGGTTTACAACCACTTTAACGCTTTGGTTTCTCCAGCCTTGAAAATGGTTTTGGGCAAACCTTATCTACTACATTCTATGAATCTGTGGTCTTGCATGTTTAGTTTTATATTTTGGTCACGCCACTTCCATTACTATAGTTTTACTGGACAGTAATTTTATCTCCTGCTGTTATCTATAGTTTTCCCATAGTCCTTTATTTTGTATTTAATTCTATTTTCACAAGATGTTCACCACAGATGTTCACAACAGTATCACCCCCTCCCCTCAGGACAATTATCACTTGAAACGGATAGACAAAATCTGTCAATGCCAAGACTTTTTTGTGACAACTGTATGAAGATTTGGATTAGTATTTTTTTATATATATATTTTTTTTATAATGATTTGTTGGATATTGTGTTCTATGTCCAGCCCAGCCTTTTATGTTGCTCTCCCCAATGAATCCATCGCTGATGTTTGGAGAGTCAAAGACTTTTTTCTGTGACCTGAACGGCTTTTATCCCGAAGATCTGGAAATTTCATGGTTTAAGAGGAGCCAAGATGGAGAATTGGGTCTGTCTGAAAACATCTGCACGGGGCTTCCTGTTCTGGAGGACAAGGGGACCTTTAGGATCAGCAGCCAGATCTCTGCAGCATTTTCTGAAGATGATGCCGGTGTTTTTCTGATCTGTGAAGTCCGACACGTGTCTCTACAAAGTCCATTGAGAAGCAGCAGCACAGTTTATTTGATGGGTGAGTGCAAATGTGCAGTTTATATGTTGGGCAGATTAGATGGCAAGCAAAGTTAAGGTGCCTGTCTCTGTGTCTGTCTCTGTGCCTGTCTCTGTGCCTGTCTCTTTGCCTGTCTCTGTGCCTGTCTCTGTGCCTGTCTCTGTGCCTGTCTCTGTGCTTTTCTCTGTGCCTGTCTCTTATCAAAGCAGACAAGCCCTTGCACTTCAAAGCTTGATGGTGGATTTAATGGTGGCCACATGCTTGGAAGTTTTGTGATCAAATTGATCACATTTGCAAACAATTGAATAGTCATAACTTCCATTCCTGTTTTAGACAAGACTGGATCAAACTGTCTATCAATCAGGGCAGAATATTGATTGTGTTGCACTGATTGGCAGCACTGCTACATGGGGGGAGTGGGGGCTAATGCGATCAATAAAATCAATCTTAAATATTGATTTTAACCCCCTTCTATTTGTGGCATATCGATTGAATAGTTTGATTACAGATCAGTTATTCCTAGTGGAAGAAATCGGTCAAAAAAGAAATGGGTCATTGAAGCTTGTATGGTTATCATGTAGGAGATTGTACGATCAGACTGTATAGTGTATGGTCAGCTTTAGTAGTCACAAGATATCATATAAACCCAAATATCAGTGTGTTTTCTTCTTTGTGGTCTGGTATATATATATAAAGTTATCTGTTCAGTAACAATGACATGATGTGCTCTGCCTGCGACTCTAATCGCTTTGCTTCAAGATTTTTGTGATACACAACTTATCCCCTGTAAGATGAAAGGAAGGTTATTGTAGTCCTGTCCTATGGTTACAACGCAGCTCCACCAGATGCAATACAGTGAGCCTCGTCACCCTAAGACTGTTTTGCTTTGTCTTTTAAAATTACTTTGCGGTTAAAGCAAGGAAGCATAAAAATCTTTAATGTAGTAATATGCTTTACTAAACAAATGCTGTACATATAAACGATGTACAATAAGATGAAAATGATAAAAACTGCAAGATGAACATGTACAAATGCATACGCTACATAAAATTCATAGCGAATGAGTATAAACAGTAGGCTTGTGCAATTTGTTTCGTAACGAATTGAAATTCGGCCGAATTTTGCATCTTTCGGACATTTGGATGCATTCGGATGCATCTTCAGCACATGGCTGAGTTCAAGCCCTTTGTTCGCTCCCCCTACTTTCTGCCAACGTCACTTTCTTTTGCATGAGCTTCATGAACCAGTCAAACAAGTTTATTAGCATAGGGAAGCCTAGATTCTAAAAACACATGATAATCAAAATACATAATTCCATATATTTATGCTATAAAAAAGATCACTAAAATAGCCTTTCCCACACAAGCACAGGAAGTGTTACTGTCAGGATCGCCAGGTGAAAATAAAGTAAGAGCCTGGAAAAAGAATGCAGCCATACTTAATAACTTGTAAGCTGCCATATATTACGTTTTTGTGTTTAGATCATTTAAACGTTGCCTTGAGCACCATCTGCATAGTACCTTCTGTTTTTGCCAAGACCATTTATGTTCTGAACGGCTGTTAGTAATGTCTTACGGTTTCTCATGTTTTTTCAGCCCGGGGTGAAGCACAGGGGAGTACAGCAGCCACGGTGTCTATTGTCGTCTGTACAGTCCTGTTGGCGATTATATTTGGAATCTTGTATCAAAGGTTTCTTGCTAAAGGTAAGATGCGGTGTGATCACTTCTCAGAAAATGCTGAAGAATCCTCAGCTTTAGACCTCATAAGATAACCATGAAGACTAAATTTGGGGTCATCTTTAACCGCTTAAGCCCCGGAATCATTTGGCTGGCTAAAGACCAGACCACTTTTTGCGCTTCGGCACTGCGTTGCTTTAACTGACAATTGCGCCGTCGTGCGACGTGGCTCCCAATCAAAATTCACTTCCTTTTTTCCCACAAATAGAGTGTTCTTTTGGTGGTCTTTGGTGGTATTTGCTCACCTCTGTGGTTTTTATTTTTTGCGCTATATACAAAAAAAGCAAAACAATTTTGAAAAAAAACGCATTATTTTTTACTCTGTTATAAATATCCCCCAAAAATATATTAAAAAAAAATTTTTTCCTCAATTTAGGCCGATACATATTATTCTACATATTTTTGGTTAAAAAAAATTGTAATAAGCGATTATTGATTGGTTTACGCAAAAGTTATAATGGGAATAGTTTTATGGCATTTTTATTATATATATTATATTTATTATATCTGTATTTTTTTTACTAGTAATGTCGGTGATCTGCAATTTTTATCGTGACCACGACATTATGGCGGAAACGTCTGACAAATTTTGACACATTTTTGGGACCATTGGCATTAATACAGCGATCTTTGCGATTAAAATTGCATTGATTACTGTAAAAATGGCACTGGCAGTGAAGGGGTTAACACTAGGGGGCAGTGAATGGGGTTAATGTGTATCCTAGGGAGTGTTCTAACTGAAGGGGGGAGACGATGAACAGACGATCTGCCAGTTCACTGCTCAGAGACCCGGAAACAGTGTGTTTACACACACAGCTCCCGGTTCTCCGTGTGCCCCGAGCGATCGCAGGAGCCCGGCGGTAATCGAGACCGCCGAGCACTCGCATCGTCTCGGGGAGTGAGTGGGGGGCGCACAATCGCCCCCCCCAGTGGTCGTTTATGTTACCGACGTAACATAACGGCCATTTGCGCAGCCGAGTCATGCTGCCGCAGTACCACTGCGGTGTCTGGTCGGCAAGCAGTTTAACCACCTATGGACCACCATACGTTTTTGAATGACCAAATGGCATTGTTGAACCCTCTTTGCTCTAATTCCTGATATTTCCCATCTCCTCCCCCCTCAGTACCACCCCTGATGTCACAGCTCATAATCCCAGAGCTGAACTCAGCCGGAGAAAAGATGGTTGCCGTGTGTAATATAAGTGGGTTCCGGCCCAGAACAATCGACATTTGCTGGTATATTGATAAGTCCGTGAAGGAAGCCGGAGCTGAGACTTCAGGGACGGGGCCCTTGCTGTCCACTGCAGATATCGCAGGACAAGCGTCTCATTCTGTTAGCAAACAAGGCAGCGTGTTCAACATGACGTCTGAGCTTTCCTACACCCCTTCCGTGCAGGATCACGGGGCCAAGATGGTGTGTGAGGTGAAGCACAAAGCCCTCTGTGCTGTGAAAAGACTGGAGAGACCCATTTATGTAATAGGTATGTGTTCTAACTTTAAATAAATTGTCAGAAACCATGCAATCAGACCGAGACAGAAGTACAGTTAAATCACACTTGTTTAATAATAAAAGTAAATAGAACAAACGTAGTCAAAACATAGCCAGAGTTCAGGAACCGCAACGGATAGTCAGACAAGCCAAACGTCAGGGAGCCGGAGATGAGCGTAGTAAAACAGCAAGCAGGATCCGGAGCCAGAAGGGATATCAGCCAAGCAAGTCTATTAACAGGAATGCAGGAGATATTGACCAAGGCGAAGGCAGAGATCCTCTGGGCTGGACAGCTTAGGTAGGCAGGACTGACGAGCAGGATATCATCAACAGCTGAGTAACTGTGGAGAGATAGGAGCTGGCAATTAGCCGACAGCTGAGCAACCAGCTCAGAAAAGGAATGGCTGAGCCCAGCCCTGACATAAATTTAGTCTTGGGTAGCGTGACCCATGGTTAGGTTCTCATTGTAAATCCCCTTTTTTCCCCGGGGCTCATTGGAGTATTGGGATATTATGTAATGTATTTTAAGCTTGTCTTTTGGTATGTTTGGCCTGCTCTGTAGCCCAGCCCAAGGGCCCCCCACGGCCTGCTCTGTAGCCCAGTCTGAGGGCCCCCCCACGGCCTGCTCTGTAGCCCAGCCTGAGGTCCCCCAGCAGCTTGCTCTGTAGCAAAGCTCGAGGGCCCCCCATGGCCTGCTCTGTAGCCCAGCCTGAGGTCCCCCCGTGGCCTGCTCTGTAGCCCAGCCGGAGGTCCCCCGCGGCCTGCTCTGTAAACCAGCCCAAGGGCCCCCCTGCAGCCCGCTCTGTAGCCCAGCCCACGGGCCCCCCGCGGCCCGCTCTGTAACCCAGCCCAAGGGCCCCGTGGCCTGCCATGTATCGCAGCCCGAGGGCCCACTGCAGCCTGCTCTGTAGCCCAGCCTGAGGGCCCCGCACAGCCTGCTCTGTAGCCCAGCCTGAGGGCCCCCTGGCCTACCATGTATCGCAGCCCGAGGGCCCCCCAGCCTGCCGTGTATCGCAGCCCGAGTGCCCCCTGGCCTGCCATGTAGCACAGCCCAAGGGCCCCCCGGCCTGCCATGTAGCACAGCCCGAGGGCCTGCGCTTGAGATGAGTCTTATAATTCATATTGCTAGCGGTACCTAATCTTTCTTTTGCAGCCCGTCCTAACAAAATGTACATTACAAGCTCCCCTCTGGTCCCGCGGGCAGGAGAAAAGCTGGCTCTGAGTTGCATCGTGGAAAAGTTTTATCCAAAGCCGATATCGCTAAGCTGGGTGAAGAACAGAAGTGCGCTGACCAATGTCACTGAGTATGGCCCCTTTCCCTGTGATAATGATTATTACAGCATTTGGAGCCAGGTGGAGTTTATACTGAGTGAGAAGGATGACGGCGCAATCTTCATCTGTCAGATCAGTCATAACAGCTTGGGAAGTCCGGAGGAGGTCTCATTTGAGATCAACTTAAAAGGTGAGATTCAGTTTGGTGGGAGACATATAGATAAAACACCAGCCAAAATGTGTTTGATAATGGAGAAGTGTTACAGCTAAACTCTGGGATGAACAAATATCGTCTAAATACAAGTGGCCTGTATTATCTTCGTGTGATACTTCTTCCAGATCTGTGCAGTCATCCGGTGTGAGACTTCCACGGCTGCTGCTCTCCCCTTGTGCAGGGGGACTGGTCTTGTCTCCGCCCCCCTCTAATTTTTTCTAGTGGGTGGAGCCTTCTGGGTCCCTCCTATTGCTGTCTGCACGGGCTGTGTACAGCACAGTGATGTCACTGTTAACCTTCCTAAATAATATCTGGGTTTGCAAAGGCATTTGGTGCACAATTTGAATATATGGCCTTTGTCTATTAACCACTTCAGCCCCGGAAGATTTTCCCCCCTTCCTGACCAGAGCACTTTTTTGCGATTCTGCACTGCGCCGCTTTAACTGACAATTGTGTGGCCGTGCGACGTTACACCAAAACAAATTTGAGGTCCTTTTTTCCCCACATAGTTTTTTTTTTTTTGGTGGTATTTGATCACCTCTGCGGTTTTTATTTTTTGCACTATAAACAAAAAAAGAGCGACAATTTTGAAAAAAATAAGCAATATTAGCAAAAATTTTTTTGCTATAATAAATATAGTATTAGCATTGCAGGGTATTGGCAAGGTATGGCAGAGTAATAGGGTATGGCAGAGTATTGGCAGGGAATTGCAGAGTATTGGCAAGGTATTGCAGAGTATTGGTAGGGTATTGGCAGGGTATTGGCAGGGTATTGGCAGAGTATTGGCAGGGTATTGGCAGGGTATTGGCAGAGTATTGGCAGGGTATTGCAAAGTATTGTCAGAGTATTGGCAGGGTATTACAGAGTATTGGCAGGGTATTGCAGAGTATTGGCAGGGTATTGGCAGAGTATGGCAGGGTATTGCAGGGTATTGGCAGGGTATTGGCAGAGTATGGAGGGATAGCTGCGACTGCAATTGTCACAGAGCAGCGCTGTGGGCACTACAGATCCAGCCCACAGTGCTGCTGCCATGCGATCTCCCCCCTCCACCATACAGATCAGTACACAGAGGGGAGAGAGGAACCAGCGTCATGACATGACGCCGGTTTGTTTACAAGTGATCGATCCGTCATTTGACAGAGCGATCACATTGTAAACGGCTGGCAGGTGTACAAAGATGGCCGCCGCTCTGGAGCTAGGCTGAAGCTGCGGCCTTTCCTAAGGCAGAGGCCGCGGAGCGCTCCTTGGATTGCAGCGTGTGCCGATCCGAACAGGGTGACCCATTCGGATCACGGATCGGTGACGATCCATTGCACCCCTAAATTTGACACTATTTTGGGACCGTTGTCATTTATACAACGATCAGTGCTATAAAAATGCACTGATTACTGTGTAAATGACACTGGCAGGGAAGGGGTTAAACACGAGGGGGCAATGAAGGGGTTGAGCGTGTCCTAGGGAGCGGATCTCACGGGACAGGAAAATATACAGTCATACTGTCAGAATTTCCAACCCTACATAATTTGTGTGTGCATCTTGTTGGGGAAATTGGGGATTGCAATATGAACCCGAGAGGTCAGCAGGATGTCTGAGGGCTTTCAGATCAGGTCCGCCAGTCAGTTTTTCAGGCGGAACCTGATTGGACCCTCCGTTCACTCCTATGGAGCAGCAGATGTCCGCTGACACACGCTGCTATCTGATTCTGTCCACCAAATCCAGACCGATGGTGACCCTATTTTCCATATGTTTGGAGGATCGGATGGGTTTGGATAAAAACAGACAGAGGGTCCTCATAGGGGAGAGCGGGACTCTTGACAGGTCCGTCTCTGCACAGTGAGTGGAGACAGACCTGTCATCCGCCCTGCTCAGCGGGGATCAGCGGATCAATGCCTCACTGAGCAAGCGGAGTACGTCAAACAGACAAGCCTGTGTGAAAGGGCCTCAAGAACCCTTTTTCCAGTGAACTTTATTGGATGGTCCATGTATGTCCAATTACACCCGCCGACCTCCAATCCCGTCCACTAGAGAAACGGAAGGGAACCTATCCCCCTCCATCTGATCGGAGGGCAAGGCCCATCTGAAACAGGCCCAAGTTTCATTATTCCTATATTTGAGATGACATTCAACACTATGGTTTTAATAGTTTCTCATATATATATATATATATATATATGTATAATTTATATTATACAGTATCTCACAAAAGTAAGTACACCCCTCACATTTTTGTAAATCTTTTCATGTGACAACACTGAAGAAATGACACTTGTCTACAATGTAAAGTAGTGAGTGTACAGCTTGTATAACAGTGTAAATTTCCTGTCCCCTCAAAATAACTCAACACACAGCAATTAATGTCTAAACCGCTGGCAACAAAAGTCAGTACACCCCTAAGGGAAAAATCTCCAAATTGGGCCCAAAGTGTCAATATTTTGTGTGGCCGCCATTATTTTCCAGCACTGCCTTAACCCTCTTGGGCATGGAGGTCACCAGAGCTTCATAGGTCACCACCGGAGTCCTCTTCCCCTCCCCCATGATGACATCACGGAGCTGATGGATGTTAGAGACCTTACGAAAATGTGAGAGGTGTACTTGCTTTTGTGAGATACTGTGTATGTGTGTGTGTGTGTGTGTGTGTATATATATATATATATATATATATATATATATATATATATATATATATATATATATACTTGTATTCTGGCTTGCTATATTTTGCTCTGGTTCCTCTGAATAGTCTGTGATTAGGTCTTATTTCATTTATTTTGATAACTTGCCAATGTAATACATTTCTCCTGTGTATGCTATATTGCAGAGACCATCGTTTATCTCCTTTTTTAACATGTACATTTCTTTGCATGTTCATTAGGCCTGTTTATTCCCTTCCTGCCTGCACTGTATCTGAAAGATGCCGGGTGGATATTCATGGACATTGTCCCATGACTGCGCTGCCCGTGCGCCCCCTGCAGCACGCATGTGGTGTTTTATGTGATCACTGAGTCTTTCGAACTCAGCTGATTACAGATTAGGCTAAAGGGCCCTTTACCATGTGATCAGCTGTGTCCAATGACAGCTGATCTCAATGTCAACACAAGCCAGTTTTTGGCTTTCCTTTCCTCACATGATAACGGGAGGAGTGGAGAAGAGAGCCGATAACCGACTTGTGTTGAAGGGACAGCAACACTGATAATCGGGGGACTGATTATCAGTGTCCTGTTTCAGTGCTGCCCATCAGTGCTGCCTCTGCAGTGCCCACCAGTGCTTCCTCAGCAGTGCCCATTAGTGCTGCCTCAGCAGTGCCCACCAGTGCTACCTCAGCAGTGCCCACCAGTGCTGCCCCTGCAGTGCCCACCAGTGCTGCCTCTGCAGTGCCCATTAGTGCTGCCTATCAGTGCCCATTATTGCTGCCCATCGGTGCCCACCAGTGCTGCCTCTGCAGTGCCCACCAGTGCTGCCTCTGCAGTGCCCATTAGTGCTGCCTATCAGTGCCCATTATTGCTGCCCATCGGTGCCCACCAGTGCTGCCTCTGCAGTGCCCACCAGTGCTGCCTCTGCAGTGCCCACCACTGCTGCCTCAGCAGTGCCCATTAGTGCTGCCTATCAGTGCCCATTATTGCTGCCCATCGGTGACCATTAGTGCTGCCTATCAGTGCCCATCAGTGAAGGAGAAAAATTAACTGTTAGCAAAATTTTATAACAAACGTTGAACCATGTTTTTTTTTTTATTTCGATATTTTTTCATTTGTTTAGCAAAAAATAAATCCAGTGGTGATTAAATGCCATAAAAAAAGCTCTTTGTGTGAAAAAAAACGATACAAATTTAGTGTTGGTAGTGTTGCATTACCGCGCAATTGTCATTCAAAGCGTGACAGCGCTGAAAGCTGAAATTTTGCCTGGGCAGGAAAGGGGGGGTGAAATTGGATTAAAATTCTGGTTCTTTCCTGCACGGTCCATTGTGGAGATGCGACCCCCTTGTCACGGGTGAATCTGAGCAGTGTATGCCTGGTTTTGGCAGGAATACTTACACACCTGTTGGCTGGGTTCATAAACATCCCAGGAAAAGAAGTCAGGGCTCATCCTTGGAGACAGCTCCGCCCGGCAGACAGGAGTTCTGGCCTAGGAGTCAGGAGGGAGCGAGTGCAGCACGAAGCTATTAACTGCAAGCACAGAGGTGCTGAGCGTCCAGTCTGGGGGAGACAGGCCAAGGCCTAAGGTGTAAGTAGGGTTGCCACTTTTTCTTCAAGTCAAATCCGAACACTTTAGCGGCTCATGACATTTTTTTTTTTTTTTTTTTAGAATATAAACTATACATATATTTTGCTATTAAATAACATTTCTAATCATATGAAGTTAATAACAAGAGTCCCCCTTTATAGCAGAGTCCACAGAGTTCCCCTTTTACATCTGAACTTGCAGAGTTCTCTTTCACTGGAAGGGGGGACTCTGCAGACTCTGATATAAGGGAAAACTCTGGGGCCTCTAGCATAAGGGATGATCTGGGAACCCTGATTTAAGGGGGAACACTGAGAACTCTGATGTACTGAGAAGACTCTGATGTAAGGGGAAACACTGTGGCCTCTGGTGTAAAGGGGAAATCTGATGTAAGGGGTGCTCTGAGAATCCTGATTTACCTTAGCGTACTCACTCAGAGGCAGGAGAGAGAAGGGGGGAGACTTTGGTCACAGACAGGGATGGATGAGGAGCTCAATCACTCCTTGGCCTCTTATCCAGATGTATCTGAGGCTGCTGGATTCAAATTTCTGGACCCAACTTTCCTTTCCTGAGGCACAGCGCCGGGGTCTAGAGTGTGGGCAGACACAGAGGGGTAGAGGTGGGGGGAAGAGGTGCTGATCGAGCCCTCTCTCCTGTCTGTCTGTGTGTGTGTTTGGGGTGGGGGGAGTTGTTAGTTCTGGCTTTGGGCAGTGTGAAAGAAAGTGTAACAGATACTCTCAGCTTAGACAACAGCAGCCAGCAACCCTGCTGGGAAGCCATAGTCCAGCCTATATAATGTGTCCGGGTTTCAGGCAGTCTGAAACCCGAACACATGATTCCAAACCCCGAACTGTCCGGGTGAATCCTGGACAGGTGGCAACCCTAGGTGTAAGGCCTGAGCAGGAAGGCTGAATGCTGTGTGTTCTGAAGCAGGACTGGAATGCTGAATGCTGCGAGAAAATCTGCTGTTTATTTTTTTAGCCTTCTGTTTCTTTTGAATAAAAACGGCTACCATGCCTTTGAAAATGCAGTCGGCACTGTAATGATTTCTTCAGCTCGCATGCACCACTAGAGCCTAATCACCCCAACGCCTTACACCATTTATACTTTTTAGAATTTAAATTTTTTTGCAATAATTGTGGCACCTGTAGAAAAGACGCTTGAGAGGGGATTTGATTTCAATTTACAAATACCGTACTGGTGACCCCACAGTAGGGATAAAACGTTACTGCAGAAGGGAGTTTAAAGTGGTGTTGCCATTTAAAAAAAAGACAGCAGCTACAAATACTTCAGCTGTTGACTTTTAATAATTGGACACTTACCTGTCCCAGGGTCCAGCGATGCGGGGGATCAAAGCCCCACTCGTCTCCTCCTCCGTTGGGCAGCACCGGCATTGTAACTGTGGACGCCCGGCAGTGGCTTCACCGCCGGGCACACACTGTGCATGCGCAGCGTGCCATAATCGGCCGCGCAATCATCTGGGACCTGTCACGTGTCCCAGATAATTGACAAGAGGGAGGGGGCAGAGTTGAGCCCTTCATGCGCCGAGGGGAAGTGATGTCACAAGCCCAGCCACTGAAGGAGGCAGACTACGAGGGACCCCCTAGCAACAGCTGTTTAGAGGTAAGTAACAAATTAAAAAAAAAGTTTCCAAATTATTATTATATTTTTTTTTTGGAACATTCAGGTGCAACTCCACTTTAACAAGACACGTGGCCACTCATTAAAATTAGAAGAAAAGAGGTTAAATCTTAAACTATGTAAAGGGTTCTTTACTGTAAGAGTGGCAAAGATGTGGAATTCCCTTCCACAGACGGTGGTCTCAGCGGGGGGGGGGGGGGCATCGATAGTTTCAAAAAACTATTAGATAAGCACCTGAACGACCGCAACATACAGAGATATACAATGTAATACTGACATATAATCACACACATAGGTTGGACTTGATGGACTTGTGTCATTTTCCAATCTCACCTACTATGTAACTATGTAACATTAGTTTTACGTAATAAGGGAAAAAAATGGAGAAAATGAAAAATGGGCATTTTTGTTCGTACTCGATGGCTCTGTTCAGATATGGGTGATATGGAATCGTAGCAATTCTGCCTGCAATTCCAAAATGGGCAAGATGATTGGAAGACCAAATGGGGTGTTATATTTTGCCACGTAACAAAATGCGTGAGAATAATGGCAAACGGCAAGTGTGAAATTGTTCTTGGATTAGACCACAATTTTGGTCCCTTAGATTCTTTGGAGTGATCGTGCATAGGGTAGCCTATTCAAGTGAATGGGCTGTCCTATGCTTGTTGTATCGCTTGATGCCCAAGGCACAATGCTGCCCTACTGGAGGAGGGAGCAGGCATGTAATTTCACTGATCCAGAAGTGCCAATAGGAGAAGTATGAGACGCCGCTCTACCGACCCCGTGTTTGAGAGTGAATGGCCTCAGCCAGTGCTACTCCTCTGGCCACAACCACTTTTTTTTTGTATTTTGCCCGTGAGCCGGGGGCGAAACGTGTCAGTAGGCCTGGCTGGTGAAGTAGCGTTGCCTGAGGCCATTCACTAACACAAAAACATTGGGTTGGTAAAGTGGCGTCTTGTCCTTCTCTTGTAGGGCCTTATGCTATCATGACATGGATTTAACCCACCCACTCAGCCGTGTAATCTAACATTAAAGTGGTTGTAAACCCTTACAAACCACTTTGACCTACAGGTAAGCCTAGATTAAGGCTTACCTGTAGGTCCAAGAAATATCTCCTAAACCTATACGGTTTAGGAGATATTTGTCCGAAGACAGGCACCGCTGTGTACGGCGCATGCGGCGCGCAGGCGCACTGAGCGCGGCATTTCCAATAATGGAGCTGCCGCGCGTGTCGGCTCCCGTGCGCATGCGCGGGAGTGACGTCATCGCGGCTTCGCCGAATGACAGCGGCGGAGCTGCGAGACCCCACCGAGAAGATGGATGCGCCGGACTACAGGGGACAGCGGCGACTTCGCTGGCTCCTGTGTCAGGTAAGTGACACATAATGGACTACTATGCGATGTGATGCGATGCGATGCGATGCATAGTAGTCCATTATGCTTTGCCTTTGCAGGGAATGAAAGAGGAAGTAAACCCATCAGGGTTTACTTCCTCTTTAATCTATCAAATGTATGAGGAAGACCCTACAAGGTAACACAGATGTTGAATTTGACACCATCAAACCTCACAAAACTCACAACATTCACACCATCAAAACTCACAATTAGTTTAGTTCCAAGTCTGCTGGACACTATACGTTCTGCTTAAAGGGGAGCTCCACCCTAAAGTGGATCTTCCGCTCATTGGAACCCTCCCCCCCTCCGGCGCCACAATTGGCACCTTTCAGGGGGGAGGGGGTGCAGGTACCTGTACAGTACAGGTATCTGCACCCACTTCCGGCATAGATATCCGCAGAATCTACGCCCCTTTCCGCAGGTCCCCCCCGCTGCCTGCTGGGAAACACACGGATCCCAGAGACAGCGGGGACCATCCTTATTGCGCAGCGCGACTCGCGCATGCGCAGTAGGGAACCGGGAAATGAAGCCGCAAGGCTCCACTTCCTGATTCCCATACCCAAGATGGCGGCGGCAGCACCCGAGAGACGATCGAGAGATCGGCTTCGGGTGCCGACATCGCGGGCGCGCGCTGGGCGGGTAAGTGTCCTTATTTTAAAAGTCAGCAGCTGCAGTATTTGTAGCTGCTGGCTTTTAAAAAAAAAAAAAAAAAACGGCTGAACTCCTGCTTTAAACTATGGGATTTTTCAACCCAAAACGGTGATATTTGAACAGAACATCCAAAGGGTTGGATTGGCACTTGTATGGCCAGGGTAAGCATTTACATAAACATGGAGAGTCTTTGTGCAGATTGAACAAATGTGCAAACATGACATAAACAAATGAACAATTTCTGCCCTCCAGGGATGCCTCCAGAAGTCCAGTACATCTCAGCTGACCCTCCAGACCCTGGTGTTGGCATGGAGACCCGACTCAGCTGTATGCTTCAGAACTTCTTCCCCATGGATATAGAGGTGGTCTGGTTCAAGAACGGAGTTCAGCAAGACTTGGGGGTCTACAATTCTCCCTGTGTGCAAAGCTCCCGAGGTCTTTACTCGATGTGCACTATGTTAAAGCTTATTGCTGAGGCAGAAGATCACGAGAGCGTTTTCACGTGTCGGGTGCAGCACGTGGCTCTGAAATCCTGCCAAGAGAGAACTTACACACTGACTCTGACTGGCTCTTCTGATTTATCAGCGTCTGCCAATAGAATTTAATAAAGTTTGTATCTTTTGTTTACGTTTTTTTTTTTAACGTATATACATAACTGTCACGTACCTAGTAAGCGAGCCCGGAATGCAGGGAGCGGCCTCTCGTAGCCCCTGGCTCGAGAACCCCTGGAGGTGGTAACAGGGATTCAAAAGTTCAGAGGGCACAAGTGCCTGGCAAGTAAAGGCAGGTCCGGATAGTCAGCAGCAACACAGACAGCAGGTAGATACGGCTGATGACAATCGGCAGGTGGCAGCAGGCACAGGTAGATGGACTGGCAAGGCAGACGATCGTCAGTGGAGACAGCAGGCACAGGAGATCCGAGCGGATCGGCAGGAAACAGCAGAGTCGGGTACAGGCCGGGTCGGCAGCAGGCAGTCAACAACAGTACAAGAGAAGAGGCAGAGACGTGGTCAGACAGGCAGGTAGTCGGTGGCAGGCAGCAACGAACGTGGTCAAGAACAAGCCGGGTCACAGGAATCAAGGCAACAGGTAACAGGTAGCAGAATCTCCGAACACGCTGTAGACTAGACAGCAAGAGGGGAACGGAAGCAGAGTCCTTAAGAAGCCTTTAGGGCGCCAAAACGGTCGCACGACGAGTCAGCGTGCCCCCGCGAGTGGCCGTGCACCCGTTCGTGACCCCGCGTTCACCACATCGCGCACCCGCGTGCGCCCGATCGTGCCAACGCGCACCCGCGTGCGTCCGTTCGCGTTGACACGCGCTAAAGGAAAACGACAGGTTCTCGACAACAGGCTTCTGCGGGTAGATCTCCCATGTGCGATCGGAACGCCAGGACGGTCGTGACAATAACTATGGTATGTCTGCGTATTTACAGCGGTACAATTTTTGCCAGGACATCGTTAAGCAGGGCTGTCTTAATGAATGGGCACTGGGCCAGGGGCCCCTCGATCAGGGCCAGAACAATGGGGGCAGACACACTGGCAGTTTGGTCGCCCTTGCCACACTTTGACAGGAGTAACTGCAATGTCACTCCTGTCAGAAGGAGCAGAAGAGAGGGTTCAGCTTTCTCCTCCCTCCTGCAGGGGGCAGAAGGGAGCTGAGACTGAGAACTCACCTCAGAGTAGGAGAGAAAGGTAGGAACAACATTTGTGATCTGAGTAGAAGGGGGCTGGGGGGACAAATCTTATGCAAGGGGGCACTATGATGGTGGAACCTGATGTAAGGGGACTCTACTCTATGGTTAACACAAGGTGAGTACGTAATTTGCTCTTTAATACTTCTCTTCCAGCTTTCACCATGTGGTCCCGAACAGTCTTCAGCATTTGTAAGAGCAATGAGCAGAGCAAGCTTTAACAAGGCATCTATAAAAGTTTGGGGAGATTCATTTCCTTTAAATTGGGCATTCTGCTGTTTAACCACTTGCCTACCGGGCACTTTCACCCCCTTCCTGCCCAGGCCAATTTTCAGATTTCAGCACTGTCACACTTTGGGTACCAAAATGACCGCGTAATTGTCATTCAAACTGAATTTTTTGCATTTTTTTTTTACACAAATTTAGCTTTCCTTTGGTTGTATTTTTAATCACTTTTTCATATAAAATATAACATTTTAGAAACGGCTTATTTTTCTCCTTTACTAATGGGGGGCGCAGATGAGGCTGCACTGGTGGGCACATATTGACAGCACTGGTGGGCGTTTATAGATGGCACTTGTGGGCACACATTGGCAGCACTGGTTGGCACTGCAGTGATAATCAGGACACCAATAATCAGTGCTCTGATTATCAGTGTACATGTCCCTTTTAGACCCCTTTCACACCAAGGGCGTTTTGCAGGCGGTATAGCGTTAGAAATAGCGCCTGCAATCCGCCCTAAAAAAGCTGCACCATTGTCTGTAGTGTTAAAGCCCCGAGGACTTTCACACTACAGCGGTGCGCTGGCAGGACGTCAGGGAAAAGTCCTGCCAGCAGCTTCTTTGGAGCGGTGAAGGAGCGGTGTGTTTACCGCTCCTCCACCACTGCTCCCCATTGAAATCAATGGGGCAGCGCTGTATTACCGCCGGCAAAACGCCGCTATTGCGGTAAAAGCGCCCCGCTAGCGGCCGAAATGTGCCGCAAAACCCGGCAGTACAACGCCGCAAAAAATAGCGCCGTTTTACCGCCGACGCTATGGTCAGTGTGGTGTGAAAGGGGTCTAAGAGAAGCCAGTTATCAGCTCTCTCCTCTCCTTTAACCACTTAAAGCGGAGGTCCACCCTAAAGTGGACCTTCCGCTCATTGGAACCCTCCCCCCCCCCTCCGGCGCCACAATTGGCACCTTTCAGGGGGGAGGGGGAGTGCAGGTACTTGTACAGTACAGGTATCTGCACCCACTTCCGGGATGGCTCTCTGATTACGCCCCTTTCCGAAAGTCCCCCGCTGCCTGCTGGGAAACACAAAGATCCCAGAGGCAGCGGGTCCATCCTTATTGCGCAGCGCGATTCGCGCATGCGCAGTATGGAACCGGGAAATGAAGCCGAAAGGCTCCACTTCCTGATTCCCATACCCAAGATGGCGGCCGCAGCACCTGAGAGACCAGTACAGGTATCTGCACCCACTTCCGGCATAGCTATCTGCGGAAAGGGGCGTAGATTACGCCCCTTTCCGCAAGTGCCCGCCCCCTTCCACAAGTGCCCCGCTGCCTGCTGGGAAACACAAAGATCCCAGAGGCATTGGGGACCGTCCTTATGCGCAGCGCGATTCGCGCATGCGCAGTAGGGAACCGGGAAATGAAGCCGAAAGGCCCATACCCAAGATGGCGGCGGCAGCACCCGACAGACGATCGAGAGATCGGCTTCGGGTGCCGACATCGCGGGCGCGCTGGACAGGTAAGTGTCACTATTTTAAAAGTCAGCAGCTGCAGTATTTGTAGCTGCTGGCTTTTAAAAAAAAAAAAAAAAAAAAAACGCGGAGTCCCGGCGGACTCCCTTTTTAAGGACCAGGCCTCTTTTTCAGACTTGGTGTTTCCATGTTTAAAACTGTTTTTTTTTTTGCTAGAAAATTACTTAGAACCCCCAAACATTTTATATTGTTTTTTTTTCTAATACCCTAGAGAATAAAATGGCGGTCATTGAAATACTTTTTTTCACACCGTATTTGCGCAGCGGTCTTACAAGCGCACCTTTTTTGGAAAAAATTCACTTTTTTGAATAAGAAAAATAAGACAACAGTAAAATTAGCGCAATTTTTTTTTTATATCGTGAAAGATAATGGTACACCGAGTAAATTGATACCCAACATGTCACGCTTCAAAATTGCGCCCCCCGCTCGTGGAATGGCGTCAAACTTTTAGCCTCAAAAATCTCCATAAGCGACATTTAAAAAATTCTACAGGTTGCATTTTTTGCGTTACAGAGGAGGTCTAGGGCTAGAATTATTGCTCTCACTCTACCGATCGCGGCGATACCTCACATGTGTGGTTTGACCACCGTTTCCATATGCGGGCGCTACTCACGTATGTGCTCGCTTCTGTGCGCAAGCTCGTCGTGACGGGGTGTTTTTAAAAAACTTTTTTTTTCTTATTTATTTTAATTGATTTTATTTATTTTTACACTGTTTTTAAAAAAAATAAATAAAAAATGGATCACTTTTATTCCTATTACAAGGAATGTAAACATCCCTTGTAATAGAAAAAGCATGACAGGGCCTCTTATATATGAGATCTGGGGGGTCAAAAAGTCCTCAAATCTCATATTTGGGCTAAAATGCAACAAAAAAAATAAATAAATAAAAAGAAAAAATGACATTTAAAAAAAATATACCTTTAAGAGGTATGAGCGGAAGTGACGTTTTGACGTCGCTTCCGCCCTCCTATGGTATAGAGACGAGTGGGGGGGCCATCTTAGCCTCACTCGTCTCCATACCCAGCTAGGAAGAGGACCCGATCGCCTCCGCCGCTACCGACGGCTCCGGTAAGCGGCGGATGGTGCGGGAGGACGGCGGGAGGGGGGGTGGCACCTCTCCCGCCGCCGATAGCGGTGAGCTCGTGGCGAATCCGCCGCGGAGACCACCGTTATCGTACAGCCGACCACCGCCTAAAGAGATGGATATCTGGGTTGTGGCAGCAGCTGCTGCCGTTACCGAGATATCCCTCTTCAAAAATAGGACGTACATCGGCGAGCGGCGGTCGGCGAGCGGCGGTCGGCGGTCGACAAGTGGTTAATTAGTAATTAATCCGTAATTAGCTGTGTCCAATCACAGCTGATCAGGGAAGTAAACAGAAGCCGGTTATCGGCATTCCCTTCCTCATGCCGATAACCGGCTTCTGTTTACATCC
The DNA here is from genome assembly GCF_037356315.1 of Lithobates pipiens. Taxonomy (NCBI): domain Eukaryota; kingdom Metazoa; phylum Chordata; class Amphibia; order Anura; family Ranidae; genus Lithobates; species Lithobates pipiens. The sequence continues at coordinate 224,692,117 of NW_027507789.1, forward strand.
CTGATCAGCTGCGATTGGACACCATGCCCATGCCCGGCAGCGGGCGCGATCACGGTAGGCTGTCATATGATGACCTCCCAGAACGAGCCGGCAGCGCTGTAGCCGTCATTCGTCTATAATGATGTCCCATGTTTAGGCTGATGGTGTTGCAGAAATCTTCACTGCGAGATTGTTGGTCGAATTTCATCACTGGTAAATTGTGACCTAAATTGGGCTAAATTGTCCCCGGATTTGACTTCAACAGGAGCTGGGGCAATTTTCAAAGACAGTCAGTGCAGAATTTAAAAAAAAAAACGAATTCTGAATTACACACCCCCCGCTCCTGCTAGCTTAGGCGGGTGTATTTTTTCCATTATCTGTGTCCCTTTCTGATGATGATGTGCTGATCGGAGCGGATGGACTATTTCTTCAGTTTCCGGCACATGCCCATTCAGCTCCGCTCACATCTTCTTCTGCCTTGGCTCAAATCCCGGCCAGCCGCCTGCCTGACTATCTCCTTGCCTTCCCCGGCAGAGTCATTTTCCTCCGATCCCCACACAGTAGTAGCCGGAGAGTGAGACCTGAGAGGCTGTGAGGCCGGCGGAGGCGGCATCGGGCAGAGAGAGGCAGCTGAGCTCAGCTGACGATGTCCAGCAGCAGAAATAGAGGGGAAGCAGATACAATCGGGGGGCTGCCAGTGCCTTCAAGGCTTCATCACAGGTGTGCTTTGGGGGTGTCTGTGAATAGACTACATCGCACCGTGTCTCTCTGGCATAATGGATGGTATCAGAACTCACAGGCAGCAGCACTTATTGGTCAGAAGATCACAAAATCAGCATGATCCCACATACACAATTCATTGATCTCCTCTATGGGTAGAGATGGACAGCAGATCGATCCTATTCCTCCCCCACTATTGATATCTGTAGCGCCCTCTTGTGGTCACGTCATGTTGGGTGTTTTTTTCTATTGGTGGGCGGGATTGTAACGTTCTTATCCAAATTCTTTTGTAAAATCTAATTTTTTTTGTCTTCCCTGGAACATAAGCGACGAGTTGTTGACTTCCATCTCCTGACAAGATTCTAATTTTAACACTTTTTCCATTCACAGTCTGTTTTGTGGCGGTGGGAGGGGAATGCTGTGTAACCCCTCCCCTCCCCCCCCCCCTTTTCCCTGTGATGCCACAGTCCCACGCCGGTTTCTTGACGTCGTTTTGCATTTCTGGGTATCAGAGCTAATCAGCGGATCTGGCGGACTCGCCTAGTGGTCTGCCCATGTTAACAAGGCAGTTCGCCGTTCTGTCAGTATGGAAGACATTGATCCTGTGTTCCTGCAAAGCAGTTACAGGGATCTATGTCTTCCCCTAGTAAAAGCACCTCCCCCCACAGTGAGAAAACAATTGTTAGGCACACATTTAACTCATTGATTGCCCTAGATGTTATCCCTTTCCCAGCCAGTGTCATTAGTAGGGCTGAAACAACTAATCGATTAATTGACAACTAATCGAAATTAATCGATTACTATTTTCATAATCGATTAATCGGCCAGTAACATAATGGGGGTTAAAAAAAACTAAAATGAGCCCTTTATAGTACAAAAAGAGCAAATAATCGCTACTGTAAATATTACTTTCACTGTTCTATAGTAAAAAAAATGAACCCCTTACAGTAGTGATTATTTGCTTTTTTTTTTGTACTATAAAGGGCTAATTTTAGTTTTTTTTAACCCCATTATGTTACTAAATTTAGTCTTAGACCTGGTTCACATCTATGTATTTATTGGTGCTTTCTGCAGAAATGCACTACAGTTAATTTACATGGTTTCCTATGGGTTCACATCTGAAATAATAGAAGAGAAGTCCCCTGGGGGTGGATTTTTAAGGCACGTACAGACTAAAATGATGCACAAATTATTTTATTACATAAAACAGACAAAAAGCAGTTTAGTATACAGTATACATCTAAAAAGTACACCAACGGGTATGTATACAACCAGTATTAATACTAAACTTGGTTATGTCGTATCATTCATTTGGAAAGAATCACCCTACGCGTTTCGGAGCTTGACAAAGCATATCCTTCTTCAGGGGTGTAAATACAACGTTTTTGTAGAATCGAATGAATGCCTTAAAAATCCACCCCCAGGGGACTTCTCTTCTATTATGTTCTAGGATGTGGCACAACAAATTCACGTGGCTCTGTCATACCCTCATTTCTGTTTACATCTGAAAGGGTCAGGGGACTTGTAACGCAAAATGGTGCTTTATTGGTTCAATATACTTCAATGGAGAAGCTGCAGAAAAGCATGTAGTGCATTTTTGTAGCAATTCGATTTTTATTGTGACTGCGACATTGTGGGGGACCCATCTGACATTTTTGACACATTTTTGGGACCATTGTCATTTATACAGCAATCAGTGCTATATAAATGCAGTGATTCCTGTGTAAATGACACTGGCAGTGAAGGGGTTAACCAGGGGGTGGCAGTGTAGGGGTTAAGTGTTCCTAGGGGTGTGTTACTAACTGTGGGGGGGTTGGGCTTTCATTTAGTGAACACTGATCTCTGCTCCAATCACATGGAGCAGAGATCAGCGTCACTAGTTGCTAGGCAGAATGGAGAAATGCTGTTTACACGGCATTTCCTCCATTCAGCCGTCCCGTGAGACGATCACGGGTATGCCCGCGGCGATCGAGTCCGCGGGTCCCGCGACCAGACTCACGGCGGCACGCTCCCGATGGCAGGGCGGCATTGAAGATTGGACATACATCTACGCCAATATGCCTGCACGTGCCATTCTGTCGACGTACATCGTCGTGCGCTGGTTGGGAACCGGTTAATCTACCCCAAAAAAATGGGCAGATTAAAATTGTAATCTGCCCAAAAAAATGCAAATTGCAGTAAAATCACGTGCGCAAAAATCAAAACGCGCAGCAAAAAGCACAGCAGAAACAGATAAAAAGCAAACTGCATAGGCGTGCACCGAGCCTTATGCCGGCCACACAGATCAATTTTCAGATGAGAATATTCAGAATTTTGTTTGACATTTTCACTTGTTTTTAACATTCTGTTTTTAAAATTAATGTAATTTCTGAACGAAAACCACATCCACCGTCTGAGAATTCCTTTGACTAAGAAGTTTTCTATTATTTCCAAATTTTCCCGTCACTGTAGTTGAAAATGAACGTCAATTTCACCCACTTTTTTTTTTTTTTTTAAAGGTTATTAACCGATTAATCGAAACAATAATCGGCCAACTAATCGATTATGAAAATAATTGTTAGTTGCAGCCCTAGTCATTAGTACAGTGACAGTACATTTTTTTAGCACTGAGCTCTGTATTAGTGTCACTGGTTCCCACAAAGTGTCAAAAGTGTCACTAATGCCGCGTAACACACGAGCGAAATGTCCGACAGAAAAAGTCAGATGGAATCTTTTAATCGGATATTCCTATCGTGTGTGTGTGTGTGTGTGTGCCTCATCTGACTTTTTGTTCTGAAAATTCTGATGGACCTAGATATAGAACGTGTTTTATAATATTTCCGACAGAACAAATTCCTATCGGGGGGAAAACCGCTGTTCCCGACGGACCAAAAACACGACGCACGCTCTGAAGCAAGTACGAGACGGAGGCTATAGGCTACTGGCTACTGAACTTCCTTCTTCTAGTCCCGTCGTACGTGTTTTACGTCACCGCGTTCTAGACCATCGGTCTTTGGTGTGATTGTGTGCAGGCAAGACAGTTTCAGCGGAAACTTCCGTCGGAAAAACCTTCGGAGTTTATTCAGACGGGGAAAAGCAGTGCTGTGTTTACGCGGCATTAGTGTTTTCCTGATTTGTCCACCGCAATATCACAGACCCGCTATGAGTCGCTGATTGCTGCCATTACTAGTAAAAAAAAAAGATGTCCCCGGATTTCATTTTAAAAATCTGGTGACCTTATTCTAGTGAGCTTCTGTCCTTAACATAAAGAAAAAAGCAAGCAGTTTTAACCACTTCCCGACCAGCGCACGACGATGTACGTCGACAGAATGGCACGGGCAGGCATATTGGCGTACAGGTACGTCCAATATTCGATGCCGCCCTGCCATCGGGAGCGCGCCGCCGGCGGCGCGCTCCCGCGCTGGTCGGGACCCCCGTGAGTCCGGTCGCGGGACCCGCGGACTCGATCGCCGCGGGCATCCCCGCGATCGTCTCACGGAGCTGCCGAATGGAGGAAATGCTGTATAACCAACATTTCTCCATTCTGCCTAGCAACTAGTGACACTGATCTCTGCTCCATGTGATTGGAGCAGAGATCAGTGTACACTAAATGAAAGCCCAACCCCCCTACAGTTAGTAACACACCCCTAGGAACACTTAACCCCTACACTGCCACCCACTGGTTAACCCCTTCACTGCCAGTGTCATTTACACAGGAATCACTGCATTTATATAGCAGTGATTACTGTATAAATGACAATGGTCCCAAAAATGTGTCAAAAATGTCCGATGTGTCCCCCACAATGTCGCAGTCACAATAAAAATCGCTGATCGCCGCCATTACTAGTAAAAAAAAAAAGAATAAAAAATTATTAATAAAAATGCTATAAAACTATCCCTATTTTGTAAACGCTATAACTTTTGCGCAAACCAATCAATAATCGCTTATTGCGATTTTTATTTACCAAAAATATGTAGAAGAATACGTATCGGCCTAAACTGAGGAAAAAAAAAATGTTTTTTTATATATTTTTGGGGGATATTTATTATAACAAAAAGTAAAAAATAATGCGTTTTTTTCAAAATTGTCGCTCTATTTTTGTTTATAGCGCAAAAAATAAAAATCGCAGAGGTGATCAAATACCACCAAAAGAAAGCTCTATTTGTGGGAAAAAAAAGGATGTCAATTTTGTTTGGGAGCCACGTCGCACGACCGCGCAATTGTCAGTTAAAGCGACGCAGTGCCGAATCGCAAAAAGTGGTCTGGTCTTTGACCAGCAAAATGGTCCCGTCTGCAAGTGGTTAAAATAGTAGATGTTCCCCATAGGATGTAAGGGCGCATTCACACCTGTATATAGGGCTGTACACTTCCTGCCGATATACTTACAAATCTGAACAGCTGCTAGTACAGCGGGGGGGGGGGGGGGGGTCATGGGCTAAAAAGTGTGGGAACTCACCCAAGATTCCCCCCACCTCAAAAATAATTTAACCACTTAAGGACCAGGCCTCTTTTTCAGACTTGGTGTTTACATGTTTAAAACATATTTTTTTGCTAGAAAATTACTTAGAACCCCCCAAAACATTTTATATATTTTTTTTCTAACACCCTAGAGAATAAAATGGCGGTCATTGAAATACTTTTTTTCACACCGTATTTGCGCAGCGGTCTTACAAGCGCACTTTTTTTGGAAAAAATTCACTTTTTTTTAAATAAAAAAATAAGACAACAGTAAAATTAGCCCAATTTTTTTTTTATATTGTGAAAGATAATGGTACGCCGAGTAAATTGATACCCAACATGTCACGCTTCAAAATTGCGCCCCCCGCTCGTGGAATGGCGTCAAACTTTTAGCCTCAAAAATCTCCATAAGCGTCATTTAAAAAAATTCTACAGGTTGCATTTTTTGCGTTACAGAGGAGGTAATTCTAGGGCTAGAATTATTGCTCTCGCTCTACCGATCGCGGCGATACCTCACATGTGTGGTTTGACCACCGTTTTCATATGCGGGCGCTACTCACGTATGTGCGCTCGCTTCTGTGCGCAAGCTCGTCGTGACGGGGTGTTTTTAAAAAACTTATTTATTTTAATTGATTTTATTTATTTTTACACTGTTTTAAAAAAAAATAAAAAATGGATCACTTTTTATTCCTATTCCAAAAAATGTAAACATCCCTTGTAATAGAAAAAAGTGTGACAGGTCCTCTTAAATATGAGATCTGGGGGGGGGGGGGTCAAAAAGTCCTCATATTTGGACTAAAATGCAGCAAACAAAAAAAAAAAGAAAATCTTACATTTAAAAAAAATATACCTTTTAAGAGATATGGGCGGAAGTGAAGTTTTGACGTCGCTTCCGCCCTCCTATGGTATAGAGACGAGTGGGGGGGGGGGCCATCTTAGCCTCACTCGTCTCTATGCCCAGCTAGGAAGAGGACCCGATCGCCTCCGCCGCTACCGACGGCTCCGGATTCGCCGCGGAGACCACCGTTATCGTACAGCCGACCGCCGCCTGAAGAGATGGATATCTCGGTTGTGGCAGCAGCTGCTGCCGTTACCGAGATATCCCTCTTCAAAAAAAAAAAAAGGACGTACATCGGCGTGTGCGGCGGTCGGCAAGTGGTTAAGGTGCTTTTTTTTTAATGTATGAAGTGCTTCTTATATTCACCACCAAGTGACTCCACCAGCACCAGTTGAAATGGCCACTCACCAGATCATATCTGTATATGCGCCTTTAGTTCATTTAGGATAACCTCTCCTTTTAGGGGTTCCACCAACTGCCTCTCCAAACAGGAAATAGAAACCTTTCGTTGCTAGTTTTTCCTCCCAAAAAAATATATATACGGGACCATCATAGTGCAGTATATCAAACAAATGTATTTAAAAGTGTTAAAATGACAAAATTTACACTCACATGTGCTTGTGCCTGAGCCGGTGTCTTGTCTAATAACGTCCTCCATCGGATAGTGTCCGCAACACAGATTCCGAAAATTGCCGAGGATGAACGGCGCCTGCGCCGTGAGTCCAGGTTCTATCCCCACCATCCAAGTGGACATAGAGTAGGAATAAAAAAAGAGCCGAGCGCAGTGAGGCCGAAGCCCGAAGTGTGGCGAGCGAAGCTCACCCGCAAGGGGCCCTTTAATACTCACAACCCTATGTCCGCTTGGATGGTGGGGCCACCACCTCCACTCACGGCGCAGGTCACCGTTCAGCTTCGGAAATTTTCAGAATCTTCGTCTGCTCCGTACTGCGCATGCGCAGTACGGGGCGGACGCTATATGATGGCCGGAAACACTATACGGCGCAGAACACCGACACCAAGCATGTCCAGCCGTGTACGTTGGGGTTACAGGTTAAATCTGTCCCCCCCCCTTATACTCCTAGTTCCCTCTGGATAGCGATGTGCATTCCAGATCTCTTCCTCGTACATCGGAAATGGTAAACGGAGATCCCAGCAGCCTCTACGCGTTTCGTCAGCAGCCTCTACGCGTTTCGCCAGCAGCCTCTACGCGTCACGGTTTAGGAGATATTTCTTGGATCTACAGGTAAGCCTTAATCTAGGCTTACCTGTAGGTCAAAGTGGTCTGTAAGGGTTTACAACCACTTTAACTGTTTAGTACTTGAGTGATCACTCACTTGGGATATTCATAGTACCCTGTAACTGATTGTTTTGATTATATATATATATATATATATATATATATATATATATATATATATATATATAATTTTATTTTATTTTTTTTCTGTTTTGAGGCACTGTATTGCACTTTAATTACTTGACACCACAGCAGAGGTGGCAAGCCCCCCAACACGGGTTAAGTGGGTAGCTCTGCAGTGGTGCCAATATTTTGTATGTGTTTGACTTATATTGTCATATAGCACTTTGGTAATATTTAATATCTTCTAGGGAAGTTTTCATTAGGGCTGCAACTAACGATTATTTTCATAATCGATTAGTTGACTGATTATTGTTTCGATTAATCGATTAATCGGTTAATAGCCTTAAAAAAAAAAGTGTGGTGTATAATTTAGTTAATATGTAAAGTTTTTAAAAAAAAGGCAATTTATTCTTAAATATCTCTATATGCAGTGGTAAATATAAATAACCAACTATATGGTTAGGGAGCAAAATATTGAATCCACTCTGAGAATGACAGAAGAGATGTACTGTATATATTAGAGGGGACATATACTGTATATACTATTAGAGGAGAGATATACTGTATATACCATTAGAAGAGATATACTGTATATACCATTAGAGGAGGGATATAGTGTATATACTATTAGAGGAGAGATATAGTGTATATACTATTAGAGGAGAGATATACTGTATATACCATTAGAAGAGATATACTGTATATACCATTAGAGGAGGGATATAGTGTATATACTATTAGAGGAGAGATATAGTGTATATACTATTAGAGGAGAGATATACTGTATATACCATTAGAAGAGATATACTGTATATACCATTAGAAGAGATATACTGTATATACCATTAGAGGAGGGATATAGTGTATATACTATTAAAGGGTCAATCTGGTAAATATCATCAGACTCATTAACTTTAACCCCATTTTGTTACTGGCCGATTAATCGATTATGAAAATAGTAATCGATTAATTACATAATTGATTAGTTGTTTCAGCCCTAGTTTTCATATATGCGCGGCACTCTGTGGGTTTTGTAAAAATAACAAAAAATAGCGTGGAATTGAAATAGTTAGCGCAACCCACGTTTTATACATATGTTGAAAATGTTATGACAAACTAAGAAAAACTTTTTTTTTTTTTTTTTTTTTTATTGTTTAGCAAAAAATAACCCCCCCCCCCCCCCAAAAGAAATCTCTATTTGTGGGAAGAAAATGATAAAAATGTGGTTTTGGTACAATGTTGTATGACTGCGCAATTGTCATTCAAAGTGTGACAGCGCTGAAAGCTGAAAATTGTCCTGGGCAAGAAGGTGGGGGGGGGGGGGAAGGGCCCGGTATTGAATCTTCAACTGCCATAATGCTGCCCATGTGATCCGTTATGACACCAGCCATTGGATGGTTTGAGAGCACAACCAATGTGACAGTTGGCATTCCCGGCATGACGGAAATTGATATGTTTTTTTGAAACTGTTAAGTCGATGGGATTACTTCCTCATTATTACAGGTAGAAACCTTTTTATTTTAAATAACGCACAGGCATTAGGATGGAGATTTTTATGTGACAGAGGAGACGATATAAAGGTCAGATTGTGGCTTAACAATCACTTTAATGTCCTCTTCTGTTCTATAATTCTTTGAAAACAAATCATTTTGGGGTGAATTTTTGATCCATGAGTGTAGGTGGCTTATCCAGTGTACTTTTTGTATCGATCACTATCCATGGTACTTACCAATCTCGGTGTCTGTTTCCTGGCGATGTCCATTGGCTTTGCAGCCGGAACCCGAAACATCCAACAACGGCTCTGAAACAGCCGCGCACAAACGTCCGGGTCCTCTTAATCCTGGAGGGCTTTTTTGGTTGGGGTACCTGCAGGCTGGTCACTAATACCTCCTACCATAGCTGCCCTTCCTTTGCCTGGTTTCTCTTTGGTGTTTTTCAGAGAAAGAATCTGATTACATTGAAATCGGTTCATTATTAAGAATAAAGAAACTCGCTTTAAATGTATGACAATAGAAATCGCAATGAAATCGAATCGAATCAAATCCAAGAAAATCGCAAGAAAAATCTCAGGAGAGATCAGAAGCCACGTCCTCACTGGTCAGTGAACACTCAGCTTCTGCTGCCTGCCTTCCCTGCGCCTGGTTATATGCTCAGCCGATGACATAATTTTTTTTTTCTTGGCTCAGCCAATGAAATCACAGTGCAGTCATGTGACCTTTTTTTTTTTTCTTAGCTCAGCCAATGAAATCACTGTGCAGTCATGTGACCTTATTTTTTTTTCTTGGCTCAGCCAATGAAATTACAGTGCAGTCATGTGACTTTTTTTTTTTTTTCTTGGCTCAGCCAATGAAATTACAGTGCAGTCATGTGACTTTTTTTTTTTTTTAAATCTCTGATGACTTAACTGACAATTTTTCTTAAAGGAGCCACGCCCTTATTTGTGAGCTTTGTGAATTCAGCCTGTAGGATCGGTATACGGATCTAATAGGGATATATACGGCTCCTGGAAGAACTTGTTATTGTGAATGAGATTTAACCCTTACAGTCCCATGGCTGAAATAAAGATCTCTATTCTTATGATAACATTTTGAATGGAGCCTTATAAATCCTCCCCGCACATCAAATCTTTCTCATATTTCCCCCCCCCCCCCATTTTTAACCCTTTAATTGCCAAATCAAATGTTTTTCCTTTCATTTATAAACCCTTTATGAAAACAATTCCCCTCCCCCCCCACTACCAAACTATATTGTTTGTTTGTTTCAAGTGTTTAACTGTCAAACCAAGTACCCCCTCCCTCTCCCCCTCCCCCTACACATACAGTTTAACTGCCACTTTCACTGCCAAATCATTTTTTATTTCTCCCTCGTATGTTACATTATAAATAAAGGAAAATATTTTTATTGTTAGTGTTGGATGGAGTGGAGAGGGATTAGAACCCCCTGCCAGGTTTTTATTGCGGTCTGTGCCCCCTTTAGGGAGATTCATTCTCTCTATTTAACATTGCCAACAAAAGTGAAAGAAAAATTCCAGATTTTAGGTTGTCACCGGTAGTGATGGACGAACTTCCGACGGGACGTTTCGCGAACGCGGCCGATAGTTCGCGAACCGGAACGTTCGCGGCGGGCCCCATTGACTTCAATGGGAGGCGAACTTCGCAAACCTACAGGTCAAATTTGCAGCCACAAAATAATTAATAGCTGTGCAAACATAGTCCCACCACATGGCCAATGACATAATACATGTATGAGGTGAATTTGGGATCGACAACTACAAGCATTCTTTTTTTATATGGGAAATTGTTCTGACAATTCAGGACTGTGGAGCGCATGAAGGCAATGGAGGAGAGGGAAGGTCAGGGACCAGGGTAGGCAAAGAAGAGGGTGCAGGAGATGATCACCAGCATTTTGACATACAGCAATGACACCTGCACCGTGATAGAGTCATCTGACACCAGCACCGTGATAGAGAGCACTGACATCAGCAGCGTGACATAAAGCACTCACACCAGCACCGTGATATACAGCACTGACAGCAGCACCGTGATAGAGAGCACTGACATCAGCACCGTGATATACAGCACTGACACCTTCACCGTAATCAGCCCCAGGAGGAAGTCAGCATAGCACAGGGATGGTGGGAGCCCCTCATAATGAGCATAGCACAGGGATGGTGGGAGCCCCTCATAATGAGCATAGCACAGGGATGGTGGGAGCCCCTCATAATGAGCATAGCACAGGGATGGTGGGAGCACCTCAAAATATGCACAGCAGAGGTACAGCCCCAGGAGGAAGTCAGCACAGCACAGGGATGGTGGGAGCCCCTTATAAGGACTTTTGTGGACCAAGTAGGTTGTGTGTGAGTGATTAGCAGACTGTACGTCAGTCCCTATACCGATGAAGGACTGCTGCAGTATAGGGCAGCGGTCAGCAGTAGTGCACCTCAACCCTATGTATTGTGGACCGATACCAGTCCTTATAGAATAGCAGACTGTACCTCACTCAACCCTATGTACTGTAGTACCCTTCACCAAGTTACCAGTCCTTATAAGGACTTTTGTGGAACAAGTGAGTTGTGAATGATTAGCAGACTGCAGCAGAAGGGCAGCAGTCAAGTATAATATTCTTTCTATATTTGGAAGAAAGAATATTATACGTGTACAAGCCTATTACCATACCACTGATACCAGTCCTGAAAAGAACCTTTGTGGAACTAATAGTAACAGCTACTGATTAAACTGACCCTCACTGCCTGACACACTGCTTCCTGCCTGTCCCTATATAAACTGGCAAAACAGAGGCTGCTGGAACAATAACTGGTTACTGGAATAGCACTTTTGTGGACCTGATAGTAACAGCTAATGATGATGATGATGATGATGATGATGACTAAATTGACTGTCAAACCCGAACACTTTAGCGGCGCAAAGCATTTTTTTAAATATTATGAACTATTATAAACTATACATATATTTTGCTATTAAATAACATTTCTAATCATATGAAATTAATAACAAGAGACCCCCTTTACAACAGAGTCCGCAGAGTTCCCCTTTTACATCTGAACTCGCAGAGTTCCCTTTCACTGAGAACTCTGATGTATGGAGAGGAAACACTGTGGCCTCTGGTGTAAAGGGGAAATCTGATATAAGGGGTGCTCTGAGAACCCTGATATACCTTAGTGTACTCTCTCAGAGGCAGGAGAGAGAAGGTGGGAGACTTCAATCACAGACTCACAGACAGGGATGGATGGTGAGCTCACTCACCCCTTGGCAATCAGCACCTCTCATCCAGATGTATTTGAGGCTGCTGGACTTCAAATTTCCAGCCCCCACTTTCCTTTTCTGAAGTACGGGTAGGGTAGGGGGTGGGGGGGAGAGGTGCAGATCGAGCCCTCTCTCCTCTCCCTTCTGTGTGTGTGTTTGGGGGGGGGGGGGGTTGTTAGTGCTGGCTTTGGGCAGCGTGAAAGAATGTAACAGTCACTCTCAGCTTAGACAACTGCAGCCAGCAACCCTGCTGAGAAGCCATAGTCCAGTCTGAATAATGTGTCCGGGTTTCAGGCAGTCTGAAACCCGGACGCATAGTTTCAAACCCGAACTGTCCGGGTGAATCCTGGACAGGTGGCAACCCTAATACCAGTCCTGAAAAGAACTTTTGTGTACCTAATAGCTAGCGATTTGGGTCACTGCAATCTCTCCCTGCTCCACACAGCAACCTTTCCCTATAGTGACAGAAGAAAGAATGTAAAATGGCCGCCGGATCGGGTGTATTTATAAGTTAGGGGGAATGTCCAAGTGTCCATGTGCTGTAATGTCTCAATTGGCTGTCCTGTACCCCATGATGGATGTGTCATCAGGTCAAAGTTCTTTTACACAGTAAAAACACGGAAGTCCGCCGGGCGAACTGCGCCAATAGTCCGCCGATCGGGCGAATCGCGAACAGCCGAAATTCGCTGCGAAACGACCGCCGGGCGAACTGTTCGGCCATCACTAGTCACCAGAACAGGAATTAGAGGGGAAATCTTCCAATGGGGACACTAGTTCTGGTGACGCCCCGGGATGATGTCACTTTGGGAGGATTTCTCTCACTTCCTGTTTTAGCTATGGGAATGGAAGTGAAGGGAAATCCCCCCCCCCCAATGGGGACACAGATAACAAATAAAACTTGACAGGGGTTGTAGTCCCCCCTTATTCTATTGTAAATGGGGAAAAAAAATGTTTGTCTTTATTCTTGTTTTATCTTTTATCTGGTATGCGGGGGATGGTGGGGACTCAGTATAAAAGAGGGTGCAGCATATTATACATGGGGGCTATGGGGTGTGGGGGGAGGGGTGAGCGCTCAGATAGACATTTGAACCCTTTCACTGCTGGAGATTTTTGCTGATTTCGGCTCTCCCAGCATTCCATAGATTGTGAAAGGATGAAGGCCCCAGTCACACCTCTGACATACACCTGGATGGCAAACACCCAACAAGCATAGCGCCCCCCATTGATTTCAGTGCGTTGCCCTGTGCCCCACAAGCGTGACAAAGTAGCCCATGACGCGTTCCGCTTTGTTTTATTTCCCACGCATTTTGCCACATTTGTTGTGTTAGGCAAAGTAATCGGGCAAGTAATCTATGGGGACACTGTGAATGGGGCAAATAATCTATTGGGACACTATGATGGGGCAACTAATCTATGGGGGGAGGTACTGTAATGGGGAAACTAATCTATGGGGGGAGGTACTGTAATGGGGAAACTAATCTATGGGGGGCACTTTGATGGGGCAACTGATCAATAGGGACACTGTGATCGGGCAACTAATCTATGGGGGGAGGTACTGTAATGGGGAAACGAATCTATGGGGGAGGTACTGTAATGGGGAAACTAATCTATGGGGGGTACTTTGATGGGGCAACTGATCATTAGGGACACTGTGATCGGGCAACTAATCTATGAAGGGTACTGTGATGGGGCAAGTGATCTATATATGTACCCTGATGGGTGCCGCTAATCTATGAGGGCAACTAATCTAAGGGGACATTCTGATGGGGCAACTAATCTATGGGGGGAGGTACTGTAATGGGGAAACTAATCTATGGGGGGAGGTACTGTAATGGGGCAACTAATCTATGGGGGGAGGTACTGTAATGGGGAAACTAATCTATGGGGGGAGGTACTGTAATGGGGAAACTAATCTATGGGGGGAGGTACTGTAATGGGGAAACTAATCTATGGGGGGAGGTACTGTAATGGGGAAACTAATCTATGGGGGGAGGTACTGTAATGGGGAAACTAATCTATGGGGGAGGCACTGTAATGGGGAAACTAATCTATGGGGCGCACTTTGATGGGGCAACTGATCAATAGGGACACTGTGATCGGGCAACTAATCTATGAAGGGTACTGTGATGGGGCAAGTGATCTATATATGTACCCTGATGGGTGCAGCTAATCTATGAGGGCAACTAATCTAAAGGGACATTCTGATGGGGTAACTGATCTATGGGGGCACTCTGATAGGGCAAGTGATTTGTGGGGGGGGGGCACTCTGATGAGAGCAACTGATCTATGGGGGAATCCGAAAAATACAAAAATGTGCTATACTGCAGCTGACCAGTCCTTAGATATGGTGGCTGCATTTATTTTCTTTTTCCTTTGTTTTCACCTGGCGATCCTGCCAGTAACTCACTTCCTGTCCGAGGGTGACAACATTCATTGTACTGAATCTTTGGAGAAGTTGTGTTGTCACTGTAAAACACAAAGTGTGTTTGGACTACAGAATACACCCCCCCTGTCTATAACATAGTGAGGTGATGTTTTGTAGTCCACATAGAGAACTGAGACTGAAAACAGTCCAGAGGCAACGAGACCAGAAAGTTATCTGCTCTGTATATTTTTCTGGCAGGATCAAAAGTTACAGCTCTTCCTGTCCAGGATAGGGACTCTTACGTCTTCCCTTCTTCTTGTCACAGGAAGAATACCTGAGCTCCTTGTTGGGTGAATATCAAGAGAAAGATGAAGAGGAGCAACAAAGAGCGCTGTGTGCCAAAGTCTGCCGAAGATCTTCCAATAGTAAGTACTGGCAGATAACATCCCCCGCTTCCCCACAGTGACATGCTTTATTTTCTATGAAATCTGGTGATAGAATGTAAATGACCTTACCTTATGGGTCCAGGTCGACCCCTGAGCAGAGGAAATATTTTGGTACTTACTGGACATGGACACCTCGTGGCCTCCCCTTTCCAAACCTCTAACCACCCTATTGGCCTGTGTAGCTTCCTGTCATACATGTACTACATTATGACCACTAGATGGAGCTGAGGATCATCAGTTAAGTGTAAAAGGCCTAGAGAGGGTACATGTAGATAACGTGGGCACGGGGATAGGGCACATGGCCTGTACAAGTAGTCTTGTATCATGTCTGCAGTCTCTAACCATCTCTTGTACCCTGTCTGAAATCTCTCACTATCTCTTATCGTGTCTGCAGTCTCTTAGGGGGAGTCTGGAGGGGAATCAAGGTTGAGAGCTTCACCGGGATTGGAATTACGGGAGGAGTCAGACGTGTATGGACCGTGGAGAAGAGACTATAGAATAAAACCCAGAGCCACCAACCTGGAGCCGTCTAACTGAGCCCTGCACGCTGCACCAGAGAGGAGGTCAGTGGCACCGCCATCAGGCCAGTCTGAGGGGGGTCACTGATGTAAGGGTTGAATACGATTATGTAAGAGGGCATTGATAGTATGTCTGCAGTCTCTGATCATCTCCTGTACTATATCTGCAGTCTCTGATCATCTCCTGTACTATGCCTGCAGTCTCTGACCATCTCCTGTACTATGTCTGCAGTCTCTGATCATCTCCTGTAGTATGTCTGCAGTCTCTGACCATCTCCTGTACTATGTCTGCAGTCTCTGATCATCTCCTGTACTATGTCTGCAGTCTCTGACCATCTCCTGTACTATGTCTGCAGTCTCTGATCATCTCCTGTAGTATGTCTGCAGTCTCTGACCATCTCCTGTACTATGTCTGCAGTCTCTGACCATCTCCTGTACTATGTCTGCAGTCTCTGATCATCTCCTGTAGTATGTCTGCAGTCTCTGATCATCTCCTGTACTATGTCTGCAGTCTCTGACCATCTCCTGTACCATGTCTGCAGTCTCTGATCATCTCCTTACTATGTCTGCAGTCTCTGATCGTCTCCTGTACTATGTCTGCCGTCTCTGACCATCTCCTGTACTATGTCTGCAGTCTCTGACCATCTCCTGTACTATGTCTGCAGTCTCTGACCATCTCCTTTACTATGTCTGCAGTCTCTGACCATCTCCTGTACTATGTCTGCAGTCTCTGATCATCTCCTGTATCATGTCTGCAGTCTCTGACCATCTCCTGTACTATGTCTGCAGTCTCTGACCATCTCCTGTACCATGTCTGCAGTCTCTGACCATCTCCTGTACTATGTCTGCAGTCTCTGACCATCTCCTGTACCATGTCTGCAGTCTCTGATCGTCTCCTGTACTATGTCTGCAGTCTCTGACCGTCTCCTGTACTATGTCTGCAGTCTCTGACCATCTCCTGTACTATGTCTGCAGTCTCTGATCATCTCCTGTACCATGTCTGCAGTCTCTGATCGTCTCCTGTACTATGTCTGCAGTCTCTGACCGTCTCCTGTACTATGTCTGCAGTCTCTGACCGTCTCCTGTACTATGTCTGCAGTCTCTGACCGTCTCCTATGACATCTTTCAGGATAACAATCACAGCGATCGTTGTTGCGGTGTGTCAGTCTGACACACCGCAACTCCGATCTAGGTAAATAGTCTCTGTTAGAGACTCTTTACCATGTTATCACAATGTAAACAGGAAGAGCCGTTGCTCGGCTTTTCCTCACTCGCATCTGATAGGCACGAGTAGTGAATAGCCGATCGGCTGCTCCTCCTGATGGGGGGGGGGGGGGGGGGTCTGTGCTGATTGATTATCAGCGCAGCAGCCCCAAGGATGCCCACCACTAGTCATCACCAGGTATGCCACCCATGGCCACCAGGGATGCCAGTCAGTGCCCACAATGGATTGCAATCAGTGCCCACAATGGGCATCACTGTTTGGCACTGATTGGCATGCATCAATACATCCATTAGTGTACATCAGTGCCACCTATCAGTGCCCAACTATGCCCATCCGTGCGCCTATCAGTGCCTATCCGTGCTGCCTATCAGTGCCCATCAGTGACACCTATGTGTACCCATCAGTGCTGCATATCATTGCCACCTATCATTGCCACCTCTTTGGTGCCCATCAGTGCCGCCTTATTAGTGCCCATAAATGCAGCCCCATCAGTGCCCATCAGTGAAGGAGAAAAGTTACTTATTTACAAAGTTGTAACAGAAACAAAAACAAAAAAACTTTTATTTTTTTTCAAAATTTTCGGTCTTTTTTTTTTTTTTTATTTGTTTAGCAGAAAATAAAAAGCGCAGAGGTGATCAAATACCACCAAAAGAAAGCTCGATTTGTGGGAACAAAATGATAAAAATGTAATTTGGGTACAGCGTTGTATGACGGCGCAATTGTCATTCAAAGTGCGGCACAGCGCTGAAAGCTGAAAATCGGTCTGGGCAGGAAGGGGGTATAAGTGGCCGGTCTTGAAGCGGTTAAAAATATACCGGGGGTTATGGCAGCGCCGGTATTCAATGTCAAACAGCCGCCGTATAATGATGGCGGGGCGGTTCGTAAGTGGTTAACAGAAGTCAATGCAAGTCATGATGAGATCGCCCCCCCAAAGTAGCGTAGGAACCTTTTTCTGAGTCGCGCCGATGAGCACAGTTCCATTGCCGTTTAATGGGGTGCGACTTGTCATGCGACTTTAGAGCTCTCAAGGCAGTGTGAACCGAGCCTTAACTTTATTTTTGTTTTGGATAAACTAAGGGAGGGTTATACAACCCCTCCCCCCCCCCCCCCCCTACTACCCACCACCCCCTGTCAGTTTGTGTCCCATTGGAGAGATTTCCCTTTACTTCCTGTGCCAAAGCCAAAACAGGAAGTGAGAGAAAATCCTTCCAAAGTGAGGGACGCAAGGTCGTCGCCCCCCGCCCCCCCCCCCCCCTTTCCTGTTCTGGTGACAACCTGAATTTTTTGTACCTTCAGTCTCAGTAAATGGGACAAATAGAGAGAGCAAATCTCTCTAACAGGAGGACAGACAGTAATAAAGACCCGACAAGGACTCTAATCCCATTCCACTGCATACAAAACTAAAAAAGAAAACAAAAAAACTGAAAATTGGATCATACTTACCATAATTTTCCTTTCCTGGTGCCTATCCATGCTGATATGCTGCCATGCAGGGCCACTGATGGGGGGGGGGGACCACCAGCTGTTCCTGTACTGGGCCCTGCCCTGTAGGGGGGCCCAGAGGCAGAGGGGGGGGGGACTCCCACATTATAGGGACTATACTAATCCTGAGCTAGGGTCCCATGTAGTGTGCGTGGGAGGAAGCAGAAAGCAAATTATTTAAACATTTTGGGAGTAATCTGCAGCCGTATGCAGGGCCAGATTAAGAACATCATGGGCCTGGTGCTGAGGATTTTGGTGGGGCCTTTTATAAACAATAAATAAATAAAAATGCAAACAATTTTTTGTTGTAACAAATTAAAGAGAGAGAGGGAGGATGAGAGAAAGAGAGAGAGAAAGGGGATGAAAGAGGTGTGAGGGGTAAGGGAGGGAGGATGAGAGAGAAAGGGGGGATGGTAGAGAGAGGATACGCATGAGCATGTGTGGGAATGACATCAACGCAGCCTGGCCAAGGCAAATGACGGAAGGCACAGAACCCAGAAGAAAGACCGGGTGAAGATGGAAGTGCCCGGGCCCCGCCGGACTGATCACAGCACAGCACTGGAGGGCTCAGTCTGACAATTTAAGTGTACCCTAATGTGCTAATATGCTGGGCATACTTGTACATTATGGCATAACCTACCCCATGGCCTCTAAAAAGTAATAATGTTAGAAAAGTTTACTACCACTTTAATATCACAGGAGCCTCTCATGGGGCCCCCTACTGACCCTGTGGCCCTTGGGCAGTGCCTAAGTGCAGAGTTGTCAACATTTGAAAAATATTTTCAGGGACGCTTTTTTTTTTTACAAGTGCTATATTTAGAGTAGCTGACATCCCCTATGTTCCTCTATACATCACAATAGTAATTACAAAATTAAATAAGTACTAATAATGGGGCAGAAGAAATATGAGGACTGTGAGATTTCCTTTAGTTGAACTGTCAAAAGTGCCTATTCTAGAGCTGGTAACATTGAGGATATTCAGTATAATTTTAAAGAACAGTTTTTGTGGTTAAGAGGCATAGGGGAGGAGTATGGATGGTATAAAAGTGGGAAGTATGTGCAGGTGAGGGAGAGGAATGTGGAGGGTCTAACAGTGGGCACTATGTACAGGAGAGGAGTGCAGAGGGTATGGCAGAAGGCACTATGTACAGGAGAGGAGTGTGAAGGGTATGACAGTGGGCAGTATGGACAGCAGAGTAGTGTAGAGGGTGTGACATTGTGCACTATGTATAAGAGAAGAGTGTGGAGGGTATGACAGTGAGCAATATGTACAGGAGTGTGGAGGGTATAACGGTGGGTAGTGATGGACGAACTTCCGACGGGACGTTTCGCGAACGCGAAACGCGAACGGGCACAAACGTTCGCGAAAACGACCGTTCGCCGCGGGCTCCATTGACTTCAATGGGAGGCGAATTTCGCAAACCTTTAGGTCGAATTTGCGGCCACGGGGTAATTATTAGGGGGTAGCACGTAGTCCCACCACCTGGACAATAGCATAATACATGTATGAGGTGAATTTGGGATCGATAACTACAAGCATTTTTTTTTTATTTGGGAAATTGTTCTGACAATTCAGGACTATGGAGCTAATGAAGGCAATGGAGGAGAGGGAAGGTCAGGGACCAGGGTAGGCAAACAAGAGGGTGCAGGAGATACAGAGCACTGACAGCAGCACCGTAATACAGAGCACTGACATCAGCACCGTGACATACAGCGCTGACAGCAGCTCCGTGACATACAGCGCTGACAGCAGCTCCGTGACATACAGCGCTGACAGCAGCTCCGTGACATACAGCGCTGACAGCAGCTCCGTGACATACAGCGCTGACAGCAGCTCCGTGACATACAGCGCTGACAGCAGCACCGTGACATACAGCGCTGACAGCAGCTCCGTGACATACAGCGCTGACAGCAGCTCCGTGACATACAGCGCTGACAGCAGCTCCGTGACATACAGCACTGACAGCAGCTCCGTGACATACAGCGCTGACAGCAGCTCCGTGACATACAGCGCTGACAGCAGCACCGTGACATACAGCGCTGACAGCAGCTCCGTGACATACAGCGCTGACAGCAGCTCCGTGACATACAGCGCTGACAGCAGCTCCGTGACATACAGCACTGACAGCAGCTCCGTGACATACAGCGCTGACAGCAGCTCCGTGACATACAGCGCTGACAGCAGCACCGTGACATACAGCGCTGACAGCAGCTCCGTGACATACAGCGCTGACAGCAGCTCCGTGACATACAGCGCTGACAGCAGCTCCGTGACATACAGCGCTGACAGCAGCTCCGTGACATACAGCGCTGACAGCAGCTCCGTGACATACAGCGCTGACAGCAGCTCCGTGACATACAGCGCTGACAGCAGCTCCGTGACATACAGCGCTGACAGCAGCACCGTAAGCAGCCCCAGGAGGAAGTCAGCACAGCACAGGGATGGTGTGATCCCCTCATAATAAGAACCCCCAGGAGGAAGTCAGCACAGCACAGGGATGGTGGGAGCCCCTCATAATAAGAACCCCCAGGAGGAAGTCAGCACAGCACAGGGATGGTGGGAGCCCCTCATAATAAGAACACCCAGGAGGAAGTCAGCACAGCACAGGGATGGTGGGAACCCCTCATAATAAGCAGCCCCAGTAGAAATATGACACCGCTCAACCTCTTCAAAGAGGAGGGTAGGGGCATATAGTACGGTGTGCTTTTTTGGGTCAGGGAAGTGAGCCAAATGAATTAAGAAGGTCTGTGTGCTTGATTCCAAAAATTGTTTATAGACATATACATGGTCTACTGATCACATGTGTTGAATTCCTCCGAGATCCATGCCTCATTCATTTTTAGAAATGTGAGGTAGTTAACACTGTCGTGAGCTAGGCGAGTACGCTTATCGGTCACAATCCCCCCTGCTGCGCTGAACGTCCTTTCGGACAGGACACTGGATGAGGGGCAAGCCAACAGTTCGATTGCAAATTGGGCAAGCTCTGGCCAGAGGTCAAGCCTGCCCACCCAGTAGTCTAGGGGTTCATCACTCCTCAGAGCGTCCACATCGGCCGTTAACCCAATGTAGTCGGACACCTGACGGTCTAGGCGTTCCCTGATGCTGGATCCGGATGACACCTGTCGATGGGTCGGCTGAAAGAATGACCTCATATCCGAAGTCACCAACACATCTTCAAACCGGCCTCTTCTTGCAGGCGCTGTTGGATTGGTACCCGCAAATCCTTCTCTGGGAGTGGGAATTGCTCCTCTGCCAGCGCACGCAAAAGCAGAATGCAGCATTTCTCGAAGCAAGGCCTGGAAGTGCTGCATTCTGACAGCCCTCTGCGACGGCGGTAACATTTCCGCCATTTTGTGTTTGTACCGGGGATCTAAGTACGTTGCCACCCAGTACTGGTCCTTGACCCTCATGCTTTTTATACGGGGGTCCCTATTAAAACACTGGAGCATGAAGGCCCCCATTTGCACTCAAGCGGAAGGTATGTGGTGGTGGTGGTGTTGTTGGTGGTAGTGTCTTTGGGGGTGCACATAGCAGAGAGTGAAGAAGAGGGTGCAGATCGAGAGGATGAGGAGGGTGCAGAAGAATAAGGCTGAGTGAGCCACTCAACCAAGTCTGGTGCGTCCTTTAAAGTAATTGAACGCACCTTCTGCAACTTCCCACTTTGGCTCAAGGCTGTTGCTCCTGCCCTACCCCTACCACCCCTGCGGAAGGGCCTGCCTCTTCCTCTGCCTGTCATTTTTTAAATCACCCTGTGACAAAACTCTTAGTCCCTATACCGCTGAAGGACTGCTGCAGTATAGGGCAGCGGTCAGCAGTAGTGCACGTCAACCCTATGTATTGTGGACCGATAGCGGTCCTTACAGAACAGCAGACTGTACTGCACTCAGGCCTATGTACCGTAGCACCCTATACCAAGTTACCAGTCCTTATAAGAACTTTTGTGGACCAAGCAGGTTGTGTGTTAGTGATTAGCAGACTGTGCGTCAGTCCCTATACCAATGAAGGACTGCTGCAGTATAGGGCAGCGGTCAGCAGTAGTGCACGGCAACCCTATGTATTGTGGACCGATAGCGGTCCTTACAGAACAGCAGACTGTAACGCACTCAGGCCTATGTACCGTAGCACCCTATACCAAGTTACCAGTCCTTATAAGAACTTTTGTGGACCAAGCAGGTTGTGTGTTAGTGTTTAGCAGACTGTGCGTCAGTCCCTATACCGCTGAAGGACTGCTGCAGTATAGGGCAGCGGTCAGCAGTAGTGCACGGCAACCCTATGTATTGTGGACCGATAGCGGTCCTTACAGAACAGCAGACTGTAACGCACTCAGGCCTATGTACCGTAGCACCCTATACCAAGTTACCAGTCCTTATAAGAACTTTTGTGGACCAAGCAGGTTGTGTGTTAGTGTTTAGCAGACTGTGCGTCAGTCCCTATACCGCTGAAGGACTGCTGCAGTATAGGGCAGCGGTCAGCAGTAGTGCACGGCAACCCTATGTATTGTGGACCGATAGCGGTCCTTACAGAACAGCAGACTGTAACGCACTCAGGCCTATGTACCGTAGCACCCTATACCAAGTTACCAGTCCTTATAAGAACTTTTGTGGACCAAGCAGGTTGTGTGTTAGTGTTTAGCAGACTGTGCGTCAGTCCCTATACCGCTGAAGGACTGCTGCAGTATAGGGCAGCGGTCAGCAGTAGTGCACGTCAACCCTATGTATTGTGGACCGATAGCGGTCCTTACAGAACAGCAGACTGTACTGCACTCAGGCCTATGTACCGTAGCACCCTATACCAAGTTACCAGTCCTTATAAGAACTTTTGTGGACCAAGCAGGTTGTGTGTTAGTGATTAGCAGACTGTGCGTCAGTCCCTATACCAATGAAGGACTGCTGCAGTATAGGGCAGCGGTCAGCAGTAGTGCACGGCAACCCTATGTATTGTGGACCGATAGCGGTCCTTACAGAACAGCAGACTGTAACGCACTCAGGCCTATGTACCGTAGCACCCTATACCAAGTTACCAGTCCTTATAAGAACTTTTGTGGACCAAGCAGGTTGTGTGTTAGTGATTAGCAGACTGTACGTCAGTCCCTATACCAATGAAGGACTGCTGCAGTATAGGGCAGCGGTCAGCAGTAGTGCACGGCAACCCTATGTATTGTGGACCGATAGCGGTCCTTACAGAACAGCAGACTGTAACGCACTCAGGCCTATGTACCGTAGCACCCTATACCAAGTTACCAGTCCTTATAAGAACTTTTGTGGACCAAGCAGGTTGTGTGTTAGTGATTAGCAGACTGTACGTCAGTCCCTATACCAATGAAGGGCTGCTGCAGTATAGGGCAGCGGTCAGCAGTAGTGCACGGCAACCCTATGTATTGTGGACCGATAGCGGTCCTTACAGAACAGCAGACTGTAACGCACTCAGGCCTATGTACCGTAGCACCCTATACCAAGTTACCAGTCCTTATAAGAACTTTTGTGGACCAAGCAGGTTGTGTGTTAGTGATTAGCAGACTGTACGTCAGTCCCTATACCAATGAAGGACTGCTGCAGTATAGGGCAGCGGTCAGCAGTAGTGCACGGCAACCCTATGTATTGTGGACCGATAGCGGTCCTTACAGAACAGCAGACTGTAACGCACTCAGGCCTATGTACCGTAGCACCCTATACCAAGTTACCAGTCCTTATAAGAACTTTTGTGGACCAAGCAGGTTGTGTGTTAGTGTTTAGCAGACTGTGCGTCAGTCCCTATACCGCTGAAGGACTGCTGCAGTATAGGGCAGCGGTCAGCAGTAGTGCACGGCAACCCTATGTATTGTGGACCGATAGCGGTCCTTACAGAACAGCAGACTGTAACGCACTCAGGCCTATGTACCGTAGCACCCTATACCAAGTTACCAGTCCTTATAAGAACTTTTGTGGACCAAGCAGGTTGTGTGTTAGTGTTTAGCAGACTGTGCGTCAGTCCCTATACCGCTGAAGGACTGCTGCAGTATAGGGCAGCGGTCAGCAGTAGTGCACGGCAACCCTATGTATTGTGGACCGATAGCGGTCCTTACAGAACAGCAGACTGTAACGCACTCAGGCCTATGTACCGTAGCACCCTATACCAAGTTACCAGTCCTTATAAGAACTTTTGTGGACCAAGCAGGTTGTGTGTTAGTGTTTAGCAGACTGTGCGTCAGTCCCTATACCGCTGAAGGACTGCTGCAGTATAGGGCAGCGGTCAGCAGTAGTGCACGGCAACCCTATGTATTGTGGACCGATAGCGGTCCTTACAGAACAGCAGACTGTACTGCACTCAGGCCTATGTACCGTAGCACCCTATACCAAGTTACCAGTCCTTATAAGAACTTTTGTGGACCAAGCAGGTTGTGTGTTAGTGTTTAGCAGACTGTGCGTCAGTCCCTATACCGCTGAAGGACTGCTGCAGTATAGGGCAGCGGTCAGCAGTAGTGCACGGCAACCCTATGTATTGTGGACCGATAGCGGTCCTTACAGAACAGCAGACTGTAACGCACTCAGGCCTATGTACCGTAGCACCCTATACCAAGTTACCAGTCCTTATAAGAACTTTTGTGGACCAAGCAGGTTGTGTGTTAGTGATTAGCAGACTGTACGTCAGTCCCTATACCAATGAAGGACTGCTGCAGTATAGGGCAGCGGTCAGCAGTAGTGCACGGCAACCCTATGTATTGTGGACCGATAGCGGTCCTTACAGAACAGCAGACTGTAACGCACTCAGGCCTATGTACCGTAGCACCCTATACCAAGTTACCAGTCCTTATAAGAACTTTTGTGGACCAAGCAGGTTGTGTGTTAGTGATTAGCAGACTGTACGTCAGTCCCTATACCAATGAAGGGCTGCTGCAGTATAGGGCAGCGGTCAGCAGTAGTGCACGGCAACCCTATGTATTGTGGACCGATAGCGGTCCTTACAGAACAGCAGACTGTAACGCACTCAGGCCTATGTACCGTAGCACCCTATACCAAGTTACCAGTCCTTATAAGAACTTTTGTGGACCAAGCAGGTTGTGTGTTAGTGATTAGCAGACTGTACGTCAGTCCCTATACCAATGAAGGACTGCTGCAGTATAGGGCAGCGGTCAGCAGTAGTGCACGGCAACCCTATGTATTGTGGACCGATAGCGGTCCTTACAGAACAGCAGACTGTAACGCACTCAGGCCTATGTACCGTAGCACCCTATACCAAGTTACCAGTCCTTATAAGAACTTTTGTGGACCAAGCAGGTTGTGTATTAGTGTTTAGCAGACTGTGCGTCAGTCCCTATACCGCTGAAGGACTGCTGCAGTATAGGGCAGCGGTCAGCAGTAGTGCACGGCAACCCTATGTATTGTGGACCGATAGCAGTCCTTACAGAACAGCAGACTGTACTGCACTCAGGCCTATGTACCGTAGCACCCTATACCAAGTTACCAGTCCTTATAAGAACTTTTGTGGACCAAGCAGGTTGTGTGTTAGTGTTTAGCAGACTGTGCGTCAGTCCCTATACCGCTGAAGGACTGCTGCAGTATAGGGCAGCGGTCAGCAGTAGTGCACGTCAACCCTATGTATTGTGGACCGATAGCGGTCCTTACAGAACAGCAGACTGTAACGCACTCAGGCCTATGTACCGTAGCACCCTATACCAAGTTACCAGTCCTTATAAGAACTTTTGTGGACCAAGCAGGTTGTGTGTTAGTGTTTAGCAGACTGTGCGTCAGTCCCTATACCGCTGAAGGACTGCTGCAGTATAGGGCAGCGGTCAGCAGTAGTGCACGTCAACCCTATGTATTGTGGACCGATAGCGGTCCTTACAGAACAGCAGACTGTAACGCACTCAGGCCTATGTACCGTAGCACCCTATACCAAGTTACCAGTCCTTATAAGAACTTTTGTGGACCAAGCAGGTTGTGTATTAGTGTTTAGCAGACTGTGCGTCAGTCCCTATACCGCTGAAGGACTGCTGCAGTATAGGGCAGCGGTCAGCAGTAGTGCACGGCAACCCTATCTATTGTGGACCGATAGCGGTCCTTACAGAACAGCAGACTGTACCGCACCCAAGCCTATGTACCGTAGCACCCTAGACAGACCAAGTTACCAGTCCTTATAAGAACTTTTGTGGAACAAGTGAGTTGTGAATGATTAGCAGACTGCAGCAGAAGGGCAGCAGTCAAGTATAATATTCTTTCTATATTTGGAAGAAAGAATATTATACGTGTACAAGCCTATTACCGTACCACTGATACCAGTCCTGAAAAGAACCTTTGTGGAACTAATAGTAACAGCAAGTCTTTAAAATTATCCTCACTGCCTGACACACTGCTTCCTGCCTGTCCCTATACAAATTGGCAAAAAAGAGTAGGCTGGAACGATTAGCTGGAACAGCTCTTTTGTGGACCTGATAGTAACAGCTAATGATGATGATGATGATGATGATGAAGAAAGACTAATCTGGCTGAGCTGTCCCTAAAATAGCAGCATACAGCGCTCTGTCCCTTTATCTAAACTGACAAAAGAAACTCAGGCTGCTGACCTAACACCTATACCAGTCCTGAAAAGAACTTTTGTGTACCAAATAGCTAGCGTTTTCTCTGTCCCTACTCCACACAGGATCCTTTCCCTACAGTGACAGAAGAAAGAATGTAAAATGGCCACCGGATCGGGTGTATTTATAGGTTAGGGGGAATGTCCAAGTGTCCATGAGCTGTCATGTCTCAATTGGTTGTCCTGTAACACATGATAAACGTGTCACGAAAGGTTAAAGTTCTTGTATACATTAAACACGTAAGTCCGCCGGGGCGAACGACGGAAAAAGGCGTTCGAACCCGCGGACGGCGAAAGTCGGAAATTCGCCGCGAAACGACCGCCGGGCGAACCGTTCGGCCATCACTAACGGTGGGCACTATGTATAGAGAGAAGTGTGGAGAGTAGGACAGTAAGCAGTAATTACAGGAGAGGAGTGTGGAGGGAGGGTAGGACAGTGGGCACTATGTATAGGAGAGGAGTATAGAGGGTATGACGGTGGGCACTATGTATAGGAGAGGAGTGTGGAGGGTACAACAGTGGGCACTATGTACAGGAGAGAAGTGTATGACAGCAGGCACTATGTACAGGAGAGGAGTATGTAGGATATGACAGCGGGCGTTATGTACAGGAGAGAAGTGTGGAGAGTATGACAGTGAGCAGTATGTGCAGGAGAGAAGTGTGGAGAGTATGACAGTGGGCACTATGTATAGGAGAGGAGGATGAAGTAATCTGGGAAGGAAAAATACAAAGGTTTGTGAAAGGATGTTTAGGGACTGCGTAGTGGTTAAGCGGGCCAGACATGGATTGAAATTCCACCAATTAAGCAGAGACCAGCCATAGTCGATCTATGTATGGGCTAGCTGGTTTTACACAAGTCAACCTATTAACCGACTTGATTACAACCAGCCTGTCAGGTTTTCCCCAAAACAATCAGTGCTGCCAGCTATAGTTAGCAACACTAATCATTGTATTCACTGGCAGAACACAATAACACTGTGGGAGTGATCGCCCCATTCACAGGTCAGCGGGTGAGAGGGTGTGTGGGGACAGGCTGGGGAGAGATACTAGTCAGTCCCTGGGTAGGCACTGGTTAGTATCAGAGCCAGATACACACAAGTTAGAGCGAGAGCAATAATTCTAGCACTAGACCTCCTCTGTAACTCTAAACATGTAACCTGTAAAAAAAATGTAAAGCATTGCTTAGTACACAACAAAAAATCGTGCAAACTTTAGTGTTTTTTTTATGAATGAAACAGTTTCTTTCCAAAAAAAAGTTTGAAAAATTGCTGTGCAAATATCGTGTAACATAAAAAGTTGCAAAGACCACCATTTTATTCCATAGGGTCTCTGCTAAAACAATATATAATGCTTGAGGGTTCTGAGTAATTTTCTAGCATAAAAAAAAAATGATGATTTTTACATGTAGGAGAGAAGTCTCAGAATGGGCCTGGGTGGCAAGGGGTTAATTATCATAAGTAATATACAAATAATTATTATAAGCTCTGTGAGTTCATCCTCTCAGAAGCTACATACAGAGCGGCCAGTTTAAATACAAGCTGGAACACTCTGCAGCAGACTGACAGGCTGTGCAAGGAGCCCCGTATCTCTGGAACCATAGATGATAGCAGCCCCATATTTTAACCAGTGCTGGAGTGGGTCTTTAGCTACCCACCCACCAAATGTGGGGTCTCTGTGACTCCTGATTGCCGAGCTACAATCCTCAAAGTCGATCTTTTTTTTTTTTATTTTTTTTTTTTTTTTTGGGCAAATGGGCCTATCTTGAGAAGGGGGCCTGGAGCTGCAGCTCCAATAGCCCCTATGTTAATCCGGCCCTGGCCGTATGTCCAGACTATTGCATACAGTACATTACACAAGTCCCAGTCTCTTCTATATCAATACGCCGGCCGGGACTTGTGTAATGTAATTGTCTGGACATACGGCTGAAGATTACTCCCGAAAGTGTTTAACCACTTCCCGACCAGCGCACGACGATGTACGTCGACAGAATGGCACGGGCAGGCATATTGGCGTACATGTACGTCCAATCTTCAATGCCGCCCTGCCATCGGGAGCGCGCCGCGGGCATACCCGCGATCGTCTCACGGGATGGCTGAATGGAGGAAATGCCGTGTAAACAGCATTTCTCCATTCTGCCTAGCAACTAGTGACGCTGATCTCTGCTCTATGTGATTGGAGCAGAGATCAGTGTTCACTAAATGAAAGCCCAACCCCCCCCACAGTTAGTAACACACCCCTAGGAACACTTAACCCCTACACTGCCACCCACTGGTTAACCCCTTCATTCTGCATTTATATAGCATTTATATAGCACTGATTGCTGTATAAATGACAATGGTCCCAAAAATGTGTCAAAAATGTCCGATGTGTCCCCCGCAATGTCGCAGTCACAATAAAAATCGCTGATCGCCGCCATTACTAGTAAAAAAAAAAAATAATAAAAAATTATTAATAAAAATGCTATAAAACTATCCCTATTTTGTAAACGCTATAACTTTTGCGCAAACCAATCAATAATCGCTTATTGCGATTTTTTTTTTTTTACCAAAAATATGTAGAAGAATACGTATCGGCCTAAACTGAGGGAAAAAAAAGTTTTTTTATATATTTTTGGGGGATATTTATTATAACAAAAAGTAAAAAATAATGCGTTTTTTTCAAAATTGTCGCTCTATTTTTGTTTATAGCGCAAAAAAAAAAAAACGCAGGGGTGATCAAATACCACCAAAAGAAATCTCTATTTGTGGGGGAAAAAAGGACGTCAATTTTGTTTGGGAGCCACGTCGCACGACCGCGCAATTGTCAGTTAAAGCGACGCAGTGCCGAATCGCAAAAAGTGGTCTGGTCTTTGACCAGCAAAATGGTCCGGTCTGTAAGTGTACTTTGCTTTCTGCTTCCGACTGTCCAACTTCGTGCTCAGGTGGAAGGAGCAGAGGTTTTAGAGGAGCTCAGCTTCTGGCCGGTCCCCACGCTCCCAGATCCAGAGGATCCAAGCCCCCCCCCACCCCAGGAGAAGCACTGCATGAGGACCCCCAGATAAAAGAAGCCAGCAGGACCAGCTACTTGTGAAGTCGGGGGGGTGTTAGGTGGAGGTAGAGACTGGGCCCGGGCTCTGAGCATAAAGTTGGCCATACTGCATACTGCTCTCCCACATATCTAAAATATTGTGAGTATTCACCGTGCCCAGAGTGAAAGTCTTTTCCCTGCTGTACTTTCTATTGCGTTAATATACAGTATCAATGCTGCCACAGTAACCACATGGCTGGAGTGACACATCTCAGGGGCATAATTGTTGTGTATTAGTGAATGCTTGTGTTGGCCACTGAAGAGTCATCCACAGTGGATCACTTTTCAGTGGGTTTTTGCTAGGTGGTGGGGAAGCAATAATTTGCCTCCTGATTTAATCCATTAAAACCTGTACCTGGCTGCAACTACATTCATTGTACACAGTTGCAAGTGGTCCCCTTTAATGGTATGGGTCATTTTTGGGATATCAAATGCCACACGGGAGATAACATTTGTATACCCCTATTTGCTACCTTTACCTGTTACCCCCTCCTGACCCTTGCACTCTGTATGCTACATACTCCAGAGCCTCTGTATTCTATGTATTACCCAATCCTGACCCCTGAACTAATCAATACCCACTCCTGACCCCTTTATTCTGTACAGGCATACCCCACTTTTAAGTACACAATGGGGGTTTATTTACTAAAGCTGGAAAGTGAAAAATCAGGCTCACTTCTGCATAGAAACCAATGAGCTTCTAACCTCGGCTTGTTCAATTACGCTTTGGTAATATAACCTGGAAGCTCATTGGTTTCTATGCAGAAGTGAGCCTGATTTTGCACTTTCCAGCTTTAGTTAATAAACCCCCATTGTGTACTTAAAAGTGGGGTATGCCTGTATGTTACATATTCCAAACCCCCTGCATTATATGCATTACCCACTCCTGACCCCTGAACTAATCAATACCCACTCCTGACCCCTGAACTAATCAATACCCACTCCTGACCCCTGAACTAATCAATACCCACTCCTGACCCCTGAACTAATCAATACCCACTCCTGACCCCTGAACTAATCAATACCCACTCCTGACCCCTGAACTAATCAATACCCACTCCTGACCCCTGATCTAATCAATACCCACTCCTGACCCCTGAACTAATCAATACCCACTCCTGACCCCTTTATTATGTATGTTACATATTCCAACCCCCTGCATTATATGCATTACCCACTCCTGACCCCTGAACTAATCAATACCCACTCCTGACCCCTGAACTAATCAATACCCACTCCTGACCCCTGAACTAATCAATACCCACTCCTGACCCCTGAACTAATCAATACCCACTCCTGACCCCTGATCTAATCAATACCCACTCCTGACCCCTGAACTAATCAATACCCACTCCTGACCCCTGAACTAATCAATACCCACTCCTGACCCCTGAACTAATCAATACCCACTCCTGACCCCTGATCTAATCAATACCCACTCCTGACCCCTGAACTAATCAATACCCACTCCTGACCCCTTTATTATGTATGTTACATATTCCAACCCCCTGCATTATATGCATTACCCACTCCTGACCCCTGATCTAATCAATACCCACTCCTGACCCCTGAACTAATCAATACCCACTCCTGACCCCTGAACTAATCAATACCCACTCCTGACCCCTGATCTAATCAATACCCACTCCTGACCCCTGAACTAATCAATACCCACTCCTGACCCCTTTATTATGTATGTTACATATTCCAACCCCCTGCATTATATGCATTACCCACTCCTGACCCCTGAACTAATCAATACCCACTCCTGACCCCTGAACTAATCAATACCCACTCCTGACCCCTGAACTAATCAATACCCACTCCTGACCCCTGATCTAATCAATACCCACTCCTGACCCCTGAACTAATCAATACCCACTCCTGACCCCTGAACTAATCAATACCCACTCCTGACCCCTGAACTAATCAATACCCACTCCTGACCCCTGATCTAATCAATACCCACTCCTGACCCCTGAACTAATCAATACCCACTCCTGACCCCTGAACTAATCAATACCCACTCCTGACCCCTGAACTAATCAATACTCACTCCTGACCCCTAAAACCTGAACATTACCCACTTCTGATTCTTGCATATGTATATTAAACCCTGCATTTCTCCATTGTACACAGTCCACGGGTTAGAGGGAGGGGTGCTCAGGTTCAGGCTTATGTGGGGGGGGGGGGGGGGCCCCGCCAGATAGACTGTACGGGGGCCCCATGATTTTTAACAGCGGCCCTGCTGCCATGGATAGGCACCAGGAAAAAGTTTTGCCCTTTAATTGAACTTTAACTTGCTGCCTGTGACCTCGGTAGCGTTACTTCATTTTGACCACAAGATGGCAGCGCCACACCGGTTTACGCCGCCCCAGCCCCTGGTTTGGCGCTCCTGTTATAAAATATCCTGTTTTTCTGTTATGTGGAAAACAAAGGCTGTTTGTGCTTCGCTCCGCTGCTTAGTCATGAAATAATTTTAGCCGTTTGTCTAAACAATTAATTCTCTTTCATGTCATCCTGTCTGGAGCGTCCCTTTGATCTGAGCGCGGCTCACATGGGCGATTTTCTAATTTCATCTTAAAAAATAAATAAAAAAATGAGGCTGGAGAATATTAAAGATCGGCACAGATTCCGCCCCGGGGTGTCGTGAGCGTCTGTGGAGCGCACCCAGCGGTCTGCTGGGAACTGCTAAAAGCCCTCCGCTGCCTGCTAAATGCTCGCTAAAAGGGTCAGTCTAGGCAAAAAGAAAAACGGATCTTTAAATTGTAGGCGGGGTTTGACTGGCTGATTTGTTTTCTCTCTAAGTCCCGCCTCAAACTTAAAATGAAGCAGGGAGACTGAAAAGCCCCTCTTATGGGGTAGCAGTGGGTGTGCCAATCTGGTATTCAGTTCCCAGAGATCCCCCTGTAGAGGGGTTATTACTGTCGTTATAATAGACCTCCCGCACCAACCAATCACTAAAAAGTCTGTTTTGAGTGGACCGGCCCTTTCAAGATTATCTAACATACCTGACGCCGCTATGCTGCATATAGCCCCACACAGGGCCAGTCTGTACTTGCCGTAAGGTTGGCCATGCATGCTTCACTTTTTTCACGCGATTGACTGATAATCCTTTAGAAGTCTGAAACGTTCATTAGACGCGACCCAAATCCATATATCTGTGGGGTTCACATCTGTGCATGCGTTCCCGACCCGCAGGCAAACCCTCAGGGGTGCCATTGACTTCAAGTGATTGTAAATGTAAATGTCATACCTGCTCTGTAATGGTTTAGCATAGAGGAGCCCCAATCCTCCTCTGGTCCCCCACTGGCGCACCTCGCTCAACCCCACCACACGCCACCAAACCCCATCACACCCCACCACACCCCACCATACACCACCAAACCCCAGCACACCACACCACACCCCACCAAACCCCACCACACGCCACCACACCCCACCATACCCCAGCACACCCCACCATACCCCAGCACACCCCACCACACCCCACCACACCCCACCATACCCCAGCACACCCCACCACACCCCACCACACGCCACCAAACCCCATCACACCCCACCACACCCCACCATACCCCACCATACCCCAGCACACCCCACCACACCCCACCACACGCCACCAAACCCCATCACACCCCACCACACCCCACCACACCCCACCACACCCCACCATACCCCAGCACACCCCACCACACCCCACCACACGCCACCAAACCCCATCACACCCCACCACACCACACCCCACCATACCCCAGCACACCCCACCACACCCCACCACACGCCACCAAACCCCATCACACCCCACCACACCCCACCATACCCCAGCACACCCCACCACACCCCACCAAACCCCATCACACCCCACCACACCCCACCATACCCCAGCACACCCCACCACACCCCACCACACGCCACCAAACCCCATCACACCCCACCACACCCCACCATACCCCAGCACACCCCACCACACCCCACCAAACCCCATCACACCCCACCACACGGGACCAAACCCCACCACACCCCACCATACCCCACCACACGCCACCAAACCCCATCACACCCCACCACACCCCACCAAACCCCACCACACACCACCAAACCCCACCACACCCCACCAAACCCCATCACACCCCACCACACGGGACCAAACCCCACCACACCCCACCATACCCCACCACACGCCACCAAACTCCATCACACCCCACCACACCCCACCAAACCCCACCACACACCACCAAACCCCACCACACCCCACCAAACCCCACCACACCCCACCATACCCCACCACACCCCACCACACGCCACCACACCAAACCCCATCACACCCCACCACACACCACCACACCCCACCACACTCCACCACACCCCACCACACCCCACCACACCCCACCAAACCCCACCATACCCCACCAAACCTCAGCACACCACACCAAACCCCACCACATGCCACCAAACCCCACCACACCCCACCAAACCCCATCACACCCCACCACACGGGACCAAACCCCACCACACCCCACCACACCCCACCACACGCCACCAAACCCCATCACACCCCACCACACCCCACCAAACCCCACCACACGCCACCAAACCCCATCACACCCCACCAAACCCCACCACACACCACCAAACCCCACCACACCCCACCAAACCCCACCACACGGGTCCAAACCCCACCACACCCCACCATACCCCACCACACCCCACCACACTCCACCACACTCCACCACACACCACCACACCCCACCACACCCCACCAAACCCCACCACACCAAACCCCACCAGTGGGGGGGGAATAATTATTTGGCCTTCAGTGTTCTGGCTGAGGGAAGAAGGTTTTCATCCAAGATTTTACAATACACGGCCCCGTCCGTTGGCCCCTCAATGCGGCAAAGTCGGTCTGTACCTTTTAGCAGAGAAACAGCCCTAAAGCATCATGTTTCCACTGTAGGGATGTGTGTTCTTGGGGTCATAGTCAGCATTTTTCTTCCTCCGAACACGGCAAGTTCCCTCCTCAAGAAGACACATGTACAGTCATGCCAATGAACATCTAAATGATTCAGAGAAGGATCGGGGGAAAGTGCTGTGGTCAGATGGGATCGAAAAATTGAGCTCTTTGGCATTAACTCGACTCACTGTGTTTGTAGGAAGAAAGATGCTGACTATGACCCCGAGAACTCCATCCCTACAGTCAAGCATGGAATTGGAAAGATGATGCTTTGGGCTGTTTCTCTGCTAAAGGTACCGGCCGACCTGCCTTTCTCTATGTCCTCAGACACACCCCTGTCTGGATCCCCAAAAAAGTATTTCGCCTGATAAACACCATTTTATTATCTTTCCTCTGGGGAGCCGGTCAGCCGAGATTTAGGCCGACGGTGCTACAGAGACCTTGGGGAGAGGGAGGCCTATTTTGTGGCGGCTCTGTTATCCCACGCCCACAACTGGCACACACACGCCCACACACAGTCGGAATATCCGACAAAACCCTCCGATCGGACACATTCCGTCGGAATCTCCGACTGTGTGTACAAGGGCTAAGTGTCCGGTTAAGTGTCCGGTTAAGTGTCCGGTTAAGATCTGATAACTTTCTTAGAACTTAGAGGTATTGTGACCTGTCTTTGAGTAATCAAAGGGGGTATAATCTGTGCTGGTGACTATTTCCTTCCCTCCTTTCTTCTTTCCTTTCCTTTACCACCCCCCCCCCCTCCCCCTTCCTATTATGTTCAAATATCTGTGTTGATATTGTATCTGTTTATTAACAGGATCATCGCTCTGTATATCTATGCCTGATAATTGACACTGTTCTTAGGAAATATCCACTACTTTAATCACATTATTACATAGGCAACAACTACTGTTACTTGAACCTGTTTTGAGTTTACTTCTACTGTTGTACCATTACTTTATAGATACAATAAAATTATTAGAAATAAAACCCCAGATGAAGTCACGTGACAAGCGACATAACGCGCAGGGCGGAGCCGGGTGACGTCATTGCGTTTTATCGGAATGTGACTGCACCGGAGAGGCCTGAGAATAGGTAAGTATAGAGAACTTTCTTCTATGGGGTAGTTAGTGTAGGTGTTAGAAGGGGGGCACTTTTAAGTTCTACTTAATCTGATTGAGTCTGGCTATTCTCTGTCCTGTCCAGTACTAATTTGATTTCTTCCCACTGATATTGCAGGATTAAATAAAAGATGAGCGACGTCTCCTTGGTACCTCCAGGTTCGATGGAGCATGTGGCTTAGCCCACGTACACACGGTCGGATTTAGCCCGACGGATTGTGTCCGAAACTGTTGCATACACACGGTCGGGCCAAGTTAGCGAAAAATCCGATCTTTCAGAACGTGATGACGTAATTTCGTTACGATGGGACTACATTCAGGCTAGTAGCCAATAGCTTTGATGTAGGAATTTGATCTGAGCATGCGTGGCACTTGGTCCGATCAAAATCCTCTACACATGACCGGATTAAGTCCGTCCGGCCCAGTTGGTCGGGAAATATTTCCAACATGTTGGAAAATTGGGTCGGACGGAGATTCGGACGGAATCAGTCCGATGCATACCACACACAGTCGGATTATCTGACGACGCGGTCCGATAAAACTCATTCCGACAGATTCTCCGACCGTGTGTACAAGGGCTAACTCCTCTTCCTCCCTTATGACAGCACTGGTGCTACGTGATTGCCCGCTCCGGTTTCCAGCGCTGTCGCGTGGGGGATGGGCTGAGAGCTCTGTCGCACACAAGGCTTCCTTAATTCCTCTAGCTGGGTGAATGGACTGATATCGGAGTGAAGGGAGGTCGGGCCGGCAATAAAGTGAACCTGCTGCTGTGCTCTGGACGGGCCCGGCACTGGTTCACTTTAACTATGAAGATTGGAGAACAGCGCTGACTTCCAGAACGAAACAGGAAGTGTGATCTGCAGGCATCCGATCAAACGCCGCAATTTGCTGCTGATTTTAATATTAAACTGAAAATAACTGAAGCATTTCCTCTCTGATTTCCTGACCCAATTTATGCCAATAGCCAAATCCTAATTTATTCTCCAGGGTCTGTCCAGTCAGAATTTATATAATTTATAGCAGATGATTTAAAGCTAATCTGCAGTCTGATAAAACTCTTGAAGTGAAGGTATGGACTATAAAAAAAAAAAAAAACCTCCATTCCTCACCTCTGTGCCGAAGGATCGATCTCATGTTGCAGCTGTCCTAAGCAGGGGCGGGCCCGTCCATTAGGGGAGCCCGGGTGCCGCCCACTTTCTCCCACCACCACCCTATATACAATGGATAGATTCATGTATGTATAGCATGAATCTATCCATGGCCGCCGCAGTCCGCCCCTCTATTCATGCGTTCCGACCCCTTTCGAATCACCGGGTAGATTACAGTGGCCGTAGGCTCTAATAGGCTTCAAAATAGGGTGGACTCGGGGCGCTGGGGATGCCTCCGGAGCCCACACAGGTGTGTTGCAAAGGCAAATTAATATTTGCAGCTCCATGGATGCCTGGTCCCCGCCACCACTGCATGGGTCGCCGATGCCGCTGTTTGGATGCCCGGTCTCAGCCACCACTGCATTGATGCCGGTCCCAGCCTCCGCTGCATTGATGCTCCTCCCAGCCGCTGCTGCATGGGATACCTGATCCCCACCGCCGCTCCATGGATGCCCGATCCCCATCGCCGCTGCATGAATGAATGAATGAATGAAATACTTATATAGCGCGCAATGCGAACTGAATCGCCTCTAGGCGCTGTGGCGAGCTTTGATCATCTGCTAAAAGAGGAAGGTCTTGAGTTTTTTCCTAAAAGCCAGGTGATTTTCTTCCAGGCGGATGTTGATTGGTAGAGCATTCCATAGCAGAGGCCCTTGGACAGCGAATCTCCGATCCCCCTTGGATTTATACCGGGCTTTGGGAACGAGGAGGAGGTTTTTGTTGGCTGATGGAAGACTGCGGTTTGGTGTGTAATGATTTATTTTCTCCATTAGGTATTGCGGAGCTTCTCTATGCACGCATTTGTGGGTGAGGCAAAGGGTCTTGAACGTGATCCGATTTTTTACGGTTAGCCAATGTAAGCTCCTCAGCGAAGGAGAAATGGATTCCCAGGGTTTTTTTCCTGTTATCAGCCTTGCCGCCGTGTTTTGGATCAGTTGTAATCGCGCAAGTTGATATTGTGGTAATCCTATGTAAAGCGAGTTTGCGTAGTCCAGTCGTGAATTAATGATTGTTCCAACTACCACTGCTTTGTCATTCTTTGGGATAAAAGGGATGAGTCTGCGAAGCATGCGCAGTAGATGGTGAGATCGACTGACTACAGATCCTATTTGCGCATCCATTGACATTTGTGCATCTAAAATAACCCCGAGACTCTTCGCTTTGGTTTTTGGGGAGATAGTCTGCCCAAAGACGGTTGGTGGAGACCAGGAGGTTTTGGTTGCGGGCTTATGATTTGATTTGATTTGCATGGATACCCGGTCCCAGCCACCGCTGCATTGATGCTGGTCCCAGCCTCTGCTGCATTGATGCCTGTCCCAGCCTCCGCTGCATTGATGCTCGTCCCAGCCGCTGCTGCATGGGATGCCTGATCCCCGACGCTGCTCCATGGATGCCTGATCCCCATTGCCGCTGCATGGATGCCCAGTCCCCAGCGCCGCTGCATGGATCCCCGGTCCCAGCCGCCGCTGCATGGATCCCCGGTCCCAGCCGCCGCTGCATGGATCCCCGGTCCCAGCCGCCACTGCATGGATCCCCGGTCCCAGCTGCCACTGCATGGATCCCCGGTCCCAGCTGCCACTGCATGGATCCCCGGTCCCAGCCGCCACTGCATGGATCCCCGGTCCCAGACACTGCTGCATTGATGCCCATCCCTGCTGCATGGATGCTCAATCCCCGCCGCTGCATGGATGCCAATCCCCGCCGCCGCTCCTTGGACGCCGGTCCCCGCTAGCACTGCCTGAATCCCCAGTCCTAGCCACCGCTGCATTGATGCCGGTCCCCGCTGCATGGATTCCCGATCCCCAATGCCGCTGCATGGATCCTCAGTCCCTGCTGCCTCTGCATGGATGCCTGTCCCCCCGCTACTGCATGGATGCCTGATCCCTGCCACCGCTGCATGGATGCCCAGTCCCGCCGCTGCTGCTCCATGGATGCCTGGTCCCTGCTGCCTAGGTGGGGTAAGTGCCAGTGGACAGCGAGTTTGACTTGCCACACGGGGGTGGGGTTGGTTTTAATGTTTGCCAACCCCCCCAAACACCAGCCGCTACTTGTCCTAAGTCCACTCTAAACCCGAGGACTGAGTGATCACGTGACCACTGTTTTATTTTATTTTATATACAGTGCTTTACATATGGATTGTACACTCACATCAGTCCCTGCCCTCAAGGAGCTCACCATCTAAGGTCCCCAACTCACATTCACACATACATATACGAGGGCCAATTTAGACAGGATCCACTTAACCTCCCAGAGTGTCTTTGTAGTGCGGGATGTCCCCGGAGGAAACCCATGCAGGCGCAGGGAGAACATGAAAACTCCAGGCAGCTAGTACCATGGTTGGGATTCGAACCGACGACCCAAGTGCTGCCGGGCATAAGTGCTAACCACTTAGCCACGGTGCTGCCCATCACTCGTTTCTCGGTCTGCTCAGAGCAGAAAGCGGTGACTACCAGTCATTGCCCTCAGCTTTGTTCCTCAATCGCTCACTGGAGTGCCGGGCAGGCGAGGGGGGGGGGCGGTGCAGTTGGCTTTGACTGCCATCTGTACGCAGAGAGTCGGAGCCAGCTGTCAATCGGGTGGTCAGGTGGATCCTGCCAATATTGTTGGGATCCTTCCCGGAATGGCTCTGCCCGGTCAGCTGTGTAGAAAAAGTATATTAAAAAATTATAAAAATAGTCACATTTTTAACCACTTTTTGACTGTGGAAAGATGGCTACAGGGCGGTTCTCCTGTTCTGGGAAGGTGTCCATGGATGTC
The DNA here is from genome assembly GCF_037356315.1 of Lithobates pipiens. Classification (NCBI taxonomy): domain Eukaryota; kingdom Metazoa; phylum Chordata; class Amphibia; order Anura; family Ranidae; genus Lithobates; species Lithobates pipiens. The sequence goes on from NW_027507789.1 coordinate 224,731,845, forward strand.
CTCTCAGAACTGCCTATTGGGTGTGCTCTAGGACCTCTGTGTCCTCCCAGATCGTGGTAAAGGGTCAATCACAACGACCCTGGATTTGACAGCAGCAGCTCTTCTGGGTGCTTTGCAGGTGCTTTTTTTAGCGCTCTGGCGCCTGCAAAGCGCCCCAGTGTGAATGGGGTCAGCGGTGATCAGCGACCTTCTAGTGTGACTGTGATAGGGCGGCGGACAATCTGGCGCTAACAGACACTGGCTGGGAGGGACACTAACACTAATACAGTGATCAGTGATAATACTATGCACTGTCACTGTACTAATGACACTGGCTGGGAAGGGGTTAAATGTGTGCCTACCAATGTGTGCTGATTTTACTTTCTGATCTGGCTGTTTTTTCTCCCTGCTTTTCAGGGAGAAGAAACAGAGGGATTGCTGTTCACACTACTGCATAAAAACCAATCAGCTTCCAGGTCTTATTGTCAAAGCTCAGTTGAACAAGCTGAAGCTAAAAACTGATTGGCTACCATGCACAGCTGCACCAGATTCTGAGTGCTCCAGTTTTAGCAAACGCACAGAACTCTGCGTGCGATTGGACACGGCCGATCAGCAGGTTTCAGCCGAAAACCGTTGGCTGAAATCTGCTGCCAAACTCGCGCCGCGTCCAATCATGCGCACCACCAAACCCGGAGGCCGGCAGCGCACATGTACGTCGCGGGGAACCGCGGCTGCCGCTGGCTCGCTGTATATTCACTGTGAGCGGGCGGCAGGTGCTAAAAAATTGCAACTACCGCCATTTTATTCTTTAGGGTCTCTGCTTTCAGAAAATATATACTTTTTTTTCAGATTTACATTTATTTTGTAGCAACATGTGTGCAAAAAATGTAAAAAGTGCCCCACCCCCCACCTGATAGGCAAGCGGTTAAAGGTGGGCGGCGTACTTATTTCTTTCTGTTTGTTTCCTTTTAGTGACTTTTTATTTTTATTTTTTTTATCGCTTTGCTATTTCACAGGTGAGATCTCTGCTGTTGATTTCCCGGTTCTGCACACCTGCCACCATCACCAGGGGATTCCCAGTCTCCCTAATTATAGAGAATGCAACAGGAGGAGTGAGAACCACCCCCAAGCTGGGGGGGGGCGATGTCTCCTCTGGAGCCCCAAGAGATATAAGAAGCCGGCAGCCGCCTCGTCTACCAGAGATTTCTCCTATTTGATGGAACTGAACCTTTAATAACAATGAGCCGGTATTGCCCGTTGTCTTTTTAATTTGGGATGCCGATGAAGATGTTTGTTGGAAATTTCATTATGTAGTCACACCATAGATACAGTATATCACAAAAGTAAGTGCACCCCCCAGTCACATTTTTTTTTTGTAAATCTTTTCTTCTCTCTTTTCATGTGACAACACTGAAGAAATGACACTTGTCTACAATGTAAAGTAGTGAGTGTACAGCTTGTATAACAGTGTAAATTTCCTGTCCCCTCAAAACAACTCAACACACAGCCATTAATGTCCAACAAAAGTCAGTACACCCCTAAGTGAAAATGTCCAGATTGGGCCCAAAGTGTCAATATTTTGTGTGGCCGCCATTATTTTCCAGCACTGCCTTCACCCTCTTGGGCATGGAGGTCACCAGAGCTTCACAGGTCGGCACTGGAGTCCTCTTCCCCTCCCCCATGATGACATCATGAAGCTGGTGGATGTTGGAGATCTTCCCCTCCTCCACCTTCCGTTTGAGGATCCCCCACAGATGATCAATAGGGTTTAGGTCTGGAGACATGCTTGGCCAGTCCATCACCTTTACCCTCAGCTTATTTAGCAAGGCAGTGGTGGTGTTGGAGGTATGTTTGGGGGGGTTATCATGTTGGAATACTGCCCTGCGGTCCAGTCTCTGAAGGGAGGGAATCATGCTCTGCTTCAGTATGTCACAGTACATGTTGGCATTCATGGTTCCCTCAATGATCTGTAGCCCCCCCCAGTGCCGGCAGCACTTATGCAGCCCCAGAGTGAGTACCCCCCTAAGAGAAACTGTCCAAATTGGGCCCAATCAGCCATTTTCCCTCCCCGGTGTCATGTAACTCGTTAGTGTTACAAGGTCTCAGGTGTGAATGGGGAGCAGGTGTGTTAAATTTGGTGTTATCGCTCTGACTCTCTCATACTGGTCACTGGAAGTTCAACATGTCACCTCATGGCAAAGAACTCTCTGAGGATACAAAACGTATTTTGTGTCAGATGGTGACAAGCGTGTGTGGGGGCAACCAGGTGAGGAGGACAAAGACAAGTGTGTCTTGTCTACAGTCAGGCATGGTGGTGGGGGTATCATGGTCTGGGGCTGCATGAGTGCTGCCGGCACTGGGGGGCTACAGATCATTGCCGGCAGCACTCATGCAGCCCCAGACCATGACACTCCCACCACCATGCTTGACTGGTTGCCCCCACACACGCTTGTCACCATCTGATAACACCAAATTTAACACATCTGCTCCCCATTCACACCTGAGACCTTGTAACACTAACGAGTTACATGACACCGGGGAGGGAAAATGGCTGATTGGGCCCAATTTGGACAGTTTCTCTTAGGGGGGTACTCACTCTGGGGCTGCATGAGTGCTGCCGGCACTGGGGGGCCGAGGGTAAAGGTGATGGACTGGCCAAGCATGTCTCCAGACCTAAACCCTATTGATCATCTGTGGGACATCCTCAAACGGAAGGTGGAGGAGCGCAAGGTCTCCAACATCCACCAGCTCTGTGATGTCATCATGGGGGAGGGGGAAGAGGACCCCAGTGGTGACCTGTGAAGCTCTGGTGACCTCCATGCCCAAGAGGGTTAAGATAGTGATGAAAAATAATGGCGGCCGCACAAAATATTGACACTTTCGGCTCAATTTGGACATTTTCACTTAGGGGTGTACTGACTTTTGTTGCCAGCGGTTTAGACATTAATGGCTGTGTGCCAAGCATGTCTCCAGACCTAAACCCTATTGATCATCTGTGGGACATCCTCAAACGGAAGGTGGAGGAGCGCAAGGTCTCCAACATCCACCAGCTCTGTGATGTCATCATGGGGGAGGGGGAAGAGGACCCCAGTGGTGACCTGTGAAGCTCTGGTGACCTCCATGCCCAAGAGGGTTAAGATAGTGATGAAAAATAATGGCGGCCGCACAAAATATTGACACTTTCGGCTCAATTTGGACATTTTCACTTAGGGGTGTACTGACTTTTGTTGCCAGCGGTTTAGACATTAATGGCTGTGTGTTGCGTTATTTTGAGGGGACAGGAAATTTACACTGTTATACAAGCTGTACACTCACTACTTTACATTGTAGACAAGTGTCATTTCTTCAGTGTTGTCACATGAAAAGATATAAGAAAAGATTTACAAATATGTGAGGGGTGTACTTACTTTTGTGAGATACTGTACATGTCTTACATTCCACTAAACTTCTACCTATTCATCTATGTCTTTCTTTACTGTTTCTTCACAGCCGGCAGATCAGATAGCGGCATATTTCAGCAGGATCATCCATTTGGAGAATGGGAGAGGGCGGCACAGGAGTATCACAGACCTAATGTAAGTCATTGTACTGTAGCGGTGGTGTACCTACCTCGATGCTATCACTCAGTGTTGTGCATTATTTTAGGGCTTCTGTAAGGTTAGGTACATTCCTGTGTTGCGGGAACGTACAGCCTTTTTGGAGACGCACGTTTGTGTCATTCTTAAACCCTTAACGATCGCCCTATAGCAGATTTACTGGGTGTCCATTCTGTGCAGAATCGCATATACCGTATATACGTGGTTCTGCTCTTTGGGGGTAGGAGGGGGGGGGCACCACTTCTGGCTGTGATTAGTCACAGCGGAAGCCGATCAGCGGGTGCCGGGCCAATTGATGTCTGCCGGCACCCGCTGATTGGCGAGGAAGGAGCTCTGCCTATGGAAACAATGCAGAGCTTCGTCCTGACAGGGGAGGGAAGTGATGGATTTTGTGTCCCTGCATATAGAGCTGAACGATTAATCGTAAAAAAAAAAAAAAAAAATCATGATCTCGATTCCACCAACCCCCCCCCCCCCCCCACAATCTCTATGCAGAATTTCCCGATTGATTCATGTAACAAGTGTAGAGAGCTCTCTGCCCACTCAGTTGTCAAAAAAAAAAAACGGGCAGCCTGAGGCGATAGATAACTATTAGGGATGAGCCGAACACACCCTCCCCCCCCCCCGGTTCGGTTCGCACCAGAACCTTCGAACGGACCAAAATTTTGTACAAACTTTAGAATCCTATTAAAGCCTATGGGACTCGAACGTTCGAAATCAAAAGTGCTAATTTTAAAGGCTAATATGCAAGATATGCAACAGACAACACCAGCAATAAGGGGTATCTTCAGGTGTATACTGTGCTGGAGGCACACAACACCCACTTTAACTCCTGCAGATGGCTGCATTAGAGAACACCAGCAATAAAGGGTAGATACAGCTGTATACTGTGCTGTGCTGGAGGCACACAACACCCACTTTAACTCCTGCAGATGCCTGTATTAGAGAACACCAGAAATAAAGGGTAGATACAGCTGTATACTGTGCTGTGCTGGAGGCACACAACACCCACTTTAACTCCTGCAGATGCCTGTATTAGAGAACACCAGAAATAAAGGGTAGATACAGCTGTATACTGTGCTGTGCTGGAGGCACACAACACCCACTTTAACTCCTGGAGATGGCTGTATTAGAGAACACCAGCAATAAAGGGTAGATACAGGTGTATACTGTGCTGTGCTGGAGGCACACAACACCCACTTTAACTCCTGCAGATGCCTGTATTAGAGAACACCAGCAATAAAGGGTAGATACAGGAGTATACTGTGCTGGAGGCACACAACACCCACTAGCTCCTGCAGATGCCTGAGAAAAGAACACACTGTCCCTGCCTATGTTGCTCTTTCCCTGCACGCCGAAACACATTACACAAGGCCACTGCACTGGCGGCCTTATATAGTGTGGGGCGTGTACTAAACCCCCTGAGCTATAATTGGCCACAGGCATCCTGCCTGTGGCCAATTATGGCTCTCCTCGCTGCTGGCGCTGTGATTGGCCAAGCATGAGGGGGTCACAGTGCATGCTTGGCCAATCATGAGCCAGCAATGCTCTGCGTTGGCGTAGTGCATTGCGGGCCGTTCGTGCCACGCGAATTTGGTGCGAATGGCCCACAGAGTTCTGAATTCGCCGAACGGACGAACGACTCGAACACTGAGCTCATCCCTAATAACTATAAACATTGTAACTTTTCGTTCTTAGATCAAAGGAATGAACTTCGCTCTGTAGACGAGAGAAGTTTAACCACTAAAGCCTCTTTCACACTACCGCGACTTCAAAGTTTGCACGATTTTGACACGATTTTGCCGCAGTTTCAGGGATTGCCTGTGTAACTCGCATCATAGTCGGACCAAAGTAGTACAGGGACTACTTTGAAGTCGCTGCGACTTGAGTTCGCACAGATATGAACGGTACTCATTGTAAATTATGGGGGTACGACTAGTCATGCGACTTTGCGGTCGCATAAGTGTGAAAAGGTCCTTAACTAGTTGCCGCCCGCCCCGCCGTCAAATGACGGCGGGGCGGTTCGGCTCTCGTTCTGGGTTGCCGTCACATGACAGCGTGCCAGAACGCCCGCTCTCGCGCAGGGGTGACCCCGATCTCTGTAAAGAGCCGCGGCTCTTTAACCGTGTGATCGGCTGTGTCCAATCACAGCTGGTCACATGTAAACACGGAGATGCCGGTACACTGACAGAGTGTGTGGCGAGGAGAGCCGATCAGCGGCATCTCCACGCAGGGGTACATCTACACATGTAATCAGGGCACTGATCATCAGTGCCCTGATTACAATATAGCGCCAACCGTTATACCAATCAATGCCCACCATTGTCCACCAGTGGCAGCAATCAGTGCCCACCAGTGGCAGCAATCAGTGCCCACCACTGCCCACAAATGCCACTAATCAGTGCCCATTAGCGAAGCCAGTCAGTGCCCATCAGTGTTGCCCACCAGTGCCCATCAGTACCGCCTATCCGTGCCAGCTATCAGTGCCCACCAGTGCCACCTATCAGTGCCCAACAGTGCTGCCTATTAGTGCCTATCAGTGCCCATAAGTGCCACATCATCAATGCCCACCAGTTCACCCCATCAGTGCCCATCAGTGCCGCCTCAACAGCGCACATCTATGAAGGAAATTATTACATAGTTACAACATATACTGACAGAAACTAAGTTAAAAAAAAATGTTTTTTTCAAACTTTTTGGGTCTTTTTTTATTTTTATTTTATTTTTTTAGTAAAAAATAAAAAACCCAGCAGTGATTAAATACCACCAAAAGAAAGCTCTATTTGTGTGAAGAAAATGATAAAAAAAAATGTTTGGGTACAGTGTGGCACGACCGCGCAATTGCCATTCAAACTGCGACAGCGCTGAAAGCTGAAAAATGGCCTGGGCAGGGAGGGGGTGTAAGTGGCCGGTAGGTAAGTGGTGAAAGAATAAACCTTTTTCTGACACTTGTGTCTTATTAAGTTAAAATCATTATTTTTTGCTAGAAAATTACATGGAACCCCCAAATATTATATATACATATATATATTTAGCAGAGACCCTAGGGAATAAAATGGCGATTGTTGCAATATTTTTTGTTACACTGTATTTTTGGGGGAAAAAATACACTTCAATTAATTTTAAAACAAACTAAACAGTAAAGTTAGCCCAGTTTTTATTTTTTTTCGTATAATGTGGAAGATGATGTTACGCCGCGAGAATCGCGATTCTCATTTTAGCCAGTATCGTGCAGCTCTACCTGCAAAGCGCATTCCCTTAGTGAAAGCAGCACACACAGTACACATAAACACCGGCTGGGCACACAGTTAACCCTTTGATCGTCCTAGATGTTTAACCCCTTCCCAGCCAGTGTCATTAGTACAGTGACAGTGCACATTTTTAGCACTTAGTGTCACTGGTTCCCCCAAAAAAAAGTGTCAGTGTCCAAATGTCAGCCGCAATATCGCAGTCCCGCTATAAGTCGCTGATTGCTGCCATTCACTAGTATAAAAAAATGAAATAAATAAAAGTTCCAGTATGTATCCCATCGTTTGTAGATGCAATAACTTTGACGCAAACCAATTAATAATCGCTTATTGGGATTTTTTTTTTTTTTTCACCAAAAAATATGTAGCAGAATACATACTGGCCTAGATTTATGAAGAAATTGGGGTGCTCCCCCCTTCTGATCGTCTGTGAGATTGCCCATCTGATCGCTATGTGAATGAGCTACATCAGAAGTCTTGTGTGTCCTTTTCTGGTCTATTCATACATGTAAGTTACTTCTTTACAATTAGGTCTTACCTACATTTATGGTTATTCTTATTTTTGTATTACATCTATATACTATATATATATTGGTTTTTTTTTGTTTTGTTTTTTGTACATATAGGCACAGACCACCTGATATTCCCCTGATGAAGATTAAATAGCATGGAAACGCGTTGTGAAAAAAAAATTGGTGGTTATCTTTTTTGTCACTTTTATGATGTGTACCATAATCTTTTGTAACTGGTCAACTATTGTTGAATGTAAAGCTGTTGCCGTTGCTGCCATCCAAGGGGATTTTCCATGTGCAATATATGCTTTTAATCTGATGTTCAATAAATGTTTCTTCTTTTAATACATGTTGTACTTTTTTTTATTTTTTTTTGGGCTGCTAAAAAGTCCCATAGGAGATACAATTTTTGGGTTTGAGAATTAGGGACATTGCAGCCTCCAGGCAGGGATGGCCCAAGACATTGTGCTGCCTGGGTCCCCCCCCAAAAAAAAAAAAAACATTACCATTATGTTCAATTCCATGGGGCGGGCTAGGGCAGTATTTAGACAGGCTAGGGTAGTATAGGGACAGGCTGGAGTAGTATAGGGACAGGCTGGAGTAGTATAGGGACAGGCTGGGGTAGTATAGGGACAGGCTGGGACATATAGGGACAGGCTGGGGTAGTATAGGGACAGGCTGAGGTAGTATAGGGACAGGCTGGGACATATAGGGACAGGCTGGGACAGTATAGGGACAGGCAAGGGTAGTATTTAGACAGACTGGGACAGTATAAGGGCAGGCTAGGGTAGTATAAGGACAGGCTGGGGCAGTATAGGGACAGGCTAGGGTAGTATATGGACAGGCTAAGGCAGTATAGGGGCAGGCTGGATAGTATATAGACAGGCTGGCGCAGTATAGGGACAGGCTAGTGTAGTATATGGACAGGCTAGGGCAGTATAGGGACAGACTAGGGCAGTATAGGGACAGGCTAGGGCAGTATAGGGACAGAGTAGGGCAGTATAGGGACAGGCTGGGTAGTATAGGGACAGGCTAGGGTCTTATATTGACAGGCTAGGGCAGTATAAGGACGGGCTCAGGGGTGGATCCAGGGGGAGCAACGGGACAATTGCTCCCACTGAAAAAATAATGAGCGGGGACTGAGCAGGCCAGCGGGTGAGCGAGTGGACGGGCAATCATGCCGGCGGGCAGGTTGGGCTGGCGTGTGACTGAGCAAGCAGGCATGTGTTGTCAGGAAGCCGCTACCCATCTGAATATGTGACTGACTGAAGGGACTTTGCGTCGCGGCCGTCTTGGTACTCCCGCACTCGTCCACAGTAAGCCTAGTGTTATAAGTTGGCAAGCGGACATCTTTATACACCCACCGGAGTCTTGCTTTTCACAGGTATTTTTAAAAGTAAACTCAACTTCTATTTCACTAAATAAGGTGAGTTGACTGTTAAAAAAAATAACTGTGAAAAGCAAGACTCCGTGGGTGTATAAAGATGTCCGCTTGCCGACTTCTAACTCTAGGCTTCCTGCGACAAGTGGGGTTGTACCAAGATGGCCGCAATGCTGCAACATCACTTTGTGACAATCCGCATCATGTAGCAAGTGACAATCTACATCTGGTGGCAGCCTAACGGTGGCAAGTGACACGCTGCATGTGGTGGCAGGTGACGGTGGTAAGTGACACGCTGCAATTGGTGGCAGGTTGACAGTGGTAAGTGACACACTCATGGCTCCCACTGATTCTGCTTTATGGTGAGTTGAATGATTTAATTTTAGCCTCCTTAATCTTGACCATTGGGTTATATCGCCTCTGCAGGAGTAGGACTAGGCAGAACAAAAGCAGAACAAAACATCACCTGGCTACGCCCCATGGGCTGTCCTCAGCCAGTATATAGCCCCCTCCCCGCTCTAGTTATTCAGTTCTTTTCTGTCTAGTCAGGAGTAAGGACCTAGCACCCTCCCGGGATCTTTTGGTCCTAGCACATTTAACTTTTTGTCTCTTTCTTTCATTTTCTCCTGGAAGATCTGCAATCAACTGCCGGGCTGGGCGACGGGCTGGATAATCTAGATCCAGTGGTCTCCCCGGTCCAGCCAGTGAGCGCTCGCAGACCGCATCTATGCCCTAGGTCGCCCGCCACATAGCCTCAACGGATGAAGGCTGGCCCGCGAGTTAAGCGTCTCGCAGGGTCGCATACGAACTTGCTCTGGTGCGAGGCGCAGCGGTCCCTTGGCCGACAGCCCCCCCACTTAAGTGGCGAGGAGTTCTGAATGAGGGTCTGAGGGAGCTCGTGGTCATCCAGTCATCTATCAATGTGAGGCATTTTTCTGTCTGGAGGGTCACCCACACTATGGATTGGTAAGTACAGTCCCCCCTTTCACCCTTTGCACAGTTTGGGGTGGACACGGGTACCCTCCAGGGATGGTCGGACCTGCCTGCAGGATCCCTCCTCCCATCCTAAAGTCCCCTGGTTAAACTGGGCTTCCCCCCCACAGATTGGTGGGAGTCCCAGGGCAGGCAGCAGAGACCCCTGGGGATCTCCCCTGCCATTCCCCTTCTGGGTGGTGTGTGTCCTGCCCTGGTGGTATCGGGGGGAGGGGGGGGGGGTTCCAGTGCAGAGGATGCAGCGGAGACTGCTAGGTGCATGCCCTGCTGTGTGTGCAGTTTGGGGGTCCCAGTGCAGAATGCACAGCGGTGTCCCCTTAAATGTTCACCCTGCCTGGTGGAGTACAGTGCCTTTTTGGAAGGGGGTCCCCTTGCCGAGGGTGCAGCAATGTTGAAGGCAATGTTTGTGTAGCCGATGAGGTCACGGCGGCCGTTTTTAGTTGGTCTAGTGAGACGCTAGAGAGGGCCAGAACCTCGTGGAGATGCCAGAGCTCTTCCTCTTCCTCTCCTATGCTTCCCTTCCTGTCCCGGGATATATGAAATGGACCCCGACATTGGTGTCACTGGGTCCAAATTGCGGCGCTACTCCGTTTGGTAAGGTGAGTCTTTGGGGGTCCTTGTGCATCTCCCTCTCTGCTGATAGGTACTCTGGCCATTGGGGTGTCCCTTGGTGGTGCCAAAGTTCCTTTGTGCTACAGGTCCCTATGAAGCCTCAGGGTCACATCTCACCCACTGATCCCCTCATGGAGGTGGCAGGTCCCTCAGAACCCCACCTTCCCATGGTTGCACTGATGGCGGTCCTTGAGTCATTGGTATCCCAGGTGGAAGTAGTATGTGGGCAAAGACCCAGGAGGAAGCGTCCCCCGACTTCCCCCCCGCTCACTCTGTCTCATCTGATTCTGAGCCTGATACCGCCAGGGACGTGGCCCATTCAGGGGGGTTTAATGTCTCGCCCCCTGACCCGTCCGATAGTGAGGATGAGCCCTCTGCGGTCTCAGCAGTGAGTAAAAAAGCGCTGGTGGACGCACTTGTTGTTGCGGTGCGGGAGACTCCAAAGATGGAGGATGCGGCTGGCAGGGCCACAAACGTGGCTGTGTCCTTTGGTATGCATAAGTCACCTCGCACACCAAGGGGGTTTCCTTATCTGCCTTATTTTGATTGGTTGTTCCCATTCCTTATAGGTAAACCTAAGTCACCCTTGGTGGTCCCCAAACGTTTCTCAGTACGCTACCCCTTTGAAGAACCACTTTTAAAAAAGTGGACTACCCCACCAGTAGTGGACCTTCCTGTTTCCAGGTTGAATAAAGCAACCATGATCCCAGTAGAGGAACCCCCGTCCTTTAAGCACCCGGGTGACAGGAAAGCGGAGGCCGTGGCACGCAGCATGTGTACTATGGCTGGGGTCGGCGTTGCATCCAGTATTGGCCTCGGCCGTGGTGTCGCAGGTCCCTAACTGAATGGGCCAAGCTTTTGCGCCAGGGTCTGGGTAGTGAGCAGATTCCCGCTGCTTATATTGATTTAGCGGACCAGTTGGTCCGTGGGCTGCAGTATATTTGTGATGCAGCCTTGGATGAAACTCCTATGCTGCCCAAGCTTTCTGTTTCAGCGGTGGCGATTAGGCGTGTGCCGCGGCTTAAGGATTGGTCGGCAGACCAAGCCTCTAAAAAAGCCCTTTCCCTTTCAAGGCGACCACCTGTTTGGGGCTACCCTGGATGACATCATGAAGGGTGTCACAGTGGGGGAAGAGTACCTTCCTACCTCAATCTAGGAAAAGGAAGGAGCCTCCTCCTCGCATCCCTCCTCGCTCCTTCACTTATCAGACAGGCCCTCTGCCCGTCGCTGTGTACACCAAGTTAGAGCAGGCCTCAATTACCTCCAGTTGCGTTGTCTACGAACTGAAAGTAATTATTTTTTTAAACTTGGTGTATTAATAGCGCAGCTTTGTAAAAGTGGCGCTTTAACCACTTAAGCCCCCGGACCATTTTGCTGGCCAAAGACCAGAGCACTTTTTGCGATACGGCACTGCGTCCCTTTAACTGACAATTGCGCCGTTGTGCGACGTGGCTCCCAAACAAAATTGACGTCCCTTTTTTTTTTGCACTATAAACAAAAAAAGAGCGACAATTGTGAAAAAAAAACGCATGAATTTTTTACTTTTTGCTATAATAAATATCCTCAAAAAATATATATAAAAAACATTTTTTTACTCAGTTTAGGCCGATACGATTACGTATTCTTCGTATTCTTTTGTTAAAAAAAAGATTCCCAATAATTCCCAATAAGTGTATATTGATTGGTTTGTGCAAAAGTTATAGCGTCTATGAACTATGGTATATTTTTATTTATTTATTTATTTTTTACCAGTAATGGCTGTGGTTTGCTAGAACAGTGGCAGCGGACATCTTACTACACCCAGCTACGTCTTGAATTTCAGGGTAATTTTAACAATAAAGTGAGTGTATATAAATAAATATAGTATGTTGACATCTGTGATGCTGTTTAGATGTTACATTTTGTAACAAGCTTGACGCCAGCAGTAGGAAGGTGGTGGAGGCCATGTTGGAACACCCAGCAGTAGGAAGGTGGCGCAGGCCATGTTGGAACACCCAACAGTAGGAAGGTGGTGGAGGCCATGTTGGAACAGCCAGCAGTAGGAAAGTGGTGGAGGCCATGTTGGAACACCCAGCACTAGGAAGGTGGCAGCGGCCATGTTGGAACACCCAGCATTAAAGCGGTAGTAAACCCGCTATTTTTTTTTTAACACCTGCAAAGCAAAAGGCATAATGAGCTAGTATGCACCGCATACTAGCTCATTATGAAATACTTACCTTAGAACGAGGCCCCGACATCTGGCCCGATCCACGCCGAGGGAGCTGACATGCTCCCTCGGCGTTTCTTCCGGGTATCGCGGCTCCGGCGCTGTGAGTGGCCGGAGCCGCGATATCGTCAGGTTTAGGAGATATTTTTTTTACCTACAGGTAAGCCTTATTATAGGCTTTCCTGTAGGTAAAAGTTACAAAAAAGAGTATACAACCACTTTAAGAAGGTGGCGGAGGCCATGTTGGTACACCCAGCATTAAGAGGGTGTGCTGCTCAGCGCTAAACCTTTATGTCGTGTACACACGACCGGACTTTTCAAAAGCAAAAGTCCAACGTAACGAATCCGGCGGACAATTCGATCGCGTGTGGGCTTCATCGGACCTTTGCTGTGGAAAAATCAGACGGACTTTAGACTTTCTGATGGACTCGAGTCCAGTCGAAAAATCTGTTGGTCTGTATGCTAGCCGACGCTAGGGCAGCTATTGGCTACTGGCTATGAACTTCCTTATTCTAGTCCGGTCGTACGTCATCACGTTCGAATCCGTCGGAATTTGGTGTGATTGTGTGTGGGCCAAGTCCGTTCGTTCGGAAAGTCTGTCGGAAGTCCGTCGAAAGTCCGCCGGGAAGACCGTCGGATATAGTCTGCCCGAAAGTCCGGTCGTGTGTACGCGGCATTAGGCTTTCAAAATGAAACATCCAAACAACATCGCAGATGTCAATATACTATATTTATATACGCTCACTTTATTGCTAAAATTACGCTAAAATGCAAGACGTAGCTGGGTGTAGCAAGATGTCTGCTGCCGCTGTTCTGGTAAACTGCCACCATTACTAGTAAAAAAAAAAAAAAAAAAAGAAGAAAATAAATAAAAGTATACCACCGTTTGTAGACGCTATAACTTTTGTGCAAATCAATCAATAGTCAAGACGTAGCTGGGTGTATTAAGATATCTGCTGCCACCGCCAACATTACTAGTAAAAATGTGTGGCAGTAATCTGATAGAACACCGGTGGGCCTTGCTGATTGGCTCCTGCTGTGTCCAATCACGACGGGAGTGGGTAGCCGGGTGGCACGCACACACCCCAGTCCTGGAAGTGTTGGTTCACGTACATGTAGCAGAGGAGTGCCAGGATAGGCCCGGTATGGAAGTGCTTAAAAAAAATAAAACACAATATTTTCCTCAATTATTTTTATAATATAAAAGATGATTTTACGCCGAGTATATAGATACCTAACATGTCACGCTTTTCAAAATTGCGCACACTCGCGGAATGGCGCCAAAGTGCGGTACTTGCAAATCTCTATAGGCGATGCTTTACATTTCTTTACAGGTTACCTATTTAGAGTTACAGAAAAGGTCTAGTGATAGAATTATTGCTCTCGCTCTAACAATGTCATACACCCACGCGATCCGATTCTGGCAATCGCATTGCGTTTTGCGAGCTGTGCCGTTAATTTAATATCGACGCCGGCAGCAGATGACATGAACTCAATGTCGATGCAGGAAAAACGCACAGGATTGCCTGCGTTTTTCCCACATCGCATCATTCTGAACCTAGGCTTAAATTTGAAGCAAATGTAAATGAACCCTTCTGCCCCGTACACACGCGGGCGGATTTTTTTTCCGCCAGAAAAATCTTGGACGGTCTTTCCGACGAAATTGCGCTCAAGCTCGGCTCGCATACACGCGCTCACGCAAAAGCTCGCTGAACTTTCGTCCGCCGAGAACGCGGGTGACGTACAACAACACTACGACGAGCCGAGAAAATTAAGTTCAATGCTTCCGAGCACGCGTTGAATTGTTTCCAAACGCGCGTAGGAATTTTGCGCGTCGGAATTGCTACAGGCGATCGGAAATTTCCGATCGGAACTTTTTCCGACCGAAAAATTGAGAACCTGCTCTCCATCTTTTGCTGGCTGGAATTCCCGCCAGCAAAAGTCCGGAGGAGCGTACACGCGGTCGCTTTTTTCCGTCCGAAAGCTCTCATCGGTCTTTTGCTGGCCGAATTTCCCATTGCGTGTACGCGGCATAAGTGTTAACTAAACTATAGCAGAGAAAAATGAGGTCTCCTGCCCAGCCAGCTCCTGGCCCCTGTGTAGCAAGGCTGTGTAAATCTCAGGACTGGATGGACGGTATGACCCATCCTTTGTCGGGTACAACAGCTCCAGTATGTGAATTTAATCTTAGCTGTTTGAAGGGAGTTTAAAAAAAAGTGAGTGTTACATAAAAAACTGATTTTTTTTTTTTTTTTTTAATGGACTATTTGTACGGGTTTTTTTTTCCCTGCTGTAAAATTTCCATCCACCTATAGAAAACGATCGCTGCTTCTTTGGATTACCAAAAAAAAGAGTAAATCACCCCCCTAACATGCTCTCTTTTCACTATAAATCAAATGAAACACTTTCAGTAGATGTCCTGATTTTTAGGGCCAACTTTTTGTTACAGTTCCACCAATTAAACCCGGTCGCTACAAATAAACCCATGGAAGTTCTGTAGCCTGTCCAAAAATGTGTTCACTATTATAAGATGAGAGGAGGCAGACATTCGGGGAAGATTTGGCCGCCAGTGAATGTGCAAACGATCCATGTAATGGGTGTGGAAGATTCGGCTGTTTGTCTTAGATTTGTTGTGTAGCTACCTCTGATCTACAAATTATGAACAAGGTACAAAATAGCTAGAGAACTGCAGCCCCACCACAGGTACTGGGAACCCTCTGAGTGGTCCAATCTCCCTTTTTCCTGGTAACCCAACACAGCACTGGGAACCCTCTGCATGATTCAGTCCACCTTCTCCTGGTCATGATTCAGTCTACCTTCTCCGGGTGGCACACCAAAGTACTGGGAACCCTCAGCATGATTCAGTCCACCTTCTGGTGCCACGCCACAGTACTGGGAACCCTTTGCATGGTCCAATGTTCCTTCTCCCGGTGTCACACCACAGTACTGGGAACCCTTTGCATGGTCCAATCTTCCTTCTCCCGGTGTCACACCACAGCACTGGGAACCCTCTGCATGATTCAGTCCACCTTCTCCTGGCGGCACACCAAAGTACTGGGAACCCTCCGCATGATTCAGTCCACCTTCTGGTGCCACGCCACAGTACTGGGAACCCTTTGCATGGTCCAATGTTCCTTCTCCCGGTGTCACACCACAGTACTGGGAACCCTTTGCATGGTCCAATCTTCCTTCTCCCGGTGTCACACCACAGCACTGGGAACCCTCTGCATGATTCAGTCCACCTTCTCCTGGCGGCACACCAAAGTACTGGGAACCCTCCGCATGATTCAGTCCACCTTCTGGTGCCACGCCACAGTACTGGGAACCCTTTGCATGGTCCAATGTTCCTTCTCCCGGTGTCACACCACAGAACTGGGAACAATCTACCTGATTCAGTCCACCTTCTCCCAGTGTCACACCACAGTACTGGGAACCCTCCGCATGGTCCAGTTCTCCTTCTCCTGGTGTCACACCACAGCACTGGGAACTCTCTGCATGATTCAGTCCACCTTCTCCTGGTGGCACACCACAGTACTGGGAAACCTCCGCATGGTCTAGTCCTCCTTCTCCTGGTGTCACACCACAGCACTGGGAAACCTCCGCATGGTCCAGTCCTCCTTCTCCTGGTGTCACACCACAGCACTGGGAACTCTCTGCATGATTCAGTCCACCTTCTCCTGGTGGCACACCACAGTACTGGGAAACCTCCGCATGGTCCAGTCCTCCTTCTCCTGGTGTCACACCACAGCACTGGGAACTCTCTGCATGATTCAGTCCACCTTCTCCTGGTGGCACACCACAGTACTGGGAAACCTCCGCATGGGCCAGTCCTCCTTCTCCTGGTGTCACACCACAGCACTGGGAACCCTCTGCATGATTCAGTCCACCTTCTCCTGGTGGCACACCAAAGTACTGGGAACCCTACGCATGATTCAGTCCACCTTCTGGTGCCACGCCAAAGTTCTGGGAACCCTCCACATGGTCCAATCCTCCTTCTCCCAGCGTCACACCACAGTATTGGGAACCCTCCGCATGGTCCAGTCCTCCTTCTCCTGGTGTCACACCACAGCACTGGGAACCCTCTGCATGATTCAGTCCACCTTCTCCTGGTGGCACACCAAAGTACTGGGAACCCTACGCATGATTCAGTCCACCTTCTGGTGCCACGCCAAAGTTCTGGGAACCCTCCACATGGTCCAATCCTCCTTCTCCCAGCGTCACACCACAGTATTGGGAACCCTCCGCATGGTCCAGTTCTCCTTCTCCTGGTGTCACACCACAGCACTGGGAACCTTCTGCATGATTCATTCCACTTTCTCCCAGTGTCACACCACAGTACTGGGAAACCTCCGCATGGTCCAGTCCTCCTTCTCCTGGTGTCACACCACAGCACTGGGAACCCTCTGCATGATTCAGTCCACCTTCTCCTGGTGGCACACCAAAGTACTGGGAACCCTCCACATAGTCCAATCCTCCTTCTCCTGGTGTCACACCACAGCACTGGGAACCCTCTGCATGATTCAGTCCACCTTCTCCTGGTGGCACACCAAAGTACTGGGAACCCTCCACATGGTCAAATCCTCCTTCTGGTGCCACACCAAAGTACTGGGAACCCTCTGCATGGTCCAATCCTCCTTCTGGTGCCATGCCAAAGTACTGGGAACCCTTTGCATGGTCCAATCCTCCTTCTCCTGGTGGCACACCAAAGTACTGGGAACCCTCCGCATGGTCCAATCCTCCTTCTCCTGGTGTCACACCACAGTACTGGGAACCCTCTGCATGATCCAGCCCACCTTCTCCTGGTGGCACACCAAAGTACTGGGAAACCTCCGCATGATTCAGTCCACCTTCTGGTGCCACGCCAAAGTTCTGGGACCCCTCCACATGGTCCAATCCTCCTTCTCCCAGCGTCACACCAAAGTACTGGGAACCCTCCGCATGGTCCAGTCCTCCTTCTCCTGGTGTCACACCACAGCACTGGGAACCTTCTGCATGATTCAGTCCACCTTCTCCCAGTGTCACACCACAGTACTGGGAAACCTCCGCATTGGTCCAGTCCTCCATCTCCTGGTGTCACACCACAGCACTGGGAACCCTCTGCATGATTCAGTCCACCTTCTCCTGGTGGCACATCAAAGTACTGGGAACCCTCCGCATGATTCAGTCCACCTTCTGGTGCCACGCCAAAGTTCTGGGAACCCTCCACATGGTCCAATCCTCCTTCTCCCAGCGTCACACCACAGTACTGGGAACCCTCCGCATGGTCCAGTTCTCCTTCTCCTGGTGTCACACCACAGCACTGGGAACCTTCTGCATGATTCAGTCCACCTTCTCCCAGTGTCACACCACAGTACTGGGAAACCTCCGCATGGTCCAGTCCTCCTTCTCCTGGTGTCACACCACAGCACTGGGAACCCTCTGCATGATTCAGTCCACCTTCTCCTGGTGGCACACCAAAGTACTGGGAACCCTCTGCATAGTCCAATCCTCCTTCTCCTGGTGTCACACCACAGCACTGGGAACCCTCTGCATGATTCAGTCCACCTTCTCCCGGTGGCACACCAAAGTACTGGGAACCTTCCGCATGGTCAAATCCTCCTTCTGGTGCCACACCAAAGTACTGGGAACCCTCTGCATGGTCCAATCCTCCTTCTGGTGCCATGCCAAAGTACTGGGAACCCTTTGCATGGTCCAATCCTCCTTCTCCTGGTGGCACACCAAAGTATTATTATTATTATTATTATTCTCCTGGTGTCACACCACAGTACTGGGAACCCTCTGCATGATCCAGCCCACCTTCTCCTGGTTCCCTCTCTTAGCTAGATGACGTGGTCCTCATTCATCTAATGCCCCACTTCAGTACTGGGAACCCTCTGCATGGTCCAATCCTCCTTCTGGTACCACACCACAGTACTGGGAACCCTCTGCATGATCCAGTCCTGCCTCTCCTGGTTTCCCATCTTAGTATTGGGAACCCTCTGGTAGATGTAGTCCTCTGTCACCTCATGCCCCACCGCAGTACTAGGAACCCTTTGCATGGTGCCTCAGAACAAGACTGGGAACCCTTTACAGTACATGATGCAATCCCCCTCCTTCTGGTGCCCCACCATAGTACTGGGAACACTCTTCATGGTCCAATCCCTCTTTCCCTGGTGCCCCACCACAGTACTGGAAACCTCTGCATGATCCAGTCCCTGTTCTCCTGGTTCCCCACCACAGTACTGAGAATCCTCTGCCTGGTCCAGTCCTCCTTCTCCTGGTGCCCCATCTTAGTATTGGGAACCCTCTGCTAGATGTAGTGGTCTTTCTACTGGTGCCCTTGTACAGCACTGGGAACCCTCTGCTAGATGTGGTCCTCTTTCATCTCATGCTGCACCGCAGTACTAACATGCCTTTGCATGGGTAAATCCTCTTTACTCTGGTGCCCTGCCCTTTGCATGATCCAATCCTCCCTGCCCTGCTGCCCCACAACAAGACTGCAACTCATTACCTGGTGCAATCCCCCTCCTTCTGGTGCCCCGCCGCAGTACTGGGAACCCTCTGCATGGCCCAATCCTCCTTTTTCTGGTTCCCCACTGCAGTACTGGGTACTCTTTGCTAGATGTAGTTCTCTTTTTCCTGGTGCCCCACTGCAGTATTGGGAATCCTCTGCATTGTACAATCTTCTTTACCCTGGTGCCCCACTGCAATATTGTGAGCCCTTTGCTAGATGTGGTTCTCTTTTTCCTCTGGTGCCCCACCAAAGTACTGAGAACCATCTGTATTATCCAAACCTTCTCCTGGTGCCACACCACAATACTGGAAACCCTCTGCGTGATCCAGTCTTCCTTTTCATGGTGCTAACCGACGTACTAAGGACCCTTTGCATGGTCCAATCCTCCTTGTCCTGGAGCCACACTGCAGTACTGGAAATCCTCTGCTAGATGTAGTTCTCTTTCTCCCGGTGCCCCACCGCAGTACTGGGAACCCTCTGCATGGTCCAGTCTTCCTTCTTCTGTTACCCCGCCTCAGTTCTAGGAACTTTCTGCATGGTCCAGTCTTCCTTCTTCTGTTACCCCGCCTCAGTTCTAGAAACTTTCTGCATGGTCCAGTCTTCCTTCTTCTGTTTTCCCGCCTCAGTTCTAGGAACTTTCTGCATGGTCCAGTCTTCCTTCTTCTGTTTCCCCGCCTCAGTTCTAGGAACTTTCTGCATGGTCCAGTCTTCCTTCTCCCATTATAGCACTGGGGACTCTCTCTACGGTCCAGTCCTTCTCCTGGTGCTCTGTGCACAGTATCAGGATCCCTCCATGATTAATTCCTTCTCCTTGTGCTCCACCACAGTACAGTGAACCTTCTACATCTTTCAATTCTCTGTTTCTGGGTGCGCCACCTCAGTACTTAAAAATCTCCTGCATGATCCAATGCTCCTGGTGACCCATCACAGTACTGAGAACTCTCTGCATGGTTTAATACTAGATGTAGTTCTCTTTCTGCTGGTGCCCCACCACAGTACTTGGAATCCCCTGCATGGTCCATTCTTCCTTCTCCTGTTGTCCCATCTCAGTATTGGGAACTCTCTTCTAGATATAGTCCTCTTTCCCAGAGTACCCTACCACAGTACTGAGAACCTTCTGCATCTTCCAATTCTCCTTTTCTTGGTACTCCACAGCAGTACTGAAAAACCTCTGCATAGTCCAATCCTCATTCTCTTATGCCGCGTACACACGACCGGACTTTTCAACATCAAAAGTCTGACGGAATGATTCCGGCAGACTATTCGATCGTGTGTGGGCTGCAGCGGACTTTTGATTTGCAAAAGTCTGACAGACTTTAGAAATGGAACATGTTTCAAATTTTTCCGCCAGAACTCCGCCGGACTCAGTTCCTACCGAGAAATCCGCTCGTGTGTGTGCTAGTCCGACGGACAAAAACCGATGCGAGGGCAGCTATTGGCTACTGGCTATGAACTCCCTTATTCTAGTCCGGTCGTACGTCATCACATTTGAATCCATCGGACTTTGGTGTGATTGTGTGTGTCCAAGTCCGTTCATTCGGAAAGTCCGTCAGAACTCTGTCAGAACTCCGTCGAAAGTCTGTCGGACCTAAGTCTGGTCATGTGTACGCGGCATGAGTGATCCGTTACAGTACTGGGAACCCTCTGCAGGGTCCAGTACTTGACCTGGTGTCCCGCTACAGTATTGGGAACCCTCATCATGGACCAATCTCCCTTCTCCTGGTGCTACGCTGCAAGACTGGGAACCCTCTGCATGGTCTATTCTTTCAACTCGTGCCCCATCCCAGTACTGGGAAAACTCTACATGGCCTTATTCTTCTCCCGATGCCCCACAGCAAGACTGGGAACCCTCTGCATGGTCTATTTTTTCACCTGGTGGCCCATCCCAGTACTGGGAAAACTCTACATGGTCTTATTCTTCTCCTGGTGCCCCACTGCAAGACTGGGAACCCTCTGCATGGTCTATTTTTTCACCTGGTGCCCCATCCCAGTACTGGGAAAACTCTACATGGTCTTATTCTTCTCCTGGTGCCCCACTGCAAGACTGGGAACCCTCAGCATGGTCTATTCTTTCAACTCGTGCCCCATCCCAGTACTGGCAAAACTCTACATGGTCTTATTCTTCTCCTGGTGCCCTACTGCAAGACTGGGAACCCTCTGCATGGTCTATTCTTTCAACTCGTGCCCCATCCCAGTACTGGGAAAACTCTACATGGTCTTATTCTTCTCCTGGTGCCCCACTGCAAGACTGGGAACCCTCAGCATGGTCTATTCTTTCAACTCGTGCCCCATTCCAGTACTGGGAAAACTCTACATGGTCTGATTCTTCTCCTGGTGCCCCACTGCAAGACTGGGAACCCCCCCTGCATGGTCCATTCTTTCACCTGGTGTCCCATGGCAGTACTGGGAAAATGCTATACATGGTCTCATCCTTTTACTGGTGCCCTACCACGAGACTGAGAGCCCTCTGCTCCCTTGCCCACAGGAATATATCTCTCTGTAATTTCACCATACATGTACTTTAAATCCCAAAAAAAGCCACTTAAGCACCAGACAGCCGTGGGCTGTACTGCAAGCAATAATTAATGACTTTGTCCCTCCAGCAACTGAGGATTACACTGCGGGACTTGTAAGAACTCCAATAACTAGTTCCAGACTGATGTCTGCGAGCTACTGGGTGGGTCCGCCATTGGGTGTCCATCATTTTCTTTGAGCTTACCACCTCGGCAGTCTTCTGCTTGTGGGCACAGCCCCGCTGAATCCAAGGAATCTGCAAGCCATTGCTTTTTTCATACTCCTCCTAGTCTGAGCTGAAGACTGTCACATAATTAAGAACCATTTACTGGGATATTTAGTGCGGATTGGAGAAATGTTTCATTTCAGGCTTAAGGCTCCATTCAAACTTGTGTGACTTGTCATGCAACTTTGGACATCAGAGTCGCATGACAAGTCGTTCCCCAAGTTTTCCAATGATAACTATTCATATATGTACAACTTAAAGAGGAAGTAAACCCTGATGAGTTTACTTCCTCTTTCATTCCCTGCAAAGGTAAAGCATAATGGACTACTATGCATCGCATCGCATCGCATCTCAT
The DNA here is from genome assembly GCF_037356315.1 of Lithobates pipiens. Lineage (NCBI taxonomy): Eukaryota > Metazoa > Chordata > Amphibia > Anura > Ranidae > Lithobates > Lithobates pipiens. The sequence continues at coordinate 224,753,960 of NW_027507789.1, forward strand.
AGTAGTCCATTATGTGTCACTTACCTGAGACAGGAGCCAGCGATGTCACCGCTGTCCCCTGTAGTCCGGCGCATCCATCTTCTCGGTCGGTCTCGCTGCTCCGCCGCTGTCATTCGGCAAAGCCGCGATGGCGTCACTCCCGCGCATGCGTAAGGGAGCCGCCACGCGCGGCATATTCGCCATTGACGGTGCCGCGCTCAGTGCGCCTGCGTGCCGCTGTCTACGTGGTGCCTGTCTTTTGGCAAATATCTCCTAAACCGCATAGGTTTAGGAGATATTTCTTGGACCTACAGGTAAGCCTTAATCTAGGCTTACCTGTAGGTCAAAGTGTGTTGTAAGGGTTTACAACCACTTTAAATTTGCAGCAACTTCAAAGTAGTTCATGCACTACTTTGGTCCGACTTTCATGCAACTTGGCGGCCGTAGACATCAATGTTAGCCCTCAAACTTTGCATGAAAGTCTCACCTGAATGTCATATAATGCAACAGTTTGCAACAGTTTTCCACTATCACGGGTCAAAGGCAAAGTCCTATCCAAGTTGCACCCATCCAGAGTTGCACTCTAAAGTCGGTGCAAACGTTGGAGTCCTACAAGTGTGAGTGGAGCCTAAGGCTGGATTTACCAGAAGCCATTGGTGGCCAAGGCAAAGGGGCCTTGCCTAGTTTAGGTCACCAGGCAACTAAATGTAAAACTGAACTCCGGGAAACAATACAAGAGAGACCAGAGCGCTGGGAGGGGCCAAGCAAGCTCCACCCACTACAGGCTGCCTGCAGAAAACTACAAGAGGGGGGTGGAGGCAAGACCAGTCACCCTGCACAAGGAGAGAGAGCAGAGCTGTGGGAGGGGCCAGCAGGTTCCACCCACTACAGAAAACTAAAGGAGGGGGGCGGAGACAAGACCAGTCACCCTGCACAAGGAGAGAGAGAGCAGAGCTGTGGGAGGGGCCCAGCAGGCTCCACCCACTACAGAAAACTAAAGGAGGGGGGCGGAGACAAGACCAGTCACCCTGCACTAGGGGAGAGAGCAGAGCTGTGGGAGGGGCCCAGCAAGCTCCGCCCACTACAGGCTGCCTGTAGAAAACTACAGGAGGGGGCGGAGACAAGACCAGTCACCCTGCACAAGGAGAGATAGCAGCAGTGGGCGGTCTTTATTACAGGAAGTCTCACACTGGGATCACTGCACAGATCTGGAAGAAATACACAAATCACACCGAAATTCAATGAATTACGTGTAATCAATGTTTTCTTACTCTGGAGTTTAGCTTTAGGGCTGAACTTAGGCTTAAAAAGAGAACCCCACTCTCCAGCGTTCGGCGGGCACCATTATTCTACTTACCTCTCCGTGGTGCTATAAATCTTCCCGCTTGAGATTTCCATCAGCAGTTAGCACAGAACAATGACAGTTTAGGAAGCCACCTGCCGCAGTCATTAATATTTTAGTCCCCATCCAATGAATTAGAGTGTTTGCTGTACAAATTGTCACATATCATATTGTCTTATCGGGAACCACGTTCCTACGAGTCGGGAATCGGATGGGGATTACAGGCGGCAGAACCGCAGAGCGCCACACACAATTCCATAGGGTCCCAACCGGAATATATCTTTAGTTTTCAATGGTGTTGGGAGGGGTTAGAACCTGTGTTCGTTTTTTTTTTGTTTTGTTTTTTAATGCTGCTTGTGACTACATTTGGGAGATTTTTATAGACTGTGTGTCTCAGTGACACCCGGACTGGAAATAAAGGGGCTCACGGGACAGTAAGGCGCACACATCAATAAACACTGGAGAGTTTACCTTTTCCTCTCTTTGCTGAAAAGTGTTATTGTTGCTTTTTCTGCCCCCTTTGAAGAGATTTCTCATAACTTCCTGAAACAGATATGTCAAACACAAGGTCTGTGGGCCAAATCGAGCCCGCCAGGCCATATCATGTGACCCTTGCACCCAATTTTTCAGCCTGTGCTTCCCATGTGCTGCACACTGTGCATCGCTCACCCCTAAACCCTGCACTCTGTACATAGCGCACTCCTGAACTCTGCACTCTGTAAATTCCACACTCCTGAACTCTGCACTCTGTATGTAGCGTTGTCCTGAACTCTGTATGTAGTGCACTCCTGAACTCTGCATGTAACGTTCTCCTGAACTCTGTATGTAGTGCACTCCTGAACTCTGCACTCTGTATGTAGCGTTGTCCTGAACTCTGTATGTAGTGCACTCCTGAACTCTGCATGTAGCGTTCTCCTGAACTCTGTATGTAGTGCACTCCTGAACTCTGCACTCTGTATGTAGCGTTCTCCTGAACTCTGTATGTAGTGCACTCCTGAACTCTGCATGTAGCGTTCTCCTGAACTCTGTATGTAGTGCACTCCTGAACTCTGCACTCTGTATGTAATGTTCTCCTGAACTCTGCACTCTGTATGTAGCGTTCTCCTGAACTCTGCATATAGTGCACTCCTGAACTCTGCACTCTGTATGTAATGTTCTCCTGAACTCTGCACTCTGTATGTAATGTTCTCCTGAACTCTGCACTCTGTATGTAGCATTCTCCTGAACTCTGCACTCTGTATGTAGCATTCTGCTGAACTCTGCACTCTGTACGTAGCGTACTCCTGAACTTTGTATGTAGCGTTCTCCTGAACTCTCCACTCTGTATGTCGCGTTCTCCTGAACTCTGCACTCTGTATGTAGCGTTCTCCTGAACTCTGCACCCTGTACATAGCGCACTCCTGAACTTTGTATGTAGCGTTCTCCTGAACTCTCCACTCTGTATGTAGCATTCTCCTGAACTCTGCACTCTGTATGTAGCGTTCTCCTGAACTCTGCACCCTGTACATAGCGCACTCCTGAACTTTGTATGTAGCGTTCTCCTGAACTCTCCACTCTGTATGTAGCATTCACCTGAACTCTGCACTCTGTATGTAGCATTCTGCTGAACTCTGCACTCTGTACGTAGCGTACTCCTGAACTTTGTATGTAGCGTTCTCCTGAACTCTCCACTCTGTATGTCGTGTTCTCCTGAACTCTGCACTCTGTATGTAGCGTTCTCCTGAACTCTGCACTCTGTATGTAACGTTCTCCTGAACTCTGCACTCTGTATGTAGCGTTCTCCTGAACTCTGCACTCTGTATGTAGCGTTCTCCTGAACTCTGCACTCTGTATGTAGCGTTCTCCTGAACTCTGCACTCTGTATGTAGCGTTCTCCTGAACTCTGCACCCTGTACATAGCGCACTCCTGAACTCTGCACCCTGTACATAGCGCACTCCTGAACTCTGCACCCTGTACATAGCACACTCCTGAACTCTGCACCCTGTACATAGAGCATTCCTGAACTTTGCGCCCTGTACGTAGCGCACTCCTGAACTCTGTACTTTGTACATAGCGCACTCCTGAACTCTGCACTCTGTACATAGCGCACTCCTGAACTTTGCACCCTGTACATAGCGCACTCCTGAACTCTGCACCCTGTACATAGCGCACTCCTGAACTCTGCACCCTGTACATAGCGCACTCCTGAACTCTGCACCCTGTACATAGCGCACTCCTGAACTCTGCGCCCTGTACGTAGTGCACTCCTGAACTCTGTACTTTGTACGTTCTGCACTCCTGAACTCTGCACTCTGTATGTAGCGTCCAGAGTATACATGAGAGCCCCTCACCACGTCAGAGTTGCCCCAATACCTCATAAGCCCACTATACATAAGTATCCCCATCACATCAGAGCCCCCCATTCATAGAGGCCCCCACTTAACAGTCCCCTCTTCACATCAGAGCCCTACATTTTGGCTTCAGCAGTGCAACAGGCAGCGGGAGGTGGAAAAGGTCTGGAGGAGACGTACTTCCATCTTCTACTGAATGTTGGGGGAAAAGCCGCCTGTTCTGGATTAGTCAGGTTTTGCTACGGTGCAGGCGAGCTGGTTGGTATCACGGTCACCATAGCAATGAATGGCACAGTGTGTCCTGGGCTTATAACGCCATTGGTTGTTAGGATGCTGGTGGCCAGCCTGTCCGCACCATAGCAAGTCATGGCATCATGGTCCCGTGCTTGCAGAGCCCCAGGATGGCCAACCATCCTGGTTGAGAAACTCTGATCTCACCTAACCCCCCCCCATCTTCCTCCAGAGACGCATACTACCTCCATCTAACACCCGCAACTCTGTTGCTTGTATACATTTAGTGTTTGACGTTTTCACTATTCTGGCTGTGCCTGTGCACTACAGCGCCATAGACTTCCATGGAACCGTCTCCGGTCCTGGGACACTATAGCCCTATATTATCAAAAGTATTGGGACACCTGCCTTTACACGCACATGAGCTTTAATGGCATCCCAGTCTTAGTCCATAGGGTTCAATATTGAGTTAGCTCCACCCTTTGCAGCGATAACAGCTTCAACTCTTCTTTTAAAGCCATCCACAAGGTTTAGGAGGGCGTCTATGGGAATGTTTGACCGTTTTTCCAGAAGAGCATTTGTGAGGTCAGGCGCTGATGTTGGACAAGAAGGCCTGGCTCGCAGTCTCCACTCCAATTCACCCAAAAGGTGTTATATCGGGCTGAGGTCAGGACTCTGTGCAGGCCAGTCAAGTTCCTCCATCGCAAACTCGCTCATCTATGTCTTTATGGACCTTGCTTTGTGCACTGGTCCAAATCATTTGGTGGAGGGGGGATTATGGTGTGGGGGGGTTGTTTTTCAGGTCTTGGGCTTGGCCCCTTAGTTCCAGTGAAGGGAATGCTTAATGTGTCAGCATACCAAGACATTTTGGACAATTTCATGCTCCCAACTTGGTGGGAACAGTTTGGGGGATGTCCCCTTCCTGTTCCAACATGACTGCGCACCAGTGCACAAAGCAAGGTCCATAAAGACATGGCTGAGCGAGTCTGGGGTGGAGGAACTTGACACAGAGTCCTGACCTCAACCTGATAGAACACCCTTAGGATGAATTAGAACGGAGACTGCGAGCCAGGCCTTCTCATCCAACATCAGTGCCTGACCTCACAAATGCTCTTCTGGAAGAATGGTCACACATTCCCATAGACAAACTCCTAAACCTTGTGGACGACCTTCCCAGAAGAGGTGAAGCTGTTATAGCTGCAAAGGGCGGAGCCAACTCAATATTGACCCCTCCGGACAAAGACTGGGATGCCATTAATGTTCATGTGCGTGTAAAGGCAGGTGTCCCAATACTTTTGGTAATATAGTGTATGTCTATGGGGCTGTAATGTGCAGGTGCGGCCAGGAAGGTGAAGACTTTGGGGACTGGATGTAAATAAACAACAGAACCGCAGCCATTGGATGGAGGTATGTACTGTATGCAGGAGGGGGAGGGGGGTTCGGTTAGGACAGGCGAAAGGGGAAAATGGGATCAATACATTTGGTAATAAAGTGTACTGATCATGTCACTGTTCCCTTTATTCTGGCTGGAATTAGAGGCTATAGAAAAAAAGGGAACATGATCCGGATCAGTCTATAAAGTAGCAAAACATGTTCAGCTGGTTCCTGTACAGGAAGTGACATCATGAGCATTAATGACCCGTCACTCATGTGATGGACAGCTCCTGACAAGGACGCCGGTCATACTCAATGCTATGAATGCAGAGGATGACAATTCTATCATTAAAGGGAAACTCCGGTCTCGCCAAGTAAAATCATAAATCGCCTTTAGCTCAGCTATACTATGCAAGGATCCTCGCCTGCTTCTCTTCCGGAGATATTGAGATGGGCCATGCCAGACTGCTAAGTTGGAGGGTCTGCCTCTTATTGCAAACACCTCGTCAGGTTGAGATCTGTGAAGGAGAAAGCAGAATCCTTCGCATTCCCTTTATTCTGCTATGGTGCTTGAACATTTAAATATGAAACTACTACAGGGACCCCAAGTTCTATGCGGACTTCTCCAGTGACCTTATCACCAGTGTTAGTGGGAAATCTTTTTTTGCTTTTGTTTTATGGGTCTACTGGTCAGGGATGAGTTACAGAGACACAAAATAGACCTTACAGCACTAAGGTACTGGGTTCAGTTCCTCGTTCTCTGCTCTGTCCTCATTGAGGGTTCAGTTCCTCGTTCTCTGCTCTGTCCTCATTGAGGGTTCGGGTCTTCATCTTCTGCTCTCTCCCCATTGAGGGTTCGGGTCCTCATTCTCTGCTCTGTCCTCATTGAGGGTTCGGGTCTTCATCCTCTGCTCTGTCCTCATTGAGGGTTCAGGTCCTCATTCTCTGCTCTGTCCTCATTGAGGGTTCAGTTCCTCGTTCTCTGCTCTGTCCTCATTGAGGGTTCGGGTCTTCATCTTCTGCTCTCTCCCCATTGAGGGTTCGGGTCCTCATTCTCTGCTCTGTCCTCATTGAGGGTTCGGGTCCTCATTCTCTGCTCTGTCCTCATTGAGGGTTCAGGTCCTCATTCTCTGCTCTGTCCTCATTGAGGGTTCAGGTCCTCATTCTCTGCTCTGTCCTCATTGAGGGTTCAGGTCCTCATTCTCTGCTCTGTCCTCATTGAGGGTTCGGGTCTTCATCTTCTGCTCTCTCCCCATTGAGGGTTCGGGTCCTCATTCTCTGCTCTGTCCTCATTGAGGGTTCGGGTCCTCATTCTCTGCTCTGTCCTCATTGAGGGTTCGGGTCTTCATCCTCTGCTCTGTCCTCATTGAGGGTTCGGGTCCTCATTCTCTGCTCTGTCCTCATTGAGGGTTCGGGTCTTCATTCTCTGCTCTGTCCTCATTGAGGGTTCGGGTCTTCATCCTCTGCTCTGTCCTCATTGAGGGTTCAGGTCCTCATTCTCTGCTCTGTCCTCATTGAGGGTTCAGGTCCTCATCTTCTGCTCTGTCCTCATTGAGGGTTCAGGTCCTCATTCTCTGCTCTGTCCTCATTGAGGGTTCAGGTCCTCATCTTCTGCTCTCTCCCCATTGAAGGTTCAGGTCTTCATCTTCTGCTCTCTCCCCATTGAGGGTTCAGGTCCTCATTCTCTGCTCTGTCCTCATTGAGGGTTCAGGTCCTCATCTTCTGCTCTGTCCTCATTGAGGGTTCAGGTCTTCATCCTCTGCTCTGTCCTCATTGAGGGTTCAGGTCTTCATCCTCTGCTCTGTCCTCATTGAGGGTTCAGGTCTTCATCCTCTGCTCTGTCCTCATTGAGGGTTCGGGTCCTCATCTTCTGCTCTCTCCCCATTGAGGGTTCGGGTCTTCATTCTCTGCTCTATCCTCATTGAGGGTTCAGGTCCTCATTCTCTGCTCTGTCCTCATTGAGGGTTCAGGTCCTCATTCTCTGCTCTGTCCTCATTGAGGGTTCAGGTCCTCATTCTCTGCTCTGTCCTCATTGAGGGTTCAGGTCCTCATTCTCTGCTCTGTCCTCATTGAGGGTTCAGGTCCTCATCTTCTGCTCTTTCCCCATTGAGGGTTCAGGTCTTCATCTTCTGCTCTCTCCCCATTGAGGGTTCAGGTCCTCATTCTCTGCTCTGTCCTCATTGAGGGTTTGGGTCTTCATCCTCTGCTCTGTCTCTATGGAGGGTTTGATGGTTGAGGACCTCATTCTCTGCTCTGTCCCTATGGGTGGTTCAGGTCCTCATTTTCTGCTCTGTCCCTATGCAGGGTTTGAGGGTTCAGGTCCTCATTCTCTGCTCTATCCCTATGGAGGGTTTGAGGGTTCAGTTCCTTGTTCTCTGCTCTGTCCTCATTGAGGGTTCAGGTCTTTATCCTCTGCTCTGTCCATATGCAGGGTTTGAGGGTTCAAGTCCTCATTCTCTGCTCTGACCCTATGGAGGGTTTGAAAGTTCAGGTCCTCGTTCACTGCTCTGTCCCTATGGGTGGTTCAGGTCCTTATTTTCTGCTCTGTCCCTATGCAGGGTTTGAGGGTTCAGTTCCTCATTCTCTGCTCTGTCCTCATTGAGGGTTCGGGTCTTCATCCTCAGCTCTGTCCTCATTGAGGGTTCAGGTCTTCATCCTCTGCTCTGTCCCCATTGAGGGTTCGGGTCTTCATCCACTGCTCTGTCCTCTTTGAGGGTTCAGGTCTTCATCCTCTGCTCTGTCCCCATTGAGGGTTCGGGTCTTCATCCACTGCTCTGTCCTCTTTGAGGGTTCAGGTCTTCATCCTCTGCTCTGTCCTCTTTGAGGGTTCAGGTCTTCATCCTCTGCTCTGTCCCCATTGAGGGTTCGGGTCTTCATCCACTGCTCTGTCCTCATTGAGGGTTCAGATCTTCATCCTCTGCTCTGTCCTCATTGAGGGTTCAGGTCTTCATCCTCTGCTCTGTCCTCATTGAGGGTTCGGGTCTTCATCCTCTGCTCTGTCCTCATTGAGGGTTCAGGTCTTCATTCTCTGCTCTGTCCTCATTGAGGGTTCAGGTCCTCATTCTCTGCTCTGTCCATATGCAGGTTTTGAGGGTTCAAGTCCTCATTCTCTGCTCTGACCCTATGGAAGGTTCTACAGGTTCAGGTCCTCATTTTCTGCTCTGTCCCTATGGAGGGTTTGAGGGTTCAGTTCCTTGTTCTCTGCTCTGTCCTCATTGAGGGTTCAGGTCTTCATCCTCTGCTCTGTCCTCATTGAGGGTTCAGGTCTTCATTCTCTGCTCTGTCCTCATTGAGGGTTCAGGTCCTCATTCTCTGCTCTGTCCATATGCAGGTTTTGAGGGTTCAAGTCCTCATTCTCTGCTCTGACCCTATGGAAGGTTCTACAGGTTCAGGTCCTCATTTTCTGCTCTGTCCCTATGAAGAGTTTGAGGGTTCAGTTCCTTGTTCTCTGCTCTGTCCTCATTGAGGGTTCAGGTCTTCATCCTCTGCTCTGTCCTCATTGAGGGTTCAGGTCTTCTTCCTCTGCTCTGTCCTCATTGAGGGTTCGGGTCTTCATCCTCTGCTCTGTCCCCATTGAGGGTTCAGGTCCTCATCCTCTGCTCTGTCCTCATTGAGGGTTCAGGTCTTCATCCTCTGCTCTGTCCTCATTGAGGGTTCAGGTCTTCTTCCTCTGCTCTGTCCTCATTGAGGGTTCGGGTCTTCATCCTCTGCTCTGTCCCCATTGAGGGTTCAGGTCCTCATCCTCTGCTCTGTCCTCATTGAGGGTTCGGGTCTTCATCCTCTGCTCTGTCCCCATTGAGGGTTCAGGTCCTCATCCTCTGCTCTGTCCTCATTGAGGGTTCAGGTCTTCATCCTCTGCTCTGTCCTCATTGAGGGTTCAGGTCTTCTTCCTCTGCTCTGTCCTCATTGAGGGTTCGGGTCTTCATCCTCTGCTCTGTCCCCATTGAGGGTTCAGGTCCTCATCCTCTGCTCTGTCCTCATTGAGGGTTCGGGTCTTCATCCTCTGCTCTGTCCCCATTGAGGGTTCAGGTCCTCATCCTCTGCTCTGTCCTCATTGAGGGTTCGGGTCTTCTTCCTCTGCTCTGTCTCTATGGAGAGTTTGAGGGTTGAGGATCTCATTCCCTGCTCTGTCCCTATGGGGGGGTTCATGTCCTCATTCTCTGCTCTGTCCCTATAAAGTTTAGTTGGTGAAGGAAAGGGAAAGGATCGAATGTCAAGCCTGGGGGGGGGGGGGGGGGGGCTTTTGGTATTAGAAATGGTAGAGGATAATTCAAAGCGGCATTAAACCCCGAAAGCAAACATTTGCTATATTGCAGCTTACCAACTCTGAGATGTGGCGGCTGCATTCGTTTTTTTTTTTTTTAGCCTTTTTTTCTTCTATTTTCATCTGGTGATCGAGCCCCCCCCCCGTAAGTCTGTTGCTTGTCAAAAGCACAAGCTTTCCAGCGGAATGCATCAGTTTATATGGATGAGACAAACCATTTACTACCGTGCCTGCGATGATTTTTTTTTTTTTTAAACCTTTTATAAGTGTGAGTCGGAGTCTGGCTTCAATTTGTTTGTCTATTCCAAATTTGCTAACACTCCCCTCCCCCCCCCCCCCCCAGACTGACAATGTTGCTGCCCAAAGGTGTCTTTTGTTTCTCCTTCATCCAGAGTATGTGGGGGGGATGGGCGCTCTATGGGAGGTGTGTGTTACCGGCCAGATCATCAGGTGAACAGAGTACAGCCATCCATATACTGAAGAGGTAATAGACCTCCCCCCCCCCCCCCTTCCCCCCTCAGCAAGGAAGATTTACCCCCCCCCCCCTCCTGACCAGGCCGTTTCTTGAGATATGGCACTGTGTTACTTTAACTGACAAACGCACGCTGCGCCCGAATAAAATTGATGCCCCCCCCCCCCCCAAAGAGAGCTTTCCTTTGCCGGTATTTGATCACCTGTGCGGTTTTTATTTTTTGCGCTATAAACAACAAAAAAAGACCGACAATTTTGAAAAAAAAAAAAAAAAAAAAGAAAATTTTTTTTTACTTTCTGCTATAAAACATATCCAATAAATAATATAAAAAAAAAAAAAATCTGCTAAGTTTAGGCCAATATGTATTCTGCTACATATTTTCGGTTAAAAATAAAATCCCAATAAGCGTTTATTGATTGCTTTACGCAAAAGTTATAGCAACTACAATGTTATATGTATCGGAATTTTTCTTTTTTTTTTTATTAGCGGCGGCAATCTGTGACCTATAGCGGGACTGCGATATTGCGGCAGGCAATCGGGCACTAACTGACACTTTGTGGGGGGACCAGTGACACTAAGTGCTAAAACAAATGCACTGTCACTGTACTAATGACACCGGCTGGGAAAGGGGTTAAACGTCTAGCACATGGGGGGTCCCCAAACGACTGCCCTCCAGTTGTTCTGGAACTACAATTCCCATCATCCCTGGTCATGCGTTCCGTGCAGTTCCACGATAACTGCAGGGCCGTGGCTTCGAAGATCCCCGATCGAAGGCGATCACAGCGGTTAAATGTGTCCTTCCCCCCCCCCCCCCCCACAAATAGAGATTTCTTTTGGTGATATTTTATCACCTCTGCGGTCTTTTATTTTATTTTATTTTTTTTGTTTTGCGCTATAAACAACAACAACAAAAAAAAGATAATTAAAAAAAACAAAAAATAAATAATAATATTTTTCTACTTTCAGCTATACTTTATCATATCTAATAAAACAATGAAAACAATCGTATTTCTTTTATCAGTTTATGCCAATATGTGTTCTGCTACAGACACAGTGATCAGTGCTAAAAAAATATGCACTGTCACTGTACTAATGACACTGGCAGTGAAAAGGGGGGTTAACAGCAAGGGAGATCGAAGGGATTAAATATGTGCCTAGGGAGTGCTTTCTAACTGTAGGAAGGCAGAGATCCGTGTTCCTGCTTAGCAGAAACAGAAGATCACAGCATTCCCTTGTCACAGAATGGCGATCTGCCTTGTTTACGTAGCGATCTCCCGAAGCGATCAGGGCGGGTCCATGACGTGCACCGGACCCACTGATTGGAACAATCACAGTTGGGAGTGGAACGATGTGCACAGCGCTCGCTGGGCCTCCTCCTAGGTGAACGATGTGCCCAAAGTCTTCTCTCCTGTGTCCCCAGTATATATATATGGGGGGGTCAGTCTTCTCTCCTGCTTCCCCAGTATATATATGGGGGGGGGGGTGTGATTAGTCTTCTCTCCTGCTTCCCCAGTATATATATGGGGGGTCAGTCTTCTCTCCTGCGTCACCAGTATATATATGGGGGGTCAGTCTTCTCTCCTGTGTCCCCAGTATATATATGGGGGGTGATCAGTCTTCTCTCCTGTGTCCCCAGTATATATTTTATGGGGGGGTCAGTCTTCTCTCCTGTGTCCCCAGTATATATATGGGGGGGTCAGTCTTCTCTCCTGCGTCACCAGTATATATATGGGGGGTCAGTCTTCTCTCCTGTGTCCCCAGTATATATATGGGGGGTGATCAGTCTTCTCTCCTGTGTCCCCAGTATATATTTATGGGGGGGTCAGTCTTCTCTCCTGTGTCCCCAGTATATATATGGGGGGTCAGTCTTCTCTCCTGCGTCACCAGTATATATATGGGGGATGGGTCAGTCTTCTCTCCTGTGTCCCCAGTATATATATGGGGGATGGGTCAGTCTTCTCTCCTGTGTCCCCAGTATATATATGGGGGGTCAGTCTTCTCTCCTGTGTCCCCAGTATATATATGGGGGGGTCAGTCTTCTCTCCTGCGTCACCAGTATATATATGGGGGATGGGTCAGTCTTCTCTCCTGCATCCCCAGTATATATATGGGGGGGGTCAGTCTTCTCTCCTGTGTCCCCAGTATATATATATATATATATGGGGGGTCAGTCTTCTCTCCTGTGTCCCCAGTATATATATGGGGGGGTGATCAGTCTTCTCTCCTGCATCCCCAGTATATATATGGGGGGTGATCAGTCTTCTCTCCTGCGTCCCCAGTATATATTTATGGGGGGGGGTCAGTCTTCTCTCCTGTGTCCCCAGTATATATATGGGGGGGTCAGTCTTCTCTCCTGCGTCACCAGTATATATATATGGGGGGGGTGATCAGTCTTCTCTCCTGTGTCCCCAGTATATATATGGGGGGGGTGATCAGTCTTCTCTCCTGCATCCCCAGTATATATATGGGGGGGGGTCAGTCTTCTCTCCTGTGTCCCCAGTATATATATATATATGGGGGAGTCAGTCTTCTCTCCTGCGTCACCAGTATATATAGGGGGGTCAGTCTTCTCTCCTGTGTCCCCAGTATATATATGGGGGATGGGTCAGTCTTCTCTCCTGCATCACCAGTATATATATGGGAGGGGGTCAGTCTTCTCTCCTGTGTCCCCAGTATATATATGGAGGGGGGTAGTCTTCTCTCCTGTGTCCCCAGTACATATATATGGGGGGGTGATCAGTCTTCTCTCCTGTGTCCCCAGTATATATATATATGGGGGGGGGGGTCAGTCTTCTCTCCTGTGTCCACAGTGCATATATATATGGGGGGGTGATCAGTCTTCTCTCCTGTGTCCCCAATATATATATATGGGGGGGGGTCAGTCTTCTCTCCTCTGTCCCCAGTATATATATGGGGGGGTCTGTCTTCTCTCCTGTGTCCCCAGTATATATATGGGGGGGTCAGTCTTCTCTCCTGTGTCCCCAGTATATATATGGGGGGTCAGTCTTCTCTCCTGTGTCTACAGTATATATATGGGGGAGCAGTCTTCTCTCCGGAGTCCTCAGTATATATATGGGGGGTGATCAGTCTTCTCTCCTGTGTCCCCAGTATATATATATATGGGGGGGGGTCAGTCTTCTCTCCTTTGTCCCCAGTATATATATGGGAGGGGGGTCAGTCTTTTCTCATGTGTCCCCAGTATATATATATATATATATATATATGGGGGGGTCAGTCTTCTCTCCTGTGCCCCAAGTATAAATATGGGGGGGGGTGATCAGTCTTCTCTCCTGTGTCCCCAGTATATATATGGGGGGTCAATCTTCTCTCCTGTGTCCCCAGTATATATATGGAGGGGGGGGGGGTCAGTCTTCTCTCCTGTGTCCCCAGTATATATATATATATGGGGGTCAGTCTTCTCTCCTGTGTCCCCAGTATATATATGGGGGTCAGTCTTCTCTCCTGTGTCCCCAGTATATATATGGGGGGCCAGTCTTCTCTCCTGTGTCCCAGTATATATATATGGGGGGTCAGTCTTCTCTCCTGTGTCCCCAGTATATATATGGGGGGGTCAGTCTTCTCTCCTGTGTCCCAGTATATATATATATGGGGGGTCAGTCTTCTCTCCTGTGTCCCCAGTATATATATGGGGGTCAGTCTTCTCTCCTGTGTCCCCAGTATATATATGGGGGGCCAGTCTTCTCTCCTGTGTCCCCAGTATATATATATGGGGGGTCAGTCTTCTCTCCTGTGTCCCCAGTATATATATGGGGGGCCAGTCTTCTCTCCTGTGTCCCCAGTATATATATATGGGGGGTCAGCTTTCTCTCCTGTGTCCCCAGTATATATATGGGGGGGTCAGTCTTCTCTCCTGTGTCCCCAGTATATATATATATGGGGTCAGTCTTCTCTCCTGTGTCCCCAGTATATATATATATATATATATATGGGGGGGTCAGTCGTCTCTCCTGTGTCTCCATTATATATAGGGGGGTGATCAGTCTTCGCTCCTGTGTCCCTAGTATATGTATGGGGGGTCAGTCTTCTCTCCTGTGTCCCAGTATATATATATGGGGGGGTGTCAGTCTTCTCTCCTGTGCCCCCAGTATATATGGGGGGTGATCAGTCTTCTTTCCTGTCCCCAGTATATATATGGGGGGGGGGTGATCAGTCTTCTCTCCTGTGTCCCCATTATATATATGGGGGGGGTGATCAGTCTTCTCTCCTGTGTCTCCAGTATATATATGGGGGGTGTGATCAGTCTTCTCTCCTGCTTCCCCAGTATATATATGGAGGGTCAGTCTTCTCTCCTGTGTCCCCAGTATATATATGAGGGCTCAGTCTTCTCTCCTGTGTCCCCAGTATATATATATGGGGGGTCAGTCTACTCTCCTGTGTCCCCAGTATATATATGGAGGGTCAGTCCTCTCTCCTGTGTCACCAGTATATATATGGGGGGGGGGGTGATCAGTCTTCTCTCCTGTGTCCCCAGTATATATATATGGGGGGTGATCAGTCTTCTCTCCTGTGTCCCCAGTATATATATGAGGGGTCAGTCTTCTCTCCTGTGTCCCCAGTATATATATGGGGGGGTCAGTCTTCTCTCCTGCGTCACCAGTATATATATGGGGGGGGGTGATCAGTCTTCTCTCCTGTGTCCCTAGTATATATATGGGGGGGGGTGATCAGTCTTCTCTCCTGCATCCCCAGTATATATTTATGGGGGGTCAGTCTTCTCTCCTGTGTCCCCAGTATATATATGGGGGGGTCAGTCTTCTCTCCTGCGTCACCAGTATCTATATGGGGGGGGTGATCAGTCTTCTCTCCTGTGTCCCCAGTATATATATGGGGGGGGTGATCAGTCTTCTCTCCTGCGTCCCCAGTATATATTTATGGGGGGTCAGTCTTCTCTCCTGTGTCCCCAGTATATATATGGGGGGGTCAGTCTTCTCTCCTGCGTCACCAGTATCTATATGGGGGGGGGTGATCAGTCTTCTCTCCTGTGTCCCCAGTATATATATGGGGGGGTGATCAGTCTTCTCCCCTGCATCCCCAGTATATATATGGGGGGGTGATCAGTCTTCTCTCCTGCGTCCCGAGTATATATATATGGGGGAGTCAGTCTTCTCTCCTGCGTCACCAGTATACATTTATGGGAGGGTCAGTCTTCTCTCCTGCGTCCCCAGTATATATATGGGGGGGTGATCAGTCTTCTCTCCTGTGTCCCCAGTATATATATGGGGGGTGATCAGTCTTCTCTCCTGCATCCCCAGTATATATATGGGGGGGTCAGTCTTTTCTCATGTGTCCCCCGTATATATATGGGGGGTCAATATGCTCTCCTGTGTCCCCAGTATATATATGGAGGGGGGGTCAGTCTTCTCTCCTGTGTCCCCAGTATATATATATGGGGGGTCAGTCTTCTCTCCTGTGTCCCCAGTATATATATGGGGTCAGTCTTCTCTCCTGTGTCCCCAGTATATATATGGGGGGGTCAGTCTTCTCTCCTGTGTCCCCAGTATATATATATATATGGGGGTCAGTCTTCTCTCCTGTGTCCCCAGTATATATATATGGGGGAGTCAGTCTTCTCTCCTGCATCACCAGTATATATGGGAGGGGGTCAGTCTTCTCTCCTGTGTCCCCAGTATATATATGGGGGGGGTAGTCTTCTCTCCCTGTGTCCCCAGTACATATATATGGGGGGGGTGATCAGTCTTCTCTCCTGTGTCCCCAGTATATATATATATGGGGGGGTCAGTCTTCTCTCCTGTGTCCCCAGTATATATATGGGGGGTAATCAGTCTTCTCTCCTGTGTCCCCAGTATATATATATATGGGGGGGGTCAGTCTTCTCTCCTGTGTCCCCAGTGCATATATATATGGGGGGTTCAGTCTTCTCTCCTGTGTCCCCAGTATATATATATGGGGGGTCAGTCTTCTCTCCTGTGTCTACAGTATATATATGGGGGAGCAGTCTTCTCTCCTGAGTCCTCAGTATATATATGGGGGTGATCAGTCTTCTCTCCTGTGTCCCCAGTATATATATATATATGGGGGGGGTCAGTCTTCTCTCCTTTGTCCCCAGTATATATATGGGAGGGGGGTCAGTCTTTTCTCATGTGTCCCCATTATATATAGGGGGGTGATCAGTATTCTCTCCTGTGTCCCCAGTATATATACGGGGGGGGGGTCAGTCTTCTCTCCTGTGCCCCCAGTATAAATATGGGGGGTGATCAGTCTTCTCTCCTGTGCCCCCAGTATAAATATGGGGGGGGGGTGATCAGTCTTTTCTCCTGTGTCCCCAGTATATATATGGAGGGGGGGGCAGTTTTCTCTCCTGTGTCCCCAGTATATATATGGGGTCAGTCTTCTCTCCTGTGTCCCCAGTATATATATGGGGGGTCAGTCTTCTCTCCTGTGTCCCCAGTATATATATATGGGGGGGTCAGTCTTCTCTCCTGTGTCCCCAGTATATATATGGGGTCAGTCTTCTCTCCTGTGTCCCCAGTATATATATGGGGGGTCAGTCTTCTCTCCTGTGTCCCCAGTATATATATATGGGGGGGTCAGTCTTCTCTCCTGTGTCCCCAGTATATATATGGGGGGGGGTCAGTCTTCTCTCCTGTGTCCCCAGTATATATATATATATGGGGTCAGTCTTTTCTCCTGTGTCCCCAGTATATATATGGGGGGGGGGGGTGATCAGTCTTCTCTCCTTTGTCCCCAGTATATATATATATATATGGGGGGGTCAGTCGTCTCTCCTGTGTCTCCATTATATATAGGGGTGATCAGTCTTCGCTCCTGTGTCCCTAGTATATGTATGGGGGGTCAGTCTTCTCTCCTGTGTCCCCCGTATATATATATATGGGGGGTCAGCTTTCTCTCCTGTGTCCCCAGTATATATATATGGGGGGGGTGTCAGTCTTCTCTCCTGTGCCCCCAGTATATATGGGGGGTGATCAGTCTTCTTTACTGTCCCCAGTATATGGGGGGGGGGGGGGGTGATCAAGTCTTCTCTCCTGTGTCCCCAGTATATATATGGGGGGGGGGTGATCAGTCTTCTCTCCTGTGTCCCCAGTATATATATGGGGGGTGTGATCAGTCTTCTCTCCTGCTTCCCCAGTATATATATGGAGGGTCAGTCTTCTCTCCTGTGTCCCCAGTATATATATGAGGGCTCAGTCTTCTCTCCTGTGTCCCCAGTATATATATATGGGGGGTCAGTCTACTCTCCTGTGTCCCCAGTATATATATGGAGGGTCAGTCCTCTCTCCTGTGTCCCCAGTATATATATGAGGGGTCAGTCTTCTCTCCTGTGTCCCCAGTATATATATGAGGGGTCAGTCTTCTCTCCTGTGTCCCCAGTATATATGTGGGGGGGGGTCAGTCTTCTCTCCTGTGTCCCCAGTATATATATGGGGGGGTCAGTCTTCTCTCCTGCGTCCCCAGTATATATATATGGGGGGTCAGTCTTCTCTCCTGTGTCCCCAGTATATATATGGGGGGGGGGGGTCAGTCTTCTCTCCTGTGTCCCCAGTATATATATATATATGGGGATGATCAGTCTTCTCTTCTTTGTCCCCAGTATATAAATATGGGGGGTCAGTCTTCTCTCCTTTGTCCCCAGTATATATATATATATATATGGGGGTGATCAGTCTTCTCTCCTGTGTCCCCAGTATATATATATGGGGGGGTTAGTCTTCTCTCCTGCGTCCCCAGTATATATATGGGGGGGGTCAGTCTTCTCTCCTGTGTCCCCAGTATAGATATGGGGGGTGATCAGTCTTCTCTCCTGTGTCCCCAGTATATATATGGGGGGTCAGTCTTCTCTCCTGCGTCCCCAGTATATATATGGGGGAGTCAGTCTTCTCTCCTGTGTCCCCAGTATATATATGGGGGGTCAGTCTTCTCCCCTGCGTCCCCAGTATATATATGGGGGGTCAGTCTTCTCTCCTGTGTCCCCAGTACATATATATGGGGGGGGGTGATCAGTCTTCTCTCCTGTGTCTCCAGTATATATATATATGGGGGGGGGGTCAGTCTTCTCTCCTGTGTCCCCATTATATATATGGGGGGTCAGTCTTCTCTCCTGTGTCCCCATTATATATATGGGGGGGGTCAGTCGTCTCTCCTGTGTCTCCATTATATATATGGGGGGTCAGTCTTCTCTCCTGTGTCCCCAGTATATATATGGGGGGTCAGTCTTCTCTCCTGTGTCCCCAGTATATATATATGGGGGGGTCAGTCTTCTCTCCTGTGTCCCCAGTATATATATGGGGGGGGGTCAGTCTTCTCTCCTGTGTCCCCAGTATATATATATATATATATATGGGGTCAGTCTTCTCTCCTGTGTCCCCAGTATATATATGGGGGGGGGTGATCAGTCTTCTCTCCTTTGTCCCCAGTATATATATATATATATATATATATGGGGGGGTCAGTCGTCTCTCCTGTGTCTCCATTATATATAGGGGGGTGATCAGTCTTCGCTCCTGTGTCCCTAGTATATGTATGGGGGGTCAGTCTTCTCTCCTGTGTCCCCAGTATATATATGGGGGGTCAGCTTTCTCTCCTGTGTCCCCAGTATATATATGGGGGGGTGTCAGTCTTCTCTCCTGTGCCCCCAGTATATATGGGGGGTGATCAGTCTTCTTTCCTGTCCCCAGTATATATATGGGGGGTGATCAGTCTTCTCTCCTGTGTCCCCAGTATATATATGGGGGGGGGTGATCAGTCTTCTCTCCTGTGTCCCCAGTATATATATGGGGGGGTGTGATCAGTCTTCTCTCCTGCTTCCCCAGTATATATATGGAGGGTCAGTCTACTCTCCTGTGTCCCCAGTATATATATGAGGGCTCAGTCTTCTCTCCTGTGTCCCCAGTATATATATGAGGGGTCAGTCTTCTCTCCTGTGTCCCCAGTATATATATGGGGGGGGGTCAGTCTTCTCTCCTGTGTCCCCAGTATATATATGGGGGGGTCAGTCTTCTCTCCTGTGTCCCCAGTATATATATGGGGGGTCAGTCTTCTCTCCTGTGTCCCCAGTATATATATGGGGGGGGTCAGTCTTCTCTCCTGTGTCCCCAGTATATATATATATATGGGGGATGATCAGTCTTCTCTTCTTTGTCCCCAGTATATATATATATATGGGGGGTCAGTCTTCTCTCCTGTGTCCCCATTATATATAGGGGGTGATCAGTCTTCTCTCCTGTGTCCCCAGTATATATATGGGGGGTGATCAGTCTTCTCTCCTGCGTCCCCAGTATATATATGGGGGGGGGTCAGTCTTCTCTCCTGTGTCCCCAGTATAGATATGGGGGGTGATCAGTCTTCTCTCCTGTGTCCCCAGTATATATATGGGGGGGTCAGTCTTCTCTCCTGCGTCCCCAGTATATATATGGGGGGGTCA